>NC_092628.1:17541387-17883259 GCF_039555335.1 Amphiura filiformis
ATGGGACAACGCTGACCAAACCAGCTGAAAGGTTCATGAACAAAATTTGACATGAAATTTTATTTTGATACACCCTGTACATCTACTCTGTTAAGAGTATTTTTATTTTTCCTATTTGGCCATCTAATCCTAGACAAGGTATCTTGCACTTCCCACAATGCATTTCTTCACAGTTCTGATTTGCTATTCAGTGCAACTTAGGTCGATAGTGACAAAAATACCTCAAATGCAAGATATCGATGAGCTCTGTATATTGAGTTATTTTTGTCACTATCGACCCATGTTGCACTGCAGAGCAAATCAGTACAGGGAAGGAATGCATTATGGGAAGCGTAAGAGGTTATCGACCTATGTTGCACTGCAGAGCAAATCAGTACAGGGAAGGAATGCATTGTGGGAAGCGTAAGATATCTATCATCTCGGATCCATTCCTATCTACAAATCTTTTAATTACTGGAACACCCTGTATACCTCATCTGTCAAGGATATTGTATATTTTCCTGATCAACCTATTGTCAATTTACGGGAAGAATACTTGGTGAACCGTTTGAAATCAGTCCGTAATCTCCAGAGATGGCAGGAGTTCAGCGGCACACAATTTGTCATCACCAGTTGATCAATAGCAGAATGCCAGAATTCTCAAGAAAATTGAAGTGCTCATTTCACCACTTATTACTTTTGTTCTAATCAATAGCAGGCCTGAGTTTTCAACAGTTACTGCGATATATTTTTGTCGTTTCCATTTCATTTTAGATGTGAACCCGGTTGTGCCCTTTACTTCAACAGTTACATGCGATATATTTGTCGTTTCTGTTTCAATTTACACGTGAACCCTGTTGTGCCCTTTAGTTTAAATTACACTAGCACTTATGTAATGCAATACAGGCAATGAAAGACATGGACAAGATCATTCAAATCAAACTTAAAATGTTTCATTAAGAGCTTTGGGTGTAAAATATATTTCTTTTGGCTTTAATGGGTCTTTTAAGAAATTCTAAATGAAAGGTTTAAGTCTCAATTCTTCATTATTTTCAGAGGTGGATTTAAGGGGGGTGCACCCAGCGAACGCCCCCCCCCTAATTTTTGCAGAGCGGCGCCTGACTTTGTGTATTTTTGCAGAGCGGCGCCTGACTTTGTGTGGGCGCCGAGCCGTCACGGTGGCGCTGGTGGCTCGGCGCCCCCCTATTGAGAATTCCTGGATCCGCCCCTAATTTTCTCTGTACCTCACAATCAATATTACAGACAAACAACAGGGGTCCATTTCGCTAACCCCTCGAACTCCAGGAACTGTACGTAAAGTTACAAATACCCAATACTAGACACAACTTTACGAAGAGTCCCTGTAGTAAATCCCTATTTACTAAGTTATGGGTATCATTCATAAGTAAGTTTAGTGAAATGGAACTTATGATTTTATGAACAATTTCAAGACTTACGAAGCTTTGTTAAGTTTAGTGAAATGGACCCCTGATCACATAGCTGCTGTTTTTGCTGCCAAAATAAACATTAACAGACAGGTAGAAATAAATTGATCTCATCTGCTTGTATCAAATCTGGCAAAGTTTGATGACCTTTCCAAATATGCTTCCAGTAATAACAATAAATTCCGCCAAAATGAAAAAAACATAGTATAATATCAACATCCAGGGATATTGGAGTATTGACCAATATGTATGCATTTTTTGCAGATTTATGTATGGATTCAGGGGTTGCCACTACGCTATAATCTAGCAACAACATCAGGAGCACTTAGATACAATTTTTATTGAGGTATGTACTGTTTTTCCCCCAATATTTAAGACTAGTACTCTGTAGAACATTTCTAAAAGTGAGGGCTTTGATGAAAACAACTGCTGTAAAAAGTATGGTTTCAGGCCCAATGTACTACAATTCTAGTAGAACTAAAATGTTATTGAGCTATAAAAAATAAAGTTGGATTAGAGAACTGATTTGAGGAATATTTTTGGTACAAACCATCAAGGCAAAAATATGGTGCAGCTTATGATATCCATGCAGGTTTTTCCAAAATGAAATCTTTATGTCAGAATTTTAACTTTTGGAATAATTTTGTCATAAAACGGGTGCCTGAATATTATAAGCACGCTATAACCGGGGTGCTCAAGAACTGCAGGATGTAAGATGGTGCACTTGACTGTCAGTCATACCCATACCATAATAATGTAGGGAACCCCCTATCCCCAGGGACATACAGCTTGTTATTGCCAAATAATACATACTGCTTGAGGACTCCAGGTGTATGTACTATGAGCTTTATAAATCCAAACTAAAAATACATCAAAATCATTGAAAGATACATGCAACTATAGAATGCCTGTTTGCTTAGATTGTGTTGTGCTATTCCGGTTGAAATCCACCCACCCCCTGTTGAAGACATGACCTTAATCTTAGGGAGTGCAAATTTCAAATGGGGTTACCTGAATGGGTGACTCCATTTGAAATCTATGTACACTGCCCAATGTGGAAGATTAAGGTCAATGTCTTCCATTGTGAGGGGGGGGGGTGGATTATAAAGTGGAAGAGCCCTATGTCTGTTTGCTCAGACTGCAATAATCTGCACTAGCCACAAGGTTGAGGTTTCAGCAGACTAGAACAAATTTTTATTTAAATTTTAATATTTTTTAGCAACATGCACTAGCTCGCTTGCTTCAAATCTTTATCTATCAAACCTACATCTATAATAGAGAGCTGTCAATCAAATTTGAACTGAAACAAAAGGAATGACAAGCCTAGGAATAATATTGAGTTTTTACAATTGCGATGTTTCATGCATCCATGCACTTCAAGGGGTGCTGTCTTGCAAGTGTGGAACCTATCAACAGGGTTTATAAAATTTATTACAAATATTTTGATATGCAATACTGAGGACTGTACTATCTTAAGTAACATAGAACTACAATCCTGGCAGAAATTTGTTGCCACACCAACACGAGCTGGTGTTAAAAGCACGCAATCGGAGCTAAATATGTGACAGTTCTGCATTATCTTTGTGTAATAGTTGCATATGCACATTCAGCTTACACTCGCCCTTCCCCACCCCCATTTATAAATGTTGGGAAACTGTAATGTACTTGAAGATGACGATTTTGTCCAAATCAACATTGCAATAGGGGAGTAGGGAAGGATGTTGACCAATTAACACTCTGGTGTAGCAACATTTTTTGCAAGGATTGTAGGCTCACTTTCTTACCTAAAAATGTATCAAAGAGGTACTGTGATACTTGATTGCCTGATTTGCTTGTTTCTGAGAACGCCGATAACTCCCGACCTAACATCCTCTTGAACTGTACGGAAAGAGAAACAATATAAAAAAGTGTATTGATGTGGGTGTAAAAGAAGTATTAAATCAATGTTAACAATATTAACTACCAAAGTTGCTTAAAAATACAGTTGGGCATAGCATTAATTTTCTTTCCCAGAACTTGAGACCCAAGATCTCTCATTGTTGATGATATATGTGAAGTGTTTAAGCAAAAAACAAGTCGAAAAATCAAAATCAATGTTAATTATTAGACTTTATTTCAACACGGAAAGCCCAATTCAACAAAAGTTGTTCTTCCTTGGGGCCGTGCATAAACAAACATACATGTACAAAATAACAAACAATTACAAAAGCTTATTATCTAGGCTTAAACATATTACAATCACAAAATTATTAATTGTCAAAAGCCATTATGATACTCTTATGGTTACTTACCATGCTTACAGGCATGTCATTATGGGTTTTTTTAGATTATTTTTAAAAGTATATAATGTTGGAGAATTTTGGATATTATTTTCTAGTTCATTCCAGCTTACAGCACCTCTATAAGACAGACTGCGCTTTTTGTACTCTGTTCTTGGCAGGGGTATAGTTACATTACTTTGGCTTTGACGGAAATTATAACTGTTGTTTACATGACTGAAAATATGACCCAAATAAGGAGGTGCAAGATGATTTAAGATTTTGTAGGTTAAAATTAAACAATTTGAGTTTTGTCTGTCAATTAAAGGTTTCCAGTTAAGTTCAGCACGAACATCTCTGCTAGGTGTGTCCCATTTTGCACCACAGATAGTTCTTGCAGCCCTGTTTTGAATAACTTGAAGTTTCTTTGAAACAGTAACACCACAATTTCCCCATACAACATTACAATAATCTAAGTGTGGCAGAACAATAGCATTATACACAGTACATAAAATATCCTTAGGGAGACAATTTGCCCTGCATTGTTTTAGCATGAACATACCTTTTAGGCTCTTTTTACGTACATTATTGATTTGCTCATTCCAAGTTAATGTGTCATCAATAATTACACCCAGATGTTTACATTTATTAACTTTCCTAATAGTTACGCCATTTATGCTGATAGATAATTCTTTAACACTGTCCTTAATTGTATTGAGTCTTTGTCTAGATCCTATTAGCATAAATTCAGTTTTATCAGTATTAAGACTAAGTTTATTACTTTGTAACCAATTATTTATATTTTTTAAATCATTATTAATACATTCCATGATATCATTTGGCGAGTTAGAAGCATAGTACAGCACAGTATCATCAGCATACATATTAACTTTACAATGAGAAACACAATTTGGTAAATCATTTATATAAATAAGAAAAGCGAGTGGTCCGTCAATTGAGCCCTGGGGCATTCCACAAACAGTTTCTTTAAAATCTGAAAGAATCCCATTTACAGATGTACATTGGGTGCGACCAGAAAGATAACTAGTAAACCACTTAATACAATATTCACCTACTTTATACATTTTAAGCTTACTCAAGAAGATATTATGGTTTACGGTGTCAAATGCTTTCTTCAGATCCAGCAGACATAATCCAATTAAATTACCTTTATCAATTTCATTATACCAATCCTCCGTGATGTTTACGAGAGAAGAAGAAGTGGAGTGAGATGGCGGAAACCAGATTGGTTTATATTAATTAAACAATTTACATTTAAGTACTCGTACAGTTGGCCTCTAACACAGCCCTTTCAATAATTTTAGAGATAACAACTAGAATTGAAATAGGTCTATAATTGCTAGGATCATTGGGATCACCAGCTTTAAATACAGGAATCACCTTTGCACGTTTCCAGCATGTAGGAAAAGTACATGATGCAAAAGAATTATTTATTAAATAAGTTACAATTGGTGTGATAACTGGTGATGCTATTTTCAGCAGTCGAGATGGGATGTTATCTAAACCAGTAGCTTTATCATTTGCTAACTTATTGAGTTGATTGAATACATAGTCATTAGTTACATTAAGGGGTACTACACTTATATGGTAAATTGTGACTATTTTTGCATTTTCTCAAAAATAATAACACACTGGTAACAAAGTTATGTATATTATTGGGGCAAGGAATCAATTACTACACTGAAATTTCAGTGACTCAAGACAAGCGGTTCAGTATATACGATAGGAAACGAGGTACATCATAGCGGTACCTTATTTCTTATTATAAATAACAAATCGCTTGTCTTGGGTCACTGAAATTCCAGTGTAGTAATTAGATTCCTTGCCCCTATAATATACATAACTTTTGTTACCACTGTTTTATTAGTTTTTGAGAAAAATGCAAAAATAGACACAAATTTATTGAGGGGTGTAGTACCCCCTTAAGATAATTAATCAATTAACATGTGACAATATGCTGACAAATTAAAATTGCATTAAAATCTTGAGATATTATGGCTGGAAACAATAAAAAAAAGAAGCTACTTCCGTAAGGAACAACCCAGAAGTTTGATGACGTCCTATAAAAGAAAGGGCTTTTGTTAGGCGTATGTCTCCCTCCCTCCTCCTTGAAATGCAAGTTAGTGTGAATTATTGATAATTTGACAATATTTTGACTAGTTTTTGAATCCCTCCCCAAAACAAAGGAACTATCGTTTATAGAACGTCATCAAACTTTTTGTTCATGTTCCCTTAGCTGTAAATTGATGAGGTTCAAAGGACTCATTTTAATTGATACCTGCATAAATTTTATTTACATTTTTGATTTTTACTATAAGGAAAGGTAAGGATCATATACTGAACACAAACTCTTCAATTCAGTCTCTGGGTTTCCTGAAAATTCATGCCAAATCAGCCTATTTCAGGCACATTTTAGCAACTCAGCCCCAGTGCACTCCGAGGCCCCCCTGGCGCACTAGAACCCCAGTTACTTGTTTCTGGCCACGTCCATGCTCTAACAAATAGATTATGACCGTAAGTT
This sequence comes from Amphiura filiformis, assembly GCF_039555335.1. Taxonomy (NCBI): domain Eukaryota; kingdom Metazoa; phylum Echinodermata; class Ophiuroidea; order Amphilepidida; family Amphiuridae; genus Amphiura; species Amphiura filiformis. The sequence goes on from NC_092628.1 coordinate 17,547,612, forward strand.
TAAGGTGCAGAGTGGGTGTACGATGCCCTTGTCATGCTTGTCACAGTTGTCATTCAGCCCAACCAACAACTGCGACCTCTGTACCTTAACTAAAGGTCAAAATTAACTTGATGAGCACTCTTATGTGAACCGATTCAGCCAAGGCAGATATGAACTTTACTCACACAATATATTACATTACACGTATACAAGGAAATGGCTGCAGTAAATGGCCGGGTTTGGCACACAAAGAGGATATTAAAGCGAGTTTCAAGGAAATAGTATCCCACTGAGAGTATTTTGTAAAAGCATAAACACTAATATGTATTTCTTTAGTAGCTACTTTGTACTTTAACTCCCTGTCCAGGTGTAAATACAGAGTAGAGATGTTATTGTAGCACCATATTGGTTAACCACATGCACCGTATGTACTAGGTTAGAGTTCAGTTCGGTGTAGGGTTAAAGATAGGGTAGTGAGGTATTCAATATTAATAAATAAAATCATTATTGGCTTGAGAATAATTTAAAATTGGACTCCAACACTTCGAGGGTTCAGAACCACAAAGCCGTAACTCACTATGACCAGCTCTCAAAAAATGAGCATGAAGTTGGCTCCCTGTTTGGTCTTCAAAATCAATATTTCCTCTTTGTTTTCTATTGAATTTTGTCATGATTAATGGACTATATCTTCTATAGTGTCCTGGCGACTTTATGCTCATTTTGTGGGAGCAGGTGATTGTGAGTTGAGGCTTTCTGGCTCTCAACTTGCTTATTTCACTTTACCAGGCACGTGAGCGCTTTCGAGGAACTTCCTCATCATCAGCCGAAGTTTTTAGCTCTGTGGTTTCATGGAAAAAAGAGATCAACCAGACCTGTTGACGTCATACTAGGTGACGTCCCCCCACACTACGTAATGTCCCTGAAGCTAACAACATCGACTGATAATGAGGCAGTTCCTTGAAACTGCTCCCGGTAAGCGAAATAAACAAGTAGTATTGAAGTCTAAATTAAAGCAATTCTCATTTTATTACCACTACGTATGAATTTTACATTATTCTATTATTTTGGAGTTGAATTTGTTTTGTATGAAACAAGTGTACGGAGAATTCTAATTTATTTATTCATTGCTGAGTGGGCTCTAATAAGGCTCCATAGAGACAAGAATCACAACAACAACAACAATGACAACAACAACAACATGATGGCAATTTGATTACACAGTAAGATTGTATCTTGGTCATAACGTTTGATGAGAAAACTTGAGTTACAAAAGAGGTCTAGCTTTTACTTGATTTGCAGCATTATTGACTTTCAGGCATTCATTATACAACTTTTCCAAGGAGTTAACCCATTTTACTGGACTCTACTGTATAGGCCTAGTTTGGTTTCTTAGATGTCTCTAACTAACACCTTGCAGAGGGGGACACCCCGTCAGTCCGAAACACCTTATACGAACCAGTCAGTCCAAAAACCTGTTAGGGTTAGGGCTAACCCTAACCAGTTTTTGGACTGATGGGGGTTTGGATTGACAGTGTTTCAGACAGACAGAGAGATCCCCTTGCAGAGTACAGAGTTGCTTATGAATAGCTATTCACAAACTTTTGCCTCGTTTCTTATCAAACTATCTTGACCTTATGACCTCTGTGTCATTAACCTATGACCTTACCTTGCTTGTTGCTAAATCACTGACAGACCTATGTGTTTGCATGGTTTCTAACTAGTCCTTACACCAGTCTAATTCCTATTGGTTCTATTGCCATTTTACTTGACCTTATGACCTAGTGTCATTGACCTATGACCTTACCTTGCTTGTTGCTAAATCACTGACAGACCTATGTGTTTGCATGGTTTCTAACTGGTCCATACACCAGTCTAATTCCTCTAGTGTTTCTATTGCCATTTTACCATAGTTTTCATCTGTGGAACAAAAAAAAAGATCATAAATTAACAATTTTAACTTTAATTTGATAGATCTTGTTACATGAGCCTTGCTACTTTAAAAATTAGCCTGGTAATACAAGCATAAGGAACCTGTGCATGCTCATCTATCAAGCCACAGTTCTTTAATCCCAATATGCTATTATATATTCATTGAATGACCTTTGAAAATTTGGGTAAAAACTCATACTCTTTCAATTTGAGGTCAAATTTGGCACTGTGAATTTATTGAACGATGCATTTGGGATGATGCTATTTATGTTCCATACTGAAGTCGTCTGCACTTTGTTGACATGTGAGCTGGTAGGGAGTTGGAGCATTGTGAAAATGTCCTGTGCTAGGAGCTGCTCTACACATGACACATGAGTACTTATCAGCTAATTAGTTAACCTTTTAAGCATCACATTTTCTGAACTTCAAAACAAAAACAAGTCAATGCACTTAGTTAACAGCTTAGATCTATGACAGTTGACACTTAACCTTTTGTGTTTACAAATTTAATTACTCAACGGGGGGAATGAAAGAGTGAAAGGAAGAATGAAAGAGAGGGTAAAAGAATGAAAAAGAATGAAAGGTCGAAAGAAAGACAAAGATGAAAGGGAGGTAAGAAAGAAGGAAAGGAAAACAAAAAGAAAGAGAGAAAGAAAGAAAGAAAGAAGGAAAGAAAGAAAGAAGGAGGAGAGGAGGAGAGGAGAGAGGAGAGGAGAGGAGAGGAGAGAGAGGAGAGGAGAGGAGAGGAGAGGAGAGGAGAGGAGAGAGAGGAGAGGAGAGGAGAGGAGAGGAGAGGAGAGGAGAGGAGAGGAGAGGAGAGGAGAGGAGAGGAGAGGAGAGGAGAGAAGAGAAGAGAAGAGAAGAGAAAGGAAATAAAATAACTAAATAAAGTAAAACATAAAGTAAGACAAAAACAAAGGGTGAACAAAAAATAGAAAGGTGAACGTAAAAAAGAAAGGGTAAAATAATCAAATACTCCAACCAATAAAAGGTCATGGCATATCCAGGGGGTGCCGAGGGACCATGTGCAACTGGGACTCTGCCCCTTGACCCCCAGTCGATGCTAAAGCCTGGATACATCCATGATAGTAGACAAAGGGATAAAAACCAGAGGAAAGAAAGAAATACGGAAACACAAAAAAAGAAATGAGAAAAGATGCAACACTTACCGACTGTAATATTGGGTTTAAATGAACTAGATTGCGTCTTTGGTGATTGTCTGTAGAGGAAACACAAGAAATCAAAGACGGTTAACTTCATTGGTCCATCACAACAAAACTCAATGTCTGATATGGAATGAATATCATCTACGGAAATATAGGATAATCCAAGACGGTCTTTGCCGCAACATATCCGTGCATCAGTCTCACTTTTAGTACACCTATCCATCGGAATGTGTAACAACTCATGCCGGCTTTTTTTGTCAAATTTTTGCGCAGAACGAGCTTTGTTAATATACGTTTCCATGGCAACGTGTGATAATCCACGTCGGCAACAACAATGTTTCGTTGCGTCATTGGCACGCTTGCTGCACACATCCATGGCAGCATGAGAAAATCCAACATAGTTGTCCAGAATCTCTTTCAGGATAGCACTATTGCTATCTTCAGTAGACGTATCCATGGCAAGAAAATTCTCTGTTGAAAATTACTCGTAAATATGTTGATGTAGACTAGTCACAATAATCAAACTTCAACCATACACACAAATATGTGGAAGCTCGGTGAGCTTTATCATAAAACTGTAGAGAAATTAGAATCTATGTTCACAGAGTCTTTGTCATTCACCATACAAAAAGCAACACAGGTATAGTAACTCCATTTCATCATCAACATGAAAAATGTTTGGAAGTAGAAAACTAAACAATATATTCACAGAATGTTTGAAGAACAACTTTGTGCGATGTGCTGTAACTCAAGAATATCCCTGCATCTTTGAAGAACAACTTAGTGCTTTAAGGCTATCACTGTATCTTTGAAGAACAACTTTGAATGCAATGCTTTTACACAAGTCGGTATCTCCTATTAATCTAAAAATAACCCGTCACGGTATTTACATAATGACATCTATTACGGTGACGTAATTATACCAAGCATCATCATCCACCATCATCCTCTGACTCCTCATTACTACTACCAAGCGGGTTTATAATTTTATTATAAGTACACCACAACAAGCTACTACCATTGAATGACTAAGATTGTTATGGATTCCAGTGCAAGTATGCGTAAGATGATCCCATGACCGACAATGCCGTCACAAGAATGCCATCACATGCTACTATGTACCCACTCAATTTTTGCACCCACATTATTTGTACCAACTTTTATCGTATAAATGCTGCCAAATCTCTGGGGCAAAGTGCTGAATTTACGCATATTTGATTTTGATTTCATTACAACGCATCCTGAAGAATTCTTGGAAAAGGATTTAAGCTTGTGACAAGACTTATATCCGCCTGGAAATCAAAACAAATTTATCTAATCCGACAAACAATTGTTGAATACCGGGAAATACTACGTGCGGTGTTGCGCATCTGAGGTAGTCGGGAGAAAATACGGAACAAGCCTAAGCCAAATATGTAGCAATAAAATAAGTACAAGGAAACAAACGCCCCCCTGAGGGTATTTTTGCAGATCAAAAAATTGACACACAAAATTATTTAGTTGACAAATAATCGTTTAATACCAGGAAATACTACGTGCGGTACTGCACATCTGAGGTAGTCAGGAGCAATTACGGAACAAGCTTAAATAAAATATGTAGCAATAAAATACGTACCAGGAAACAAGCGCCCTCCTGAGGGCATTTTTCCAGATTAAAATAAAGTATCATGCAAAATTATTTAGTTTGGCAAATAATCGTTTAATACCAGGAAACACTACGTGCAGAGTTGCACATCTGAGGTAGTCAGGAGCAATTATGGAACAAGCTTAATAAAATATGTAGCAATAAAATACGTACCCAAAAACAAGCGCCCTCCTGAGGGCATATTTGGAGATTAAAATAAAGTGACATATCGGCGAGACTATATCCTGTTTTAAGTCCACAAGCAGAATTCATTTTAAAAGTTCAAAATTATTTTGGACAAGTCAAATTTTTACACATGCTCTCTCAAATTCGATGCAGTCATGAGAAATGTAACGTAATGTATCCTATTTAAAGGATGTACTCACAGTTTTGTCACATGGACCAAATGGGGGAACTTTTGAATCTAAGAACTACAAGACCTATTGATGTCCCCCTCCCTCAAACTTGAGGGAACGTCAGTAGCTTAGCCAGGATTTCAGAGTGAGGGGCAAAGCTATATTTTTGGCCCGATTTATCAATTTTTTGTCCCATTTTAAGGACACTTTACTCTTTGCCGTCCCCATTTTTTCTATGCAGTACAAGCCTAGCTGGAGAGGGCTGGGCTGAACTGACAATGTCCCCAAACTCAGTCTAGATAGTAAATCATGCCCCAGATAATAAGTTCTACGCCTTAAAAGGCATCAAGAAAATTTAGTTGCACCATCCTGTTGGGACAGGCTGTAGGCTAATCATTTTGAACATATTTGCTTTTAATTTTGCTTCAGGTATATCAAAACACTTGAGTACTTTATTTGACCAGGGTTCCATTTTGTTCAACTTTTAACCCTTTGTATCTAAAGTAACCATTCGCAAGTAACGAAAAGTCGAATACCCTTTTAATAGACGTAACTATTTATGAAGGGTCCCTATAGTACATCCCTTTACTATTACTTATGACGGGTACCAATTTGTTATTTGAGTGAAATGGAAAAGTGAATAGTCACGATTGATATGGAGACTTACAAAGCTTCATTAAGTTTAGTGAAATTAGTCTTTGTCAAAGACTACTCATGATTGAGGGGGGACACACTCCTTAAATAACGAGCCAAGTGAGCGACTATAGTTTCCAAGAGTGTGTGGTTCCCAGAATGCAGAATATTATCTCCCTATGGGTAATATAAGTACACAGTCTGTAGTACAGACTAAGTGAAATGTAACCAAAACAATCCTGCAATCTTACAAGAGATAAATAGTATAATAGCCTAAGTTTGGTTTGGGATAGGGATGTGCCACAGAGAACCTCAAAGTGGACTCATATTTACACCAATTTGGGCTCCTGAGGAGGGAAAAATGTGGTATTTTTTTTGAAAAAAGTTGAAGAAATAAAAAAAATTAAAAAGACCCAAAATTTATACAAAAATGGACATACCATTATTGCTATCTTCTGCTGATAGAGGTATGGATGACATGCTAGTATTGCTATCTACTGCTGATAGAGGCATGGATGACATACCAGTATCATTGCTATCTACTGCCATTGTTAAACCAGAAGCCCGCAAATGAGACTGATATTGGTGGCACATCCCTGTTTTGTCATTTGTACTGGGTAGTAGGTACCCCCTTCCTCTCCCCCTCCCCTCCCCCGGGTTGATAAAAACGCCAACCAAGCTCTGTGAAGTAGAAAACTGTACTGCATGAACTAGAAAGGTTTCAGTTTTGGTTGTTTATATTCTGGCAAATAAATTCATAAAAAAGGCAATAAATAGATATAATTCTATTCAGTGAGAAACTTTCATCGTATTTTCAGCTTTTCATGTCAACTGGAAGGACCCCATTTCATGACAACCAGACCCATAATTGTGTTTACAAACCCTAGGATATTTTTGCAGCTTAAATTTAGGAGAATTCTTACATCACATCTTCTAAGTTATCTAATGATTGGGCCACACAGAGGTAAACATCTCTCACAAGCATGCAGACACGCAAATGTCAGATTTCATTGATCCGTTTCTCTCGCAGAGGTTTAAATGTCATAACTACAAGGGCTTCATCTGCATATGACCCAAGGGTTGCTCTTGAGCAGCGCCCTCTCAGTCACTGAGAAATTGAGCCTCCCCCCTTTACACTTACAGTTTTTACTGTCCATTGAGAGCAAGATGGTGGCCAGGATTTTTTGCGGGGATGTGCAATTTCCAAAATGTGAACCTTCCCCCCCTCCCCCCCACAAAAAACAACACCAAATTGCTTGCACAGACTTCAAAAACCTCCAGAAAAATTGATTTTTTTTTAAAGGCAATACTGAACAGTTTAACATGAAAAAGTGGTCCTTTTTTATTTTGCTTTCTCATATGGATCTATTTGTACCCTAAAAAGTTACGGATTTGGAGAGGTGTGTCTTGTCGTCCTCACCCCCTGGCTACAGGCCTGATTGATCGAGTCCAGATTACACCTCCTCTGACACTGTATTTTCTCCCTGTAGCTTCCTCATTTATCATTTTTATCTAGGCTTTTAAGTTATTTAGTATGTTTTCATGGATTCATCATCATTTTGCATGCAGATGCCAGAATTATTCAAATTTGAAATTTACAGTGTCTCCTTGTTGTTGAAGACAACCGCTCTGTAATCAGAGCCACAAACTCCCCCATCATATCCATCCGCTCTGTAATCAGAGCCACAAACTCCCCCATCATATCCATCCGCTCTGTAATCAGAGCCACAAACTCCCCCATCATATCCAACCACTCTGTAATCAGAGCCACAAACTCCCCCATCATATCCAACCGCTCTGTAATCAGAGCCACAAACTCCCCCATCATATGTACCTTGAAGGCAAATTGATTTGATATTTAACATTGTTATTTCTTCTGTTTTTGCTTCTGCTTGTTAAGCTTTTATTTAAATATCCTGATGGAAACATTGCTTTCTTTGTGCTATTCCATTTAAAATCCACACTACCCCTGTGGAAGATTTTGGAAATATCTGCTACAGGGGGAGTATGAATTTCAAATGGAATTAACACATTAGCAGTTCCATTTGAAACTCTCTTCCTCAGGGGAAGGTTCAGTTTGAATCTTTCTCAGAGGGTGTATGAAATTCAAATGGAGCTGCCTAACGTGCTCATTCCAATTGAAATTCATACACCCCCTGTGGCAGATATTTCCAAAACTTTCCAATGGAATAGCCAAATGGTGCTATTATATATACGTGTATGGTGTATTTACACTATAATAGTAAAACTTTTGTTTGAATGAACACAGCTGCCAACAGCATGACGATTGCCCACATCTACTGTGTGATGCCCCCTACGTGTGCGTAACATGGAAGTGAATCCAACCACAGGCCCTGTGATCCAACTCACTCATGATTGGTTAGTTCTAAGTACTTATGAAAGGTCGTGCATTCTTGTTGTATTTTGAAATAAAATCACAATCAGATAACATACAGCTGCGGCTGTGTTCATTCAAATGAAAATTTTAATATAGGGCTTACGCAATATTTTGTGCTTTCTTGTTTTTAAATTTGCAGAAAAGAGCGCATTATTTTTTGCATTTTTATGTTTGTGTGGGATATGTATATATGCAAGTCATTATTGTGCGTAGTTCCATACCACATCTCACGCGGAGGTCCACTGTTGAATTCTAGTAACTGTGCATCTTATTCATGTTTTGACAAATTAATTAAGTTTGATTGGGTCTCATGGATCTTGTATATATTCATGAGGTTATGAATTTGTGTTAATCAAGTAAGATGACATGAATGTTTTGTAAAACCAAAAACACAAGTCCTTAAACATCTATAAATTTAAGCCTGAAAATTCACTCTTCTTCCTACAAGGTGAAAGACCCTACAAAAGCTTACAAATAAAGTTGTAGAAACACAAACACTGAAAGTGGCATTTCTGATGTCAATAAATGTCTATATTTAGCACAAGACATGATTCAGTAGTAGATTAAAGGATTATTTGCTGATCATTCTGAGAGATAGGTTTACATCTTGTACTAGGATATAAGATCTTATAGATTTGATATAAAAAAATTCGTAACCAATATTGATTCAAATCTCAAAGGCTATAGCTACACAACTAAACGGTATTTTTGCATATTTTAGCGAGGAAAGAAGGAAGTTGGTTGGTTGGTTGGTTGGTTGGGGAAGGAAGTTGGTTGGTTGGAGTTTTGAACCAGGGACCCCTCGGGTGCCAGACACGCACATGGCCACACCTTGCCACCGGGTCTACCGTCTATCAGTGGCGTGCGCAAAGGGGGGAGGGGGGGCAGGGGGCACGTGCCCCCCTCTTTGTTGGTCATTCGGGGGAAAACGCTAAAACCGCACCTTACACACCTAAATCAGACTCCATTCGGGGGGGAACTGAACAACCTGGCCCCCCTCACTTTCAATGTGCTGCACGCCACTGAGATACCTGAGCCCGGGACCTGAGCTTGCAGATGCTCTGTGAGTTGAACTTTTTAGATGTTTGGTTCAGTTAGGGTTAAATGAAATTTTATAGAATGAATGAATGAATAAATAAAAAGAAAATGAAAGATTCAACTCACTTGAGACAAGCTTATTTAATTCTATAAACATTTTTTAGCTGTTGATGTAATACTGTTTAAAGTACTTAAAAATAAGAAAATAAGTAGGCCTAATACACAAATTGGGATTTAATTGATAATTTCTAAACAAATTAGTCCACATGATTTATAACCAAAATTATCAATCATGATATTCATCTTTACGAGTACAACAGTGTTGACAGTCAACATATTGCAATGCACAAGTTGGTTGAACCTTGTTATTTATCATCCATGTTGTTATAAGTCGGTTGACGAGTAGTAATGTTGATTGTGGCGACGTCAACGACGTGGGTCATCATCCGCAAGTCGCCCACGATTCTATTTTACTTTATATCCAGAGCATATAATGAATCAATGTAATTTAAGACCCTTGATAGTCATGGGCTATTTAGGACGAGACTAATAATGAGGCTGTCCATAAGTGTATGTGTCTATAGTATTGCATAATGTGCAGTTGTAATCTATGTACATGTATGTGTCCTGGGTATGTGTGTAGAGGATTGTTGATGTGTAGGGGTGTAAATGAGCCAAAATGTTTTGAGCAGTTGGGGGAATTGAGATCCATGGCCCCCACTTTTGGAAACCTGAGCATGCCACTGGTGTTTATAAAGACCCGCAAATGAGGATAATCAGGACATACACCTGAAAAGAGAAAAATAATGAGGACACCTGCAACCGAGGATGTCCACGGTCCACTCTACCTACCAATGTGTTGCGAACAACATGGAAATGCACATAAGACCATATGGAGCTTAGCTTCAGGTGTGCAAGGTCCCTGGTTAGATAGGAAAGTTGTCGGTCCTTGTTTACAGATCTTTACAAGTAGGGGTATATGTGTGTATGCTTGTTTGTTAGCTTTTGTTTATGTGTGTATCTATGAGGGTGGTTGGTGGCCAGTGCTCACTCTTGCCAGAATTTTGGTGCACCAAATAGGGCATTATTTCCTAAATTTGGGCAAAAATGTTAAATTTTTCATCAAGAATGACAACTCTCTTGCACTAAATCTCATTCCCACTGCACCAAAATAATGGGGCTATAGAGTGAATACTAGTGTGGGAGTTGGCGTGACAATTTGAACCTAGGACCTGAGCTTTCCAAAGCAGACCCCATCAAACTCCCACTATCAGGGTTTTCTTTAAGCATTCTGCTGAAGGGTATATTCAAAATTTTTACCCTTTTAATTGTCATTTTTCCTCTGAAGGGGTATAAAACATTACCCAAGTGGTATTTGTATCTTGGAATACTTTTTGAACAATGTATGTCTTAATTTCTATATCAAATCATACAATATTTAATAGGTTTTCAAGATTTTGTACGCGTGAAGGCGTAAATACGTATTGCGTTAAAGTAAACCCTGCCCACTATCCCCCATATCAGCAAATATCCTTGGAAGTGACACAGCAAATGTATTTACAAATAATATATTAACATGGTCTTTATGTATTTATGTGGATGAGAATTGAAGGCTAACTTGTTTAAAAAAACAAAGACAGAAGAACATTGTTCAATGAAATAGCACGGTGAATACGCTCTTTAATTCTGCTCCTGGCTGTCTGCCCCAATAATTCTTACCACGTAAATAGTCTCTTACACGTTCACCAACAAAATACAAGGTCAATTCAATCCTATCCAATCGTCAAGCTTCAGATTTCACATTAGCTAATTTCTAGCGTATGCATCAGCAGATGTGGAAGAGATTGTTTTTAGACTAGGATCGCAAAATGGCCAGCAGCTATGAGGAACCTTCTTGCCATGTACACAGCAACCTGATATATTTAACGATGCGCGGCCGTCTGCTGTAAATACTTCAGACGAGTTAATTTATGGCGACATATTTAAGTGATGATGCCGTTTATGCGGCAGTTCCTTCAAATATTCAGCTCATGTGCATGGGGTTGAGTCACTGTGAAATTGTGAATCTATTAAAATGCCCCTTAAAGGGACATTCAGAGCTCTGCCAATCCCAAACTACACCATTCCTCACGTGTGACATTTGTTTCAACTTTTAGAATACCATAGAATTCCGTCTACAAGTACATTTGCCTCGTAATGAAATTTTTTGATGAACAGTCAGAATTAATAGGTAAATTTTCACAGGAAAATTTTCTGGACATGTGACACCCATGGGCGCAGACATATTAGCATTATGGAATGTGACCCCGAGCACAGCGGGTGGTCTTCCAATGTATTTGAATAGGAAGAATTCCTCCTTTGATGCAAAATAAGTAACTTGTCGCAAGTTAAAAATATTATGGTAAGAGTTTCCGTAGATAAATATTTTTTTTCCGAAGGTAGATATTTTTGAAATTACGTTTTGATGATATTGTGAAGAAATTAAGATTGCATGATATTCAATAAATTTGGAATACACGAATTTCTATCGAAATTGCGGCCAAGAATACTATTCCAATTCAAAATTACTAAGACTTGAATAGCGAGGTCACCGCCGGGGGTCAGATATCAGGCTCGAGGTTACAATTACATTGATACGCATTGGTCACGTGTCCAGAAATTTTCCCGTGAAAATATACCCATTAATGTTGACTGATGAAAGAGAAGAAGGTAGACACCCTCCACAACAACACGATTTGTCAAATAATTTAGCTATATAAATTATTTGTTCTTTGATGATATTTGTCTGAAAAGTTCATATCATGTTGTGTATAAGTGTTCCATCACTTGAGTATTTGGACACTTGGTGTCTTGTGATGACAGCACCCATGGGTCAGGCGCAGTCATTTTAATCAACTTATTTTAATCATCTAAGCTCACTGAAAAACTTTCCATTTCAATCTGGCCAGTCAAAATGCACTATTTGTGTCACGACCAGGTACAATGGTTTGTGTGTAAAAAAAAAGCCTTACGGCCAACAGTGATTTGTCCCACCCATCCCCTGTGTCCAATACTTGACATTAACACATTTTGGAGCTAAGCAGGTCTAAAACCCCTGTGGGACAATTATTTGAACAATTAAATTTAAATTTTAGACAACCATATTGTTTGGCATTTATTAAGAAGTAAATTGAACATTTGAAAGTAATGTGGAGCAAGAATAAATCAAATTACACATGTCCCAGGAACATCGCTAACATCAATGTCCCATGGTATTTCCTGAAGCACAACATACGATGCAATAGGAATAATTAAATTTAGAAAACATGCTTGTCTACTGGACAATTCAGATGGTTATCAATTGTCTAGAGATTCCACATGGTCCTGTCACTGGTGACAGCAAATTTAAAGCTCTCAGATGAGTATATATTTTCCTGAGTCCCTTCATCAAGCACTGACCTCTATGTGTACTTTATAGATTGTGAGCACTCCAGAGTCCAGAGGCTAGTATTCGGAAGGTAAGTGCTTCGGAGGTACTTCAGAGGTATACTATGATACACCATAGACACTTCATGGGGACATCATGAGTCAATGACCATGCACAACTCCAGTGTTGAAAGTATAGGCTATAATAAGACATGACATGACCTTAATCTTCCTCACAGGGAGTGTGAATTTTAAATGGAATTCTCTAAATGGATGACTCCATTTGAAATCTACATCCCATGTGTGGGAGATTAAAGTCTCATCTTTCATAGGGGGTGTAAGGATTTCAACTGGAACAACCCACTTTCTAGTAGCCCATTGGTTGCATCTAAACTATAATCCTCTATATCCCAAATCAACCCGTGATTTACACCAGGTATTTGTGCCAATTGCAATACGTTATGAATATGCATGGGCACGTAGGTAACATCATCTCAGCTTAACTCTGGGTAAATCTGACAATCCAGTATAATGCGAATGGCATAGCCAGTATTCCAACCACGTAGCTATGTACCTGTTAAATCTGTGGCACTCGATACAGTTCATTTCGTGTTTGTAACAATTAAGCGTGCAAAACCCGTCTTCTGTTAAATCACACAGGGCCTGCATAATGACGCCCACTCTTTGCGTATTTCGGACGAGTCTTGCGATGGTTGTTAAGTGATTGGGAATGGGATTTTTGACAAACCATTTCATATGTTCACCATTTATGGCTAAGTGGGGATAAAAAGCCTAAAATATGCTATAGGCTTCTTAATTCTATGAACCACAAAATTTCTTGGTGAAAACATCACCAAATATCTCAATGTTGCAGACTGTATTATCTGTAATAAATGGCCCCCTAAATGCCCCCTCTAATAAATGCCCCTACACATTTTGTAAAGTAAAAGTGACCGGAATGCAAAAATTGCCATCGCATATCACGTAGGCAAGCTTAAAACTGGCATTTTCTGGGTGTCATGATCGCCACAGTGGCGGAACCAGAAGTAATTTGCGATAAAAATAGAACAGAAAGTAAACTGCAAGTGTAAGCTTACATTACATTTTTTTCGTCCAAAATTCACTTCTAATAAATGCCCCTCCCCTTTTAAAAATGTCAGACCAAGGTTCATTTATTAGAGAGAATATAGCATTCATTTAACTCCAATATCTTTGTACATTAATATAGAATGCCCATCTTTGATTAAGTTGGGTACAAAAACTCATATCGCCAAGGTTACGGATAGCTTCAAAACCCAACTGTGAGATGACCGCTGGTGCCCCGGGAGAACTAGCAATTGGTCTGATGTTCAAAACAATAGAACATGGTAAAACCATTGGTTCTGCTAGGGCACCTGCAGTTGACAGGTGGTTGGGTTTGGAAATCATCCCTTACAATACACTGCCCAGCCATTAGAAAGAGGACCAGGATTAGAGCATTTTGTTTTCCCCAGATTTAAGTAGGCACCTTCCCACTTAAGTTCTATCCATCACCTTCACATCAGATATGGTGAAATTTGATCAATCTAGCAAATAGCCAAACCACTTGATCTTCTGAGTGCAGTCCAAATACACAGCTAGGTGTCTATCAATCAACTAAATAGATCTGTACAAGTCTAAGGATCTGCCCTTTCACAGGCAGAACATGTAAAGGGCTGGTCCTTTCTGTTGTGAAAAGTTTGGCCTTTTGTAGTTCATATCAACAGATAGTTTCAATATGGTTTGGATAAATATATACAACCTTTCATTTTCCCAGTGGCGTAGCATGGGTCATCACATTGGGGGGGCACTGACCATGATGGGGGTACCGACCATGATTGGGGGGCACAAGCCGTTTTTCGGCAAATTTCCTATGGGATTTGCTCATTTTTGCAATCGATTGGGGGCCCCTATGACACTACGCCACTGATTTTACCCTATTCCCAGTTCCCTTAAGTTGGTGCAGGGGGAATGATGTACACATCCACAAATACGCACCTTGAGAGTCTCTCTAACAGATGCCGATTTGTACCCAAATTCCTTTCCACAAGGCAATATGCATATTGCATAACAATAGATACACTTCAGAGGTTAATCCATCTTCTTTGTTATGCAATGTAAGCGGAATTGTGGAAAGGAATTTCTGTACAAATCGACATCTGATAGAGAAACCCTAAAGGGGTGTATTTAGGTGTGTACATCGTACCCCTGCACCAACCCTTGGCTAGGGACCTGAGAATATGGTTATAAAAAGGGGGAAACACACAACTTTTTGTCACTTTTTTGTCAAAACTCCCACTCCCCACCCCCATGTAAATATTGAACAGTCCCTTATAAACACAGAATGTGTAGCTATTTCCAGTACAATCAAACACTTGTAATTCTAAGCAGCTGAATATCCTGATATCAGTTTGTGAGAAGCTATGCAACCAAGCACAACTCCCCAGGATCTGGTCTTTAGATTGGCCTGTTTAGTATTGCTATTCATGGCAAATGATGAATAAATGATGTGGATCTTGAATGCCTCCAAATCCCAACAAAGAGTGTTAATGCATCCCAATCTACACAGGTTTACAGAAGAGTTATGGTAAAACACCTGCCCTAAAGTAAATAGGGATCAGCAGTTAATTGTGCATATGCCCAAGACGCAAGTCGACTTTATCTAGAAATCAAACTCTAAAGCTATACCATATACATGACATGGGAAGTTGATATACACACTATTGTGTGGGAGGTCTGGCTAAGTCCCAAACCCGCTTTTTTGGTAGTAAGAGTATATGGCATTAGCTACGAATATTCTTACATAGCATTCAGCAAAATGCTACTATAAGTGACAGATGTCCTTTTATAGTAAGGTGCGCTGATCTGATGTTGAGTCTATATTGAGGAGCCTGGCCCCAATGCTTCATAAGAGAGATGGGCGCTCGGCCGCACTCTTCGGAATAACCAGCTGAGATTCCTTGGGCCTCAGGCACACCCTTCCCAGGCACCTTCATCTACCAGAGGAAGAGCCTGCTAAGAAGGTACACTCTCCACATACCTCCTCATGGCAAAAGGAGACTCGGACACTCACACACACCTCCTATGTAACCCACCTCCAATGTGTGCTGGGGTAGGATGAAGGCAAGATTCAAGCAGAATAGTTAGCCGCATTTGCAAATGATCCTGCTTCGCACTCGAAGGATAATAATGATGATGTGAATATAACAAAGCCAGGTGAAATATGCTCACAACAAAAATGTTCACTTACGTGGGCTTTCGGTTTGCGGTTGCTGAGTGTTTAAAATGTAATTTTACCCACTCGCTAGGAAGCCTGTAAATCAGGGTTATAAATCAACAAAACAGATCAGGGTTATAAATCAACAAAACAAATCTGTAATTCGTATTCAGTGGGAGTGGTCTACTTCATAGACATATAATCTGATTGGACAATTGCATGATTTCGGTGTCGCTCTATCAGGCGTGAAGTTTCGCTCAATTTAGAATAAGGGCGTTTTTATGACAGCAGCTTAATTTTTGCTCCAATTAATTAAATTCGGGTCTGTTTTTGTGTCAAATTTGGTTTAAAATCAGTAGTTTCCACTACCCAAACCGAAGTTGAGAGTCCCCCCGCTCTCCAGACCAAATCCAAATCCAAATACTCTTAGAAGTGGACATAAGCAGTTCTGGCTCTTTGCCATCGATACATTTCATTTGTTTATTTGTTTACTAGTTTTGGTTTGAATGCATTCCAATTCAATAATTATGATACTTAAATTTGAATTTATCTCAAGAAGTATATACATGTTTGCTATATCATAAGACAAACTTAAATCTACCCCTGGGGCCCACATTTTGAAATAATTTTACATTTTTACAGCAATTTTAGCTTTATAATGGCAAATTTTTGCAAAATTTTGGCCTAGAAAGTTAATTTTCATGGTCAAATTTTAGCGTTTCCACACATAATGACCCCCCAAAATTGCCACCGATAGACCCCCCTGAAACTACCCCAGGAAGTTTATATCATACTTCATGATAAAAAAAAAGGTATGACAGCAGCAAAGCAATAACTAAATGCAATACAATATCTTTGCTATAATAAAAGATGAAATATCCTTGCCATGATAAATGAAAGTATCACACTACCAAAGAAATAACCAGATACAATATTTTTGCTATTATGAGATTTACACTTGAATATACCAACAGAAGAATATCACACTCCATGATAAAAGAAAGTATGATTCTAGCAAAACAATAATTGGACACTATCTTTTTGCTATAAATATCTTTCAATCTACCAAAGGGAGTAAATCATACACCATAATAAAAGACAGTATGACAATAGAAAAGAAATAATCACATACAACATTTTTGCTCTATTGAATTGACCACCACTCAGGTATCATGTGTGAAGTAAATGCACTGTGGCAAGATACAGCCAATTTAAAATATCATTTCCCTTCTAAATCTCTAATTGGCTCAAGTTCAACGACTTGTCATATCTTCTATACTATATTTTGCCATTACTGTAATGATCTGCATGCTAGCCATAGGCTTCAACATAAAAAGGCCAAGTTTAGAAATATTTTCTCAAAATATCAAGAGCTATCTATCTTAAGAACCACTGAACCAATACTAGGCTTGTTTGTACTCATTTGAATGCATTTTTCAAGCTGATTCCAAATATGGTCATGAAAATTTACAATTCTGAAATTTTTTTATTTTGAAAAAAAAACACTTTGTCATCTGCAGTTGACACTCGTGAGCAGAGAGTCAAATAGAGACTGCTCAATATGGTCAAGGGTGGAGTGGGCATGTGGCAAACTGAGAGAAGCACAATTTTCCTGGAAAACCTGCGAAATCAGGAGGAACAAAACATTTTTGCGGAAATGCAAGAGGTGATGCAAATCTTTTCATCTGAAAAATTGTGAATACCCCATTTTTCTGTCTTAATGGTAATTTTGATTTGTCCATTAAATGTGTACTTTGTATAGTACCTTTTCGCTCATTTCTTTTTAAGTGCTGCTGTTTGAGTGGATATCAGTGGCCACAACAGAAAATCAAATCTTCCCTTGTACTTCACAGGAAATTGAGCTATAGCTAGTAAACATACGCCTCAAAAACCTGGCTATAGTATATTGCTGTAGGGTAGTCATTGCAAGTGTTTATATTGAGCATCCCGCATCACCACGCTTTTATTCCTCCGCATTTTTAATCCTCTCAAAGTCAACCGAGTCGCTTCTGCTGCGCTGCAAAATAATGCAGGGTAACAATTCACTTCTCATGTATTTAGTGGGGAGGGCGGAAGTCGTGAAAAACTGTTTTGTGACCCACTAAATCGTCACCCGTACTGTTCTACTGGGTACATCATCACGTATTACCCAAAGTTAGCCATCTCAAAAGGTAGTTGACAGTTGACAGTGCGGTTAACTCACATCATCACTGATCGATTGATCCCGCATCGCCCTTCACTTCCCTTTCTCCATACACCTTGAGAAAAAGTTGATTTTCTGCATGATGATAGCAATGTTCCCAAACACGACTGCTACTAAAGATAATCGAAGAGCCAAACTGCCACTTTATTGCAAATGTATTGAACCACAGTTACAACTTGTTTCCTTTTAATATCATAGCTCAAAACAGGAAACAAAAGTACAAGTAATCATGTGGATTGAGTTGTCACAAAGGAAAATTTATATTAAGATATTGCAAAGTGTTCACTCTTTTGTGTCTTATTGTTATAGTGCAGATTTCAAAATATTGTAAGAATGAACCTATGGAATCCTATTGAAAGTGGACATTTTCCCGCTACATTTATGTTCATTCTTTTCACGGTCAAAGCTGCTACCGTATAAATAACAATGTGAATATATTCTTTTGTGTAAAAGTTCAATTTAAGGAAATTAAGAATCACATATTTATAAAAAAAGAGAAACCATTACAAAATTGGCAATGAGGAAAATATTAAGCGTGCAAAGTGCAAACTCGTAAAATAAATAGAAGAGCATGATTGCAATTGACAAGACAGTGGGCGAATACCTGTCCCGGGGGTACTCAGTACAAATGACCATACGGGGACGTGCACGCAAACATGGGTAGCATTTTCAGCCTTCTGGTATATCAATGACCCCTTTTTCAAAGCCTATTTTGGTATATGTATGGGTCCTTTTTTCAATTTTTTTCGGAAAACAGCCCAATTTTTCCTTAATCTAGCTAAAATTTTCCCAAAATTTTGGGAAAATTTGTAAAAACTAAGACAATTTTTGGTAAATTCGGCCGAAAATTTTGACTTTTGGTATATCAATGGGTCCAAATTTCTTGACAAATTGGTATATTTATGGGTCTACTTCCAAAATCTCAGCGGCACGTCCCTACCAAAACCAAACTTGAGTACCCCCCCCCCGGGTACCTGTCTACTGTAATTGAGTTTCATACAGGCCTAATGTGCTAATCCATTTAAAGTATACACTCCCCCTGTGGAAAAGTTTGGAAATATCTTCCACAGGGGGAGTATGGATATTAAATGAAATTAGTACATTAACCAACTCTTATTTGAAACTCTCCAAGACAGTGCACGATCTGAGGTTACTGGTCCAAACCAACAGTGGCGTACCGTGGCTGCCCCAACCCCGGGGGGCTGAAGAAAATTCCAATTTTGCCGCTCCTTCCTCAACAGCCCGAAAAGGTTGACCCAATTTTTTTCTCGGTCGTTTGAAAAAGTGAAGAGCAAAAAAGAAAAAAAAAAAGGGTTTCAGGCGATAGCGCCCTAAAGGCAGCACATTCATTTTGGCCGCCCCCTGCTTTTACCCCGGGGGCTGGCACCCCCCAAAGCCCCCCAAAATATGCGCATGTACAATGCATACAGACCATAGTACGGCCCTCTATAACAATACACACACTGTACAAAATAAAGCATAGTATCCACACATTCATCAATAGCCTCCTCAGATTGAGCATGTTATGAACTCGCCCTCCCTTTGTGGAAGATTTCAGGTTGAATCTTTCTCAGAGGGTGTATGAAATTCAAATCGAGATGAACACATGGAAGATATTTCCCAAATTTTCCTCAGGGGTTGTGTGGAATAAATGGAATAGCGTAATGTACTTGCCACCTGTGGTATCACAATTGAACCAGGAAACACTTCTCATTAGACTCAGTCAATACAACCTACCCTATACGAGATCGGTGAACCAGGGGCATGATGTTCGTGATGCATGAGTAATATCACAATATTTGATGAAATTTTATCAATTTAAAGAATTTAAAAGTCAAACTTGCCAACTGTGATACAATAAGTGAACTAAAAATAGCTTCTCCAATACAATACAGTTTTATATTATAACCTACTGAGTGCAAGTGATTTTTGTGATGTATGTATGGGTAATTTCACCAACATCGGACTTAAAAACTCCTTGTAAGGGACCGTTCACAAACACTTGTAAGGGGGGGGCCTGATGCAAAAAAATTTCATCGCAAAATTTTTTGGCCCCCCTTTACAGACCTCAAAAATTTCAGGGCCCCCCTTTTTGACATGAAAATTATGGGTCAACCCCATAGAAAAGCATATAAACTTAATTTTTCCAGGAAAATTTGTGGTCATATTTTTCAGGGCCCCCCTTTGGAGGGTCAAAAATTTTCAGGGCCCCCCTTTTGCATCAGGCCCCCCTACAAGTGTTTGTGAACAGTCCCTAATATTATGTAAAGATAAACAAAATGAACTTGATGTCACCTTTGATATCGAAACTAAACCAAGAATACCTTCTTATTTTGTATAGTAGATAAAAGACCAAGAAAACGCTATTTGTGGCTGTGTAATCAATATAATTTGCATACCAACTTGCATGAACTTAAGAAATAAAGGTCATGCAGTATCCTTTACACCCATATAATGTGTCTGAGGTAGTAAAATAGTAACCCATTATTTGAACATTTTTACTGCAGAGGACACATTAAATTCCCGGGGGGGGGGGCACTCACATGTTAAGGTGGTACGGGTATGTGCAGCGGTCAAGGGTCCCTTTTTCAGGCTCTCCGGCAGTTCCTTAAGCCCCACATTTGGATCTGCTCCAGTTCTTTGAGCCTCAAACTCTGACAATTGTAGCTCTTTAAGCTCAAATTTGGAAATAATTTAGAAATTTTAGCTAAACAGCCTATAATTTGGCCCTAATTTCAGTTCTTCAAGCCCCTCTTTTGCCCGAAAATCAGTTCTTAGTTCCCAAAGTTCGGCGCTCCGCGCCGCACACCCCTACCAAAATTTAAGTTGAGTGCAACCCCCGGGATTAAATTATGTAAATGATACAGCCTCACCCTTTATTTCTATTCTATTACCACAAAATAGTATGATTTAAATAGAAAATATCACTTTCTTTACCCAAATATTTAATATTGTACGTTTAACCAAGTGTTAATGCTAAGCCTTGCTACGGCATTCAAACCATTATAGTGAATAAAGGGCTCTCACATGATATGTTTTAATAAAGTTGTTAGGGTAATAGAATTGTAATTTTAGCTGTCTGAATGATTGAACAAGTAGAACAAGTTTTAGCAGTGCATAATAATAACTCAAACTTGTACAGATAACAAAGTATAATAATAGCTGTTGTAACAGTGTTAGTAAGCTCAGAAGTAGATCAAATTCCTAAATAATGGTCACTACACATATCACAGTAGACTTACCTATTCATATTGGGAGGTAACCCTGTCAGTGATGCGTAGTTTTTCCGCACACTCCGTAAACTTGCAAGAATCTGCGCAAACGGTGTGACGATAATGTCTTCTGCATTGTGACTAGTAACGGAAGAAGAAAACATCATAAGAAATTCAAGTCAGAAACCACGAAAGTTAGACGACAAAAATGTTCTAGTAGTAATAAAAAACTTTGTGCAACTAATTCTGAAAGGGCTCATGCAAACAATTATGTAAGTAAAAACAATTCTAGTATAATTCAAACCATACTACTGTTACAATAATACGCAGAAAGAGAATATCAAAATATTTCACTCAAAAGCAAACATTTGTATGCATTCACACAAAGCTTCATATTGAATCTGATTAGAAAATTTGATAAAATACAAGAAAAAAAGCAAAAGATACAAAAAGCAATACAAAAAGTTATGCAAGAACGTCATACACATTTCCCTATATTTCAGACTGGTATTTGATTGTAACTTTACAACCAGGAAATTTCAATTCAATTTCACGAAGAACGGTTACTATGTTGTAAGTTTCTATCGATGGTATACATCTAAACCAAGGTGTTTGTTATACTTTTTATTAATAGGTAAATATTATGGGGAGGGAGGAGAATTGAACATTTCCTATACATAACAAAGAGTTATTATAAACAACAATAAAACAGTTTCATTTGAAAATATAAGAACAATTTCATAAATGTACAAATGAAAGCTTTAGAATTTAAATGGGCGAGGACAGAAAAAACAGTATGGTTTGTACACAAAACTGGAAAGTTTTGAATGACAAGTTTTCCCCATGCCAGGAGTTGTTTCATGTATACACAACACGATTCCTATTGCTGCCAACCGCAGAGGTATACTGCTGCCCAGCTTATTTGTGGCACTGCTGCCTATACTATGTGGCTACTCTGGAGTACTCCAGGGCAGTACCAATCCAGTACCAGTGTTTCTACTGTACATATGATTCCAATGTATGTACTCTAGAGTACCCACACTAGCTTTTCTATAGAGTACCAATGAAGAAGCTGGGTAGCAGTGTAGTTCTGGGGGCGATAGCAATAAAAGCGGGTAGTGATACATTTTGAAACCAGTTACTCTTGAAAGTCACATTTCCGAAATGGGTGGATATGGCAACCCAGATATTACTGAATTGGATCATGTGAAACTTTCAGTTTCATTAACCCTAACCATTCTGGATAGGCCTACTATATACAAAACACTATTATCCTGGGTGCCTCCCCTTCAGTAAGGTGGGGCAGGCACCTCTAACCAAATCACCCTGATGGCATTACAGTTTAGTGGAAAGCAACCATATTATGTCACAGCACCACAGCCACCACCACCTCTCACCAGGCATTTATCATTCATAAGGATTACACAACAAAGTTTCCTGTTGAGTGTTGTATAGTTAACAAGTTAAAACAGACCCCGATTTACTCTTGAAGCAGTGTGGCGGTACCAAAAGGAATGGGGGTCATGGGGACCCCCCCCCTCTCATCCTGCAATCAAAATATTTTTTAAAAATCAAAGAATTTTAAACAAAAACATCCACTCTATACACAAATATTCAGATTATTGGCCCATACCCCCTGAAAAAAAATTCATGGTGCCCCCATTGTCTGTGACATTATTTATATGAAAAAGTTGTTCATAAGTTTAGCAACAAATTACAAAACAGAACACATAGATAATTATCCTATAAAAAAGTAGAACATCAGCATGCAATTATTAAACATCACAATCTCAAATATTTTAAAATACAGCAAATACCCATTACCAATATATCCTATCCAGATTAATAATAAAATACTCAAAACGTTAAAGCATGCAGGGAAAATATGGAAGAGTTGGACATGTAAAATTGAATAAAAAGTTAAACCTTTAATACCAGTGATTTTTGAAACAAGAAATTATGCTATTTACAGAGCAAGAACCAGTGACGGCACCAGGATTTTTTTTTTGGGGGGGAGTGATTATCGGGGGCAAAATTAAACAATTGTGCCCAAAATTGCTGCAAAGAGTAAATTTGTGTAATTTTGTTTTTTTTTTGCCTTGAAAGTGGGGGGAGGGCAAGAAAATATTTGGGGAAAATTCCCTTACCCTCCCCTAGACAATTTCTAGTGGGCCAAGTTGATGATGGGTGAGCTTTGGAGTGGGCAATATGGCAAAAGACCACTGAAATGTCCCAGTTATCCGAACTACACCATAATGGCTATACACATGTTAAGGTAAAATCTTGAAGCAAGCATTTCAATCAAGAGGAAAAACTTGAAAATATCTATTCTACTTGAGAAGCTAAATCTTGATATGGTGACTATGTTTATAGTGCAGATAGTTTGACATAAATCTGACGATTCACAAAAATTTGATAATAAGCATATGTGCCCATATTTAACGAGTTGCTCGACAAGAACAAATTTTTACAGTAGTTTGTTAAACTTTTTAAAACTATTTTTTACAAATATCTGTAACATAAATATTTGTAAAATAAAAGAAAACAAATTAAAAAGTTTAACAAACAACCGTAAAAATTTGTACTTGTCCGAGCAACTCGTTAATAGGCATATGCGTATTATCAAATTTTTACGGTATATGGTTCCCATAAGCAAAAACTGTTGCTTAAACACACACATAATCAATAAACATCTTTTTAAACCCAATGTTAAACTGATCAGTAAGACATCACAAAAAATGTCCATATACTTGGTAGGAAATTGGAAACACAACTTTTACTAGACCAGAGATGTAACATAAGTTCTTGTCCAAATCCTGAGTGTTTGCATGCGGCGTTACACATATATGGGGGCTCGGCCGGGAATAGGCTACAAGGTATCACCCGTAATTTTAAAAAAAACCTGTACTCTTAAATGCTAAAATAATCATCCATTTCCAGAAAGGTTAAAATTTTTTTTACAAAAATAAAAATATTCAGGATTTATTTGATTTATGGCCCCAGATTTGAATTTCCGGATGAATCCGGATATGTTACATCTCTGCTAGACTTTTGCTCCCAATTCATGCTGTGTAAAATTAGGATAGCGGATGGACAAATTACCAAATACGATTTGAAGTCAACCTTTAAGATAAAACATTTCTATCAATTTCATTCTAGAAATGTTTCTAAAGACTAAAACCTAGGGCTAATTTACAGTGTTGCCAGTGACATTGTTCAACCACCCAATTTGTGATATTTTTTATTAATTTTGTTGCAGACTATGAAACCAGGGGGAGGGCCTTGTACGACCTCGTTATTTTTGTTTTGCTGTTAGAGTCCAATGACCCCTTTCGAAATAGTGCTGAACAAATTTTAGATAAGCTTTCACTTAATGACCCCCTTTTTCTTTAAAATGACTACTAATAATTTCTTAAATATTTCCCAATATATTTCTAATTGGACTCCTTATTTTAACATTAATGTTTGTTTGAAAATGCACCAACATTTGTTTATGAGCCCAACATTGTCTATTGTCTCACTGAACGACCTCTTTTTCTGGGGCTTCTCACCTCCTTTTTGGCATCAAATCTCTCATCAAATCTCTCATCCCTAGATTAAAGTTATGGATTTACATGGCATACTTTCACTGTCACTTTGAAAGTCAGGTGCCCCCTCCCAGGATAAGAAACAATTTTGTTTGATGCATGGATTTATTGGATGCATTTAAATGCTGCAACAAATAAAGCAACTAATAAAGTGGACAAAAGTTCTAAAGTTTGTTCGGCTTATAATAGGCAAAAATTATTTGCTTAATCCCAACTCATGCTCGCGTAAATTCAAATAAGCATGTGCCAGTCATGCATTTCGCAACACGTAACTAGCATAAGTACTACGCCCAACTGCGTGTACGCCATTCTATATCAATACACAGATGTTATGAGTCTTTGTCACCTATTATAAGCCGAAAAAACTTTAGAATAGATTCAAGTTTTGGCAACACTGCTACTAGCTAACTGATAAACCCGGTAGGATTTCTCATATATTGAAATAATCTACCCAGCCAGACTCTTGTTTGAAGTATTTCACTGTAAGTGTACATCTTGTATATAATGAATATTTGAGATTCATTCCTCATATAGTGCTCCTGGAGCATTGCTTGTTTGCTAACCGGGCGTATTCATGGCATTTATTCCGTAAAGCTGAAAGTTGTTGAACAAATCTCAATTTTGCTAAATTCACAGCTCACATCAGATCAGTATTGACTAAAAAGTTCAATATTCAAAATGCAATATCTTGATAAACTTGTAATGTGTTTTGCAGTTTATCAGTTAAAAAAGAAGACACTAGTCTGGCTGAGTGGAGATTTACAAATGCAAATGAACAAATTACAGATTCTCCTTTGCATCTGTTTAAGTCTCTATCCATATTCTGTATACTTCTTACCATCCTTTTGTAGTCACACTAGGGATAGGATAGCTTTTCCAATTAAAAAAAATCCAAACAAATATATTTAATATTTCATTCTCAATTAATTTTGAAAGAATACAGGGGAAGTTGATCCTCTCTTGATCAATATACAAGGAGCTAATATAATAGCATCATACCAAATGGCAAGGTCCAATAAGCACCATTAAGCAATCATAGCTCACATATTTACCTCAAGATAAGGAGTATGAGTTTTTGTACTCAAGGTATTCAAAGGTCATTCTATGAGTGTACGGGTATATTGGGGTTAAAGAACTGTGTGTTGGGAAACTGGGCTGCTAGCCATATGGGAGTTATAATTGAAGAAGACCGTATGTAAATACATGTACTTCAAATGTCAAATTTCCTATATGCATGCATTAATAAAACAATTTGAATTAATCTAACTTATTAACTAATTCATTAAACACGTCAAGGAAAAAAAATACATTTCTAAAACATAGCAACATTGTTTAGTTTTCTCAAAAACAATTCAATATATGTTAGTATTCAAATATAATTACTGGGAACAAAAAAAATCAATATATATTAATTTACTTTTTGAACAAATTTTAGACAATATTCCAGGAGTTCCCCAAACATGAGTCGTTGTTGGTCAACGACAAAATAAAAATCAAATCAAAAACACTTGCAATGTAACCAAATGAGTGCAAACAAGTTGTACCAATAATAGCTGCTTTATGATTCAATTTGTATCATTTTCTATTCAACAGTTGCGGGACCGGGTTTTTTTTTTGGGGGGGGGGGGATGGGAAGAGAATTTCAGGGGGGCAAAATCAACAAATTTTGCACAAAATTGCCAAAAAGTGGAAATTTGTGTAATTTTTTG
This sequence comes from Amphiura filiformis, assembly GCF_039555335.1. Classification (NCBI taxonomy): domain Eukaryota; kingdom Metazoa; phylum Echinodermata; class Ophiuroidea; order Amphilepidida; family Amphiuridae; genus Amphiura; species Amphiura filiformis. The sequence goes on from NC_092628.1 coordinate 17,574,086, forward strand.
GTTTTGCCTGGAAAAAAAAGAGGGGGGGGGGTGGGAACTGAGGTGAAAAACAAATTGCCCCCTCAATTAGTAGAGATCACATTCATAAGTTCTAGTAAAACACGATTTTCAACACTAAAATTGTTAATATTGTACCGATAGTTGGGACTATGGGCGATTAGGTGTGATAAACTTTTGCCGTAAACTTTTGGCGGATTTAGTAGTATGAACCCTCAATCAAACTCACTATACATAAGTCCTTGAATAAATTCATCAGGTCTGTAGATTATCCTTGACATAAAGAATTTCATCTGATCAAGACCAGTCAAAACTTACGTTTTTCTGGACATTTCATCCACCATTGGTTGACTTCATCAGCAGTGTTGCTGTTTTGAAGTGCTGTGTGATATTGAACCGGCAAGTCTAGAACAGAGATGAGGGGGCCTACCAACTTTCACATCTGTACAATCCTGTGTTGCATAAGAACTTTGACACAGGAGTTGATGCTGCCACATGCTGCTCAAACTTCTAGAGTTGCTGGTTCATTATCACACAAAACAGCAACACTGCTGATGAAGTAAACCGATGGTTGATGAAACGTCCAGAAAAACGTAAGTTTTGACTGGTCTTGAACAGATGAAATTCTTTATGTCACTATACATAAACCAAAATGCTTTACAGCAGCTATTACAAGTTCAACCTCATTGCACTTAAACATGATAATAGTTCACCAACATGTTATAGGTGCATAATTACAAAGCACTTCGCTTATTCAGGAATTGAATTATACTTCCTTCCCGACAAAAATAACAATACATCCTCATCAACCAGCCAACCCTTGATGAAGCTTTAATTATTCCTCCTCAGTCTCAGTATTTCACAGATTAAAGGAGCATTTCATTTTCTGTAATAAATTCATAACACTACTTAGGATGTGGAAAATTTTTATTTAAACTAAACACCCAATGCTATAAAACGGATTTAAATTGATACACTGCATTGGCATAATCTGCACAACACCATTAAAACTTCATCAAGGTATTGACGATATTGATCGCAATGTGAGTAATTAACACCATGCTTGCTAATTAATTAATCAATACATATCAATAAATCAAATCCCAAGTGGATTAATCAACCAATAATTCAACCCAAATCAAAATAATCAACCACTCCAGCCTGCTAATGGACCATTAATGATTTGCCATTTTCACATCATACACAGCTAAACTCCTTCATGAATCAGCTGCACAGGTGCATAGGGAGAGGTTATACTCAACTCTTGCATGTTGTTTGGTATGTGATTTCCAAATACAATATTAGGCTATTCCAGTTGAAATACATCCCCTATGGAAGAGGGTGTTTGAATTTGAAATGGAGTTACCTGAATGGGCGACTCCATTTGAAATCTACACCCCCTGTGTGGGAGATTAAGGTCATGTCTTCCAAAAGGGGTGTATGGATTTCAACTGGAATTGCCCAATATGGGGATCTATGTGGAGATAATTACCACATAGGCACTGGAAGAAAAGTCCCGCATGTGGATCTTGGAATTGGGAAAAATTTAGTGGAACGCCTAATGAGAATACTTTCATCACTTCCATATCATTGTTTTTATAATTATATTATTCTCTTTGAAATAAAGGTAATAAAAATAATCCACTTGATGAATCCAAAGTGTGAAAATGGACTGTGCTGTCACTTGTATTTCAACAGTAGGATATTTTTGTTAGATTTTTAATTAAAAATAAGAATACTTTTATAAAACACTAAAAATAAACTAATTTTGAAATAAAAGTAATAAAAAGTATTTTGCTTTCCCCAACTTTGTATTATTAACTCATACATTTCAGTGAATTGACTATTTGCATTGCTGTTATTTCAAGAATATAGGTTATTCTTGTTAGATCTTTTCCCCGTCATCATTACAATTCTTCTAATGCAATTTTTTTTCTTGACTGCAGATGCTTTTTCAGCCTTCAGACTGTCTAATCAAATTCTGAAAATTTGCCAACAAGTGGTAAATTTCCCTATTTTTTTTTTTTTTTGCCAGGGGACAAGAGTGGGAATATTTAGTACCATAGAAAGTTGAGCACAGGGGTATAACCTGTGCTGTCCCATCTAAGGAAGGAGTTCAGCTGTGTACATGTGTGGAAAGGCAACACCAGAATTGCTGGATGAAATGTTAAACTCAAGTGTGGGTACTATATCAATCCATTAACAATATTACTAGTTGATTACTCCAGTTTACCAGTTTTGTCATTATTGCTCAACTGGGGCAGAGTACTGAATATAAAGGGAGTCCTTTCTTTGTCCTCTCAGCAGAACCCTTGAAGCTTCTTAGGAGGAAGTTTAGGACACTCTGATGAACTTTTGGTTCTCTGAAAGTAAAGAATTTTTTCAGTTTCCTAAGAGTTCTATATTTTAAGAACCATAAAGGTTTTAGAACCTCCAAATTCAAAAGGTTCATAAACATATAAGAACCTTTTGTAGAACCAATAAAGGTTCTAGATAAGTTTCAGAGAACCAAAAAGGTCATAAGAACATTTTATGGTTCTTTCAAAGAATCATCGAGGTTCTTCTGACAGGATAAAAAAAGGTTCATTTGGAACTTCTAATTCTAAAAGTGCACACTCAGCACCCAAGATTAAGTGTAATTTCATCCAGCATTTGTAATAAGGGGTGTACATAGGTATGAACCGATATTTTTGTTTCTCAACACCATGCACCGACCGCAGACCAGGAATGGATTCATTTACCCTAAAGTTCCATCATGCGAGATACTTTCTCGTAAGGGTTTCTTGAAAAACTGTTGTTGACTTGTAGGAGTACTGCTACAAAAATAAAATCAATTTGATGTCAGAACATTTAACTATAGATTATACTTGGTTGCTGATTAAAAAAACCTGAAAAAGAATTTGGACTCATTAAAATATTAAAATCTTTTAAGATTTTAAAAGCTGAAAAGCTGAATTTATACCTGATCGCTTTTGCAGAAAAGCGATTCTAGTGCATGCTCTTTTTGCGCTTCCAATTATTAGTATATCAAGCCAACGTGAGTTGAACATTTGCCATTGTTGCTCGTCATGTGAACTGCATTGACCAATCACTGACTGTATGTTGTATTTTGCAAATTAATTTACTACTCTCAATCATCAATTTTCAATGTGAGTTAATTCAAAACAATAAATATCAAGAGCCATCCTAAAATATTAATATACTTTGTGATATTATAAATATCTGAATTAAAATTGATAAAAAATTGATGCATCGCAATTGGCTATTTCATTCAAAATCCTAACTACCCTGTAGAAGATTTTTGAAATAACTACCCACCCCTCCCATGTGACACATCATATGGGCTATTCCATTTAAATCCACACTACCTCTGTGGAAGATTTTGGAAATATCTTCTACAGAGGGAGTATGAATTTTAAATGGAATTGCACATTAACCAACTCTATTTGAAACTCGCCCTCCCTCTGTAGAGATTCATGTAGAATCTTTCTCAGAGGGTATATGAAATTCAAATGGAGCTGCCTGATGTGCTCATTCCATTTGAAATTCATACTCCCCCTGTGGAAGATATTTCCAAAATCTTCCACAGAGGTAGTGTGGATTTTAAATGGAACAGCCCAATTGCAAAGCCATCAGGTGTAAATTCAGCTTTACAGTTATACAACATCAATGAATACATCTTATATTCCTACAAATTATTCTTGGACAAATAAATAATTCCATATAGCTCAAATCGTCGGTCGCAACACATAGTGGTGTACGTGAAGGACAAAATATGTGTCCGAGCAAAACATTTTTGAAGGACATGGTACTAGTATGGGCTCTACACTCCTCCACTGTTATCTCTCAGCGGCCCGATTCAATTTGAAATTGAAGTTTAAGGTTCAAACTATTAAACTGTATCTTTAATAGCTAACAAGGAATAAATATTATAGGATAATAGCATGGTCTAAACCTATACGCCACTATGTGAAACGGAAAAATTTGGAAAATCACTGCACGCCACTATGTGTTGCCACCGACGAAATGAAACAAGGACTATAAAGATATTATTACACCGGTAAAATCTTTATCAAATGCATCATCAGTACAATTAAAAGGCCATGAAACTCCTCTTGACTTACCATTTTATGGTATTTCTACAAAGTTATCATACAAATGTGCCTGCTTAATAGGCTAATCAAGAAATTAAGATGCATTTTTGAGCTTATCAAGATAGAATATATAGCTAATCAAGATGGATAATGTATTTGAGCTAATCAAGAAATTATAACACCGCTTAAGGGATGGGGTATGAACGTTTGGACAGTATTTATTGTGGGACATTGGAGCACATCAGACATATCGAATTGAATTCTGAATATCAAATTTTTTTGATATTTAACAGTACTCGAAGTAAACTTCATAAATCTGATGATTTATACTTAAAGTGTATGTAGGTGGGATGAAAAGCCGACGATCAATTGAAAATTTTGACCTTTCGTATTGAAGATATGGATTTTTTCCCCAAAACACCAGAAAAAATGAGGTCTTTTGGGAAAAAATCCATATCTTCAATATGAAAGGTCAAAATTTTCAATTGATCATCGGCTTTTCCTCCCAGCTACATACACAAATAAGAATATATCATTAGATTTATAAAATTTACTACGAAGACTGTTATATATCAAAAATGTGAAAAATATCAAATTTTAAATAATTTGTCATAAAATTTGTATTATATCGTGAATTTCAAAAATGAAAATTATTTGATATCAGAAAGACATTCTTCAGATTCAGAATGCAATTCGATATGTCTGATGTGCTCTCATGTCCCACAAAAAATACTGTCGAAACACTCAAAACGCTCATTCCAGATCCCTTAAGAGCTTATAATCAAGAAACTGCAACACACCTTTCAAGTTTATCAAGAAATTGCAATAGCACTTTTGAGCTTATCAAGAAATTGAAAGATCTCTACTAAGCTTCAAGATGTCATAAACTGAATTTATATGATTCTAGACACCAATTAAATATATTTGGAGTTAAGTTGCTTACTACTTAATTGCTTTTCAAATTATTTAATTGCCGTTCCTAAATTGAAACTGTGATCTTCACAGGAGATTAATTTGGTAACATTTCATGACCTCTGCACTTTGCTTAAACACAGCTAAACGTTTATGCCATATGCCAATAATGATGAGAGCCTATGAAGAATTTAACAATTAAAATAACAACATAAATAAAGCTAAATAAAGAAACAACTGTCAAATGGATGAAAAAATGACCGACTGACTGAATAAATAAACAAATGAATGTTTCACACGTATATTATAGTAAAAATTGCATTTATGTTTCATACACAGAACTTTTCAAAATATGGTAAAAATAAAAAGTCTGCACTGAAATATCATGTTATTGATTTCTCTTGTTTCTCATAGGGTATATAACCAACATGGTAGATTTAAGCCTATTACATTTTAAACTTGGACAAAAACAAGAAATATTCTATAAATAATATGTTGAAACATGACTTTTACAACATATAAATCTACAAGGAATTCTAAAAGTCAAGGGGTTGGCTTAGAATTGAGATAAAATCGCATAATTCCGTTCATCACATAAGCCACTTTGTTTGCTTCATCCCACACTGTAAACCCACAACAGACACTCAGACCTACCCACAATGCATTAGCTCAGAATCTTTAACAGCACATGCATAATCTGTAATTTTGTCAAATTTAGATGAATGCTGTATTCTCTCTTAAATAATTAATGACACCAGGGTTTCTGCGCTTTCCAAAATGGGGGAGGGGCATTAATTAGATCTTTTTTACAACAATATTTTCCATAAAAAAATCGCCAGTACCCTTTGCCAAGGCTGAGGTGCTCCACAAACCATAAGGAATTTGTGTAAACAATGGCCACTGCCACATGGATATCATGAAATCGGCGATTGATGCTTGAAAATATGTGTACTGTATGGTATTTTGACACTCATTTATGGAACACTGAGTTTGGTTGAAAAAATGGTGGAGGCATTTATTACAGGGGGGCTTTAAATATATTGTGTCTCATCTCAAGTTGAGAGTAACGCCATGTTGGGTTTTGCAGTGGCAGATTCGAATTGGTGCGTTTACGCGGTTGCGTCACTAGTGACCAAAGTGACAAATCGCCCTTCTATGCATTTATGTATCCCCCGCCTCGCAAAATCCAATATGGCGTTACTCTCAACTTGCATTGAGACAGACTACAGAAAGAATACAGTATAATTATTCGATTATGAGGTTTGAGATCAATCTTGTAAGGTGTAAAACTGACCCTGTTGATGTGCTAGGGTCAATAACCTCCCCTAAACGCAAAGAACAGTGATATCGACAATGAATGTGATCACAATTTCAAATATGCAATGAATTATGGGAAGATGTTATGTTATGCTGTGCTTTGTAAACCTTACTATGACATTCCCTATTGAGAAACACAAACAAATCAATATGGCCTGAGTATTTCCAATTACCATTAACATTTGCTGTGCATAAGTCAAATCCACATGACTCTTGAAAGCCTTGTGATTTTCGTCCAAAAAATTGAAATCTGATACATTTTTGTGACAATTATTTTAAAATGTCATGAAAAATTGATTTAGATGGGAGTAACATGCCTAGTATTGGTTCAGTGGTTCGGAGATAATCATATCAATTTCATTTTGAATGACATGATGACAGGAATTTTGTTTACACTCCGGGCAATTTATAGCGTAAAAGGGTTGCTGATCAATCGCTAAGAACGGTCCATGTTGACTTTATTGATCACTGCAAGCCACGGTGGCCGCGTATTCCATTTGTTTTCTTTATCATCATATCATCCACTTGTTTTCGCTATCTAGGAGGCCATATATCATATTATTATTTCATTGATGTCATAATAGTGCAGAGTAACAAAAAAAGAGGAAACTATAATTGATTATTTGAATTCTGAAGTGACATGAAAAGAAACAAAATGAAAAACCAAAATTAAAAAACTAGAGCAATTTTTTTCAGTAAATAAATAAAACAAAAACAAAAACATTTTTTTTACCCAAATCTCAAGCGAAATAATAATGCAATAGTTCACCCTTGTGTCCTGCACCCTGGGGTCTAGGTTTATGTATGAGTGCAGGCCCGTAACCAAGGGGCTGGGGCGAAGCCCCCTAATCGCCAAAAGTCCCATTTGCGAGCGAAAAATGTTTTTTAATGCCTTTTTGGTCAAAAAAGGTCCAAATTTTGAAAAAAGTCCACTTTTTCAAAATCAGCCCCCCCCCAAATAAATCCTGATTACGGACCTGTATGTGTGTTTCTCAGTGTCTGATAAAATTACCTCAAAATTATGCATTGACCTAATTAAAGCATCACTATTTAAGATTAGATGATATAGACATTTTCAAATCCTCACAGTAGAAGGACATAACCTGTTCCTAAGGTAATTAAATGTCCACTTAAGCTCAAGTTGTCTAAATATGACCTGGTATTGAATAGCTATCAACCGTTTAAAATAGATCGCTGCTCGTTTGCATAATATTCAGCTGTCCATCCATGGATGTGTTTAATAACAACTAATAACCGAATACAAATTATGCAGCTTGAAAAACAGATTATAATTACCCATTGCAAGCTGCTCACTTTTGTTTAATAGCAATAATTTTCCTCATATAATAGGCCTACTTTTGTATATCGCTCATTCTACAAAATCCGGTGCCAATCCACTGTAAAAATTGAAAAAAAAAAGTTGTTCAAAAGACCTGCTTTTTGTGTTTTTAAGAGCAAATGTATCACTACTTTCAGATGTAAAAGATTGTCAACACCACTTGTATATTTTTCTTTCAGGAAGTCATGATGTTTTTTAACACTAAAACTCAATGTTATGTGAGCTACGTTACCGGCTACAAAATGGGCTGGTTTTACTTAATCCAAGGTCATAAAAAGCAAACGAAAGATCACTTGAGTGAAATGTAACACCGATTTCACCATTTCATAGAAGTTTTGAAGATGCATAAATGAGTGCGTAACGTAGCTCACAGTAACGTAGTTCACGGGTTTTTAATGTTTTTGATGTGATTTGCGAGCGTTAGAATGTTATGTCGGTTAATTCTAATATAAATGGGGTTCGATCACTGGTACCTATCACATATTATTAGGAAGTACTTGTTATACAAGTGCATACTATGGAATTCTGGTAACGTAGCTCACCAATCTTAACATGGTCGGTCGAAATTTCAATGTTTACAACATTTCTATGCCAAAAATGCTACAGCATCACGATTTTTACCATTATTTTTAAAAACCTATGAGTGTTTCCTTTCAAAAACCGTAAACTACGTTGATACCTCTGTTTTACGTCTTTTCAATAAAGTGTGTTAAAAAGGGGTAACGTAGCTCATAGCGTTTTGGTGGAAAGTGCAATTTATTTTAGAATTACACAAAGGCGTTTTAATCACTAAAAATAATGTTGATATGCAATATGATGGCGCCTTATCTAATTAAAAAACAACAAATATGTAAAGATATCGCATTTATTCAAAGAAAATATTAAGGATCAGATTTGACACTTGAGTAGTGGAAACACAATTTTAGCGATTTTCGAGCCTTTGCAAGGGTTAATCAGGCTGAAGAAAGCATTTAAAGTATGGACAACTATATATGTCCGTGTAGATCTCGTTTAGTTCTACCAGAAAAACAACATATTTGATGCCCTAAATGCTCGACAAAGTATTTGTGGACCAAAGAATGGAAAAAGGGCTATTGGCACCAGATTTTGTAGAATGAGCGATATTATGAAATTATTTAGAATAGAAAATACACAATAGGCCTACATGGACATGTAGTGCCCGTAAGTGACCTACCTTTACGGTATGAAGTTTAAACAAAATTTACTTTTTCAATTTTCCCCTAAATGATTATTTTTCAGATCTAAAACAAAAACTGACTCAATACATCTACATTTGACTGCATTTTCTTTGTAGATTTGAATAAAGAGGGCCATGGTCTAGAAATCTTAACCCTTTTGTTGCTACAAACTGCTCATTTAGATTTATAGAATTTGGGTCCAATAAAGCTCTGTTTTTCTGATTTTCTCCTTCTTTAAAATTCAATTCATAACTTTGTTTTATAATCTTTCTTGATTAGCTCAAAATTGATAATTGTTCTTGATGAACTCACAACTCCTTTTTCACTGCCTTTTATTTCTTCAATCAGTTCAAAGGTCACATATCACACCTTTACCCACAATTCTTTGGTTCAGCTCCTTCTTTTTTTAAAATCTTGCTGAAAAAAAACATGATTAAGTTATACTATACATCCCAAATCATACATCTTATATATCCATATGAGAAATCTTTAAGCATAAATCAACCTCATGCAAAGGTACTAATGTTTTTCTTACAGAGCCCCCAATTGGCTCAATACATGATATACCCCTCTTAAATAACCAATCAAAATAGTTCTTAGAGGATCTTCACTTACCATTCACTTGTAATTGAGGAATTTCTTGACATGGACTTTGGTGACAAGTCAAAATCACTGTCTGATCTGTACAAAAACGATTCCCTCCTCTGGGGGAAGTTAGCTGACAGCACCAACCCTGATGACGGGCTTGCCGCCCCTCCATGCCGGGACTCCGACTCGGCGAAGCGCCATTTTCAATATCAAAACTGTATAAAGTAAAACAGAAAAAGGAAAAGGAAACAGAATAAGTTGGATTTCAAGTATGAAGTAAGCATTACTGGAGAAAACAATGAGCTGAAAAGAAGATAATTATTTTAAACCATCACTATATTATATTGTTAATTTTGACGATTATGTTCTTATATTGATCTGCAAAAGAGAAACAATTTTATTAATAATAACATTGTTGTAAAACACCCTAAAAATACAAATAAAACAATCAAGTAAACACAAAGGAAGACAGATACGCACACAGATAGACAGACGAACAGAACTAAAATAATAAGATGGATAGCCAACGGAATATGCAATGGTTAATAAGTCGATTTATTTATTTCAAATCGATTTTTGTAAGTGTTTTGGTAATCACTTGTTATTTTTGAGACAGAATATTTTTAAATTCTGTGTTTCGTTATTTAGTCTTGTTCAAGTCCAAATATGCCAATAGGAAAGCACACATGGAATTAAAATAAATTGGGTATTACGGACTCATTGATTGACTGTATTGATGGCTCATATACCTGGCTCATCATAATGTTCATTCGTGTATGCCCTGCCTGACAATACATTTATGAATGATCCACCACAAAATAACATATATTTTTACATTCTCTTTGAAATCATAAAATTGATAATTTTTCATGATTTTATATTTCAAATTTGTCAACTTTTTCAAATTTCATCATCAACAGTTGATGAAAAGGCAAAGTCAATTTTATTAAAAATACATGTATTACTGTACTGACGCTTGAGTATAGTCCCACCTTGAGTAAAGTCCCACCCCAAATTTTTGAAAAATTTCAGAAATTAAATTTTTTTTGTTGAAATTAGACTATAGTCCCACACCCCAATTTTGAAAAATGTTCACCCAAAAGCGGGGTGGGACTATACTTTCAGCGTCAGTCACGGTATTAATTATATTTTATTTACAACCATCACCTTCATCCCTTTTAAGCTTTCATATGCTCCCCAAAAAACTCCATTAATGATAGATCTTGCATCTTTTCACAATCTGTATGCGCCAACACACGATAAAATAAAATAAATACCAGATACCCCATACCAAAAGACCATTAATTTAAATTCCGTCGACTCATTAATATAGACAAATGTTTTATGGGAAGAATCAAGTGTCGCAATTATCTGGCATTGAATCAAGTTTGTGACTAGTTTCATGTAGAAATCCCTACATGGGGGGCACTCACATGTAAAGGTGGTATGGGTATGTGCGGTGGTCAAGGGTCCCTTTTTCAGGCTTTCCGGCAGTTCTTTAAGACCCATGCCATTTGGATCATGCTCCAGTTTTTTGAACCTCAAACTCTGAAAATTGTTAGCTCAAATTTAGAAAAATTTGGAATTTTTTTAGCTAAATAGCCTATAATTTGGCCCAATTTTAGTTCACTGGACCCTTGAAGTTGAAATTTCAGTTCATCAAGCGTCTCTTTTGCCTGAAAATAAGTTCCCAATGTTTGGCGCTTTGTGCCGCATACCCATACCAATAATTCAAGTTGAGTGCCCCCACCCCGGGTTACATTAAAGGGGTATTTTGTGATTCTAGCATCCTCTTTGTATGCTATGTTTCAAACGGAATAAAACTGGCTGTGGAGGAGACTATCATTCTGCTTGATACTGTCACATAATGTGTGCTTACATAGTAGAGCCTCATTTCTGTCAATGTGCACATATGTGTTATACTATCTACCAGATGTTGTTCTACATACTGAATCTAAACAAATATAACATGAAACTGGGTGATGTGAAAATGAGACAAAAATGATAGAATTACCTGCTTTTTCCTTACATTTTAGTCACAAGTATATTCTGAACTAAAACCAACTTTCTCTGTACTCATTTGAAATAATTGTTCAAAAAGATTTTGCATGTTATTATAATTTTAGTCTCGTAAAATTTCGCAACACATTTACAAAGTATCAGCGAATGCAAGGTTAATATATCATGGTTCAAACATTGGCAACATTGCAGAGCGCTACACATGAAAGAAGCGCCTCCGTTTGCAGTACTTTCATCTGCCTGTCTGTGCGTAGTGAGCAGCAATAAAAAATGGACATAAATATTTTACAACATGTTTGAAATCTTTTTTTTTTTCATTCCACATAAATGTTTGATACTAGGAACACTGAACTTGTGATGTGTGCCGTGACGGACTAGAAGCTTCGGTGGAATGCACTTTAAATCATGCAGCAAGAATTGCTTCTTGCAAATTACATGGTAAATAGTTAACTTTACATGATGAAATATTTTTCTTTTTGTTCATATTAGATGAGTTTATATTCAATGGATAAATATACAAGCTTGCTAGCAATTTCATTACCTTTTGTGGACTTTTAACTTTTTTTTTGCAGAGCTTTGAATATTGACATTTTTGCAGCCCATTTGGTTCGTAGATCGGCTTTGTATACACAAAAGATTATTTTACTTTACTTTGTGTGGTGAAAATGTTTTAAAGTATTACTATTTGACTTGTAAGGAAAAGAAAGTACATGGTTTGCTGTTTCAACGAACAAAATCGAGTAAGTATTGCCAAAGTTGTGCTTGAATTAATTATGACTTTAAAAGTTATAGCTGACCTCTACGTTTTCCTTTTTAGTCGGAAAAACACAATGTTTTGGTCCACAATAGGAAACTTTTCAAAATATTGCAAAAATTCTAATAAGAAAAAATAAAACAATATTTATTGACCTCTACATTTTCCTTTTTAGACCGGAAAAACAGAATGAAAATAGGAAAGAAATGGAAACTTTTGCACGCTTCGAAAAAAAAAAAAAATGCTCGCCTCCTTAAGCTTCTGCAGCCCTCAGACGCAGCTACTGGATACAATACCGAGAGTAAAGATGGCAATGCTCGCTAGCATCATTCATACTGGAGAGGAATTCGACCACTCGCCTAGCATCATGCTGGCGAGTGATTAACCACGCGCCTTTAAAATCTAGACGACAAGGCCTGGTTCTCATCATGATGGTTTGGTGGACTGTCATGAAACATGAATTTACATGATGGATGTAAGCGTGATCCTAAAAATGCCTTTCACGGTAACTCAAACTAATTACAAGACCTCTACATTGAGGCTGGCTTTCCCTTTTAAAGGAATTTTATTGCATTAAAAATAGTTCAAATGATAACCTAAGTTTCATCGTCACCATAAAAATGATTAATTATCAAGACTAAAAGAGCTTGTTGAATTTTGGAAATCTTTGAATTGAAATAATGTATTGTCTGTAATAATCACCCCTCTCATAAACGTCCCCCCCCCTATGATTTGCAATTAAAAAGTTATCGAAATGCAAACATTTCCCTGCCATATTGTGCGAGTATTAAAGCTTAAAAACATGCATCAGTGCTGGCTATCGCAATCGCTAAATTGCATGGACAAAAGCTATTTTAACAGTTTATTGCCAAATTATGGCAGAATTTCACAATCACATTCTTGCTTAAATGACCCCATATTTTTTACATTTTGCTCTTACCGAATGCCCCTTAGTGTGAAAGTGCCAGCCCTACACCTATATCCATTTCAAATTGAAGTGCCCCCCCCCCCCCCGGGTGTTTATCTAGGCCCATAATCGGGGGAAGGGGGGTGGCAAGGAACAGACATAGAGGTTTTTATGCCTTTTTGGTCAAAAAGGTCAAAATTTTGAAGAAAAAGTCCACCTTTTCAAAATCAACCCCAGTCCATTTTTTTTAAATCTTTTCTCCCCCAGATAAATCATGGTTACTGGCCTGTGTTTATTACAGACAATATAGTAGTCAAACAATATGCAAAAAAATAAAAATAAATAAATAAAGTGCAGAATATACAAAGCTTTATGTTTAGGTACATCAAAATGTCAAGTCACATCCAATCTAATCATGAAAAAGAAGATATTTGTATCACACACTATAGCCATAAAAACCCATCTGCATGCAATATTGATTCATTATGTCTCAAACCAAGAAACTAGATATCAATTAACCATTATCCAATTAAGACCTTCACGTAGCCATTAGGTATATAGAGCATGGAGTAACATGCAAATCTGGACCCTTGCCACGTTCGTGCTGTCTGAGCGTGTTGACAATTTTCATTCTTCAAATTTTTCATCTGTGGCCAAAATTATATTTCAGGTTTTTAAAGTTTAAAATACATATATAAATAACTTTCATAGAAATAATGATAGAAATTGGCAAAGTCCGATAAATGTCAAGTGACTTTCAGTTACTGTAGGTGTGTGCAGATGGTCACAGAATTCTTGTGGATCAGAGTACTTGAGAATTGTGATTCCTAAGTCAATCCCCGACTGCTATTACACACAACTCCACTGAAGAATGGAATCCCTAAGTTTTGCAATGCACGATGACATCAGCTTTGGAATTGCAACTGGAAGCTTACAGTGCCCTTTCTAGTGGTGTGCCAAATTAAACCATATAATTAAACCATAGGTTAAAGCTCAGCACTCGAGAATCGCAAAATGGCTTATTCACACGTAAGTAGCATTCAAGGATCACTGGAGGATCACACAGGGTTATCACAAAATCCTTTAAATTTCTTGGGGATAAATTTAGAGATTAGAATCCTCAAGACGATTCACACGGCAGATTTCACCAAGTTTTTGCTTGAGAATCATGTTGCTTAAGCAGAAAGTCCTATATGTGGATGTGCCTTATATGAGTGAATGGTTTTGTGTCATTTGTGGCTTGGTAACTGTCAAATCATTTTGGTTGGCGATAAAAAAAATATTTCAGGAACAATATTGGAAGTGAAATAAAAATCAAATTTGAGAAGTCAGCATCTCAATTCTAAATACTGTGCAAGTGGTTATTTCCACGAGGGTTTCATAGTCGCAAATTTAAGTGAATAAAGGTTATCGCGCAAATTTAACAACACACAAATATGAAATTTTATCATACAATAACGATGCAATTGGTAAGGCATGAATTTTACAAAAATATCAACACACACACAAAAGTTTTCTGTTGGAAATTGCGAAAATATTTATATGTGAAAATAACCATTTGCATAGTTATTGAATAGAGCTTTATATAACATATGCAGCTCTATGGGTTTAACTGGCTATTTATTATATTCAGGAAGTAATCTTTTAGAAACCACATCGATATGCCATTTTTCTATGATATACAAGACTTATCACAGATGAAAGGTTAGTTTCGAACACAAAAGCATTTACACATCCAAATATAAAGTTCAATGACTGAATAATTAAAGATTTTAGTTGAAGATGGTAACCATAGCCTTGCAAAGTTTGCAAAATGTCACGTTTACAATCAATGGAATTCCAGAGTGACTTCTATTCTTATATCAATACAAGTATCTAATGATATGTCTTTTACACTCTCTCTGTATACAATTCCACTACAAGGGAGTCACTCACACCAGAAGAATGATTAAAGTCATAAATGTACGTACGATCTTATAATACAAAATTTGTTAATTTTGTTAAAACCCAATTTTTTTGGCATATTTTTAATATTTACACATGTCCCAACTTGCACCTAAATGGAATTGTCCAAATCTGTTGTCTTTGTAGGTCAACAGAGCAAAGTTCGCAATAAATTAAGTCATAATTCTTTTATTGTGACTTTACGTCCTTCCATAGACTGCATGTTAAATGGCCAAAATAACCAGTGGGATTTCTTTGGTCAAAAAACAAGGTTTAAAATAAGGTTATGTTGAAGATTTGCTGTCGAAAATTAGGGGGGGGGCAGATTCCCCCTCCTCCCGGGGCTCCCCCTGGCTATACCACTGGAGTGCTGCCTCCTCGCAATGAAAAAACCCAAAAAAACGATTCAAATCGACAACGTCTAAAATTTAGCCTTACTTTAACGACAGAGACTGACAGATCTCTGCTCTGTTTTCATTGACAAAGTTCATGTTAATGTTAATCACACACAGCAAACAATTGTTATACATGGTTATGTAAGGCTTTCCCAGGGTATATCCTGTAGTAGATGACCAACTGCTATTAGTTCAACATACAGGATATGTGTACTGTAAATAGCTGCTAGAAACTACAATAGTGTCTGACATTAAAACGATGAAGCCATGTTTAAATGTCAATAATTGTAATCATCAAAGCAACTTTAACAATAACATGTAGGCTACTATTCTTGTTTTTCAAAATATTTTTCTGAACATGATGTATTTGTAAGATGTATAAATTACGAATGAATGAATGAATGAATGAATGAATGAAGGAAGGAATGAATGGATGAAGAATGAAAAAAAATGTATGAAAAAAATAATTTAATAATTTAATAAATAAATAAATAAATAAATAAATAAATAAATAAATAAATAAATAAATAAATAAATAAATAAATAAATAAATAAATAAATAGGAATAAATAAATAATTAAATAGGAATAAATAAATAATTAAATAGGAATAAATAAATAAATAGGAATAAATAAATAAATAGGAATAAATAAATAAATAAATAGGAATAAATAAATAAATTAAAATAAATAAAACTTATTTTTCAGATATGAGCCAACCCCGTTCAACCCTAAAAGATATTTGCTGCATATCAAGCATGAACCATATTCCAAGGAGAAAAACATACAAATGGCTTGGGCTGGTACAGCAAAATTCATAATTGTATTTTTAGCCAATTTATTTTCTCAACTGCCGATTTTCAGCCATTTTTAACCAGAAAATTGTTGATGGAGAGCAGCCCACGGGGAGCAGCCCTTTATATGAAATATAATATATACCCAAATTTCATCATCAACAGTTGATGAAAAGGCAAAGTCAATTTTATTAAAAATACATGTATTACTGTACTGACGCGAGTATAGTCCCACCTTCGAGTAAAGTCCCACCCCCAAATTTTTGAAAAATTTCAGAAATTAAATTTTTTTTGTTGAAATTAGACTATAGTCCCACACCCCAATTTTGAAAAATGTTCACCCAAAAACGGGGTGGGACTATACTCGCGTCAGTACGGTATTAATTATATTTTATTTACAACCATCACCTTCATCCCTTTTAAGCTTTCATATGCTCCCCAAAAAACTCCATTAATGATAGATCTTGCATCTTTTCACAATCTGTATGCGCCAACACACGATAAAATAAAATAAATACCAGATACCCCATACCAAAAGACCATTAATTTAAATTCCGTCGACTCATTAATATAGACAAATGTTTTATGGGAAGAATCAAGTGTCGCAATTATCTGGCATTGAATCAAGTTTGTGACTAGTTTCATGTAGAAATCCCTACATGGGGGGCACTCACATGTAAAGGTGGTATGGGTATGTGCGGTGGTCAAGGGTCCCTTTTTCAGGCTTTCCGGCAGTTCTTTAAGACCCATGCCATTTGGATCATGCTCCAGTTTTTTGAACCTCAAACTCTGAAAATTGTTAGCTCAAATTTAGAAAAATTTGGAATTTTTTTTTAGCTAAATAGCCTATAATTTGGCCCAATTTTAGTTCACTGGACCCTTGAAGTTGAAATTTCAGTTCATCAAGCGTCTCTTTTGCCTGAAAATAAGTTCCCAATGTTTGGCGCTTTGTGCCGCATACCCATACCAATAATTCAAGTTGAGTGCCCCCACCCCGGGTTACATTAAAGGGGTATTTTGTGATTCTAGCATCCTCTTTGTATGCTATGTTTCAAACGGAATAAAACTGGCTGTGGAGGAGACTATCATTCTGCTTGATACTGTCACATAATGTGTGCTTACATAGTAGAGCCTCATTTCTGTCAATGTGCACATATGTGTTATACTATCTACCAGATGTTGTTCTACATACTGAATCTAAACAAATATAACATGAAACTGGGTGATGTGAAAATGAGACAAAAATGATAGAATTACCTGCTTTTTCCTTACATTTTAGTCACAAGTATATTCTGAACTAAAACCAACTTTCTCTGTACTCATTTGAAATAATTGTTCAAAAAGATTTTGCATGTTATTATAATTTTAGTCTCGTAAAATTTCGCAACACATTTACAAAGTATCAGCGAATGCAAGGTTAATATATCATGGTTCAAACATTGGCAACATTGCAGAGCGCTACACATGAAAGAAGCGCCTCCGTTTGCAGTACTTTCATCTGCCTGTCTGTGCGTAGTGAGCAGCAATAAAAAATGGACATAAATATTTTACAACATGTTTGAAATCTTTTTTTTTTTTCATTCCACATAAATGTTTGATACTAGGAACACTGAACTTGTGATGTGTGCCGTGACGGACTAAAGCTTGGTGGAATGCACTTTAAATCATGCAGCAAGAATTGCTTCTTGCAAATTACATGGTAAATAGTTAACTTTACATGATGAAATATTTTTCTTTTTGTTCATATTAGATGAGTTTATATTCAATGGATAAATATACAAGCTTGCTAGCAATTTCATTACCTTTTGTGGACTTTTAACTTTTTTTTTGCAGAGCTTTGAATATTGACATTTTGCAGCCCATTTGGTTCAGTAGATCGGCTTTGTATACACAAAGATTATTTTACTTTACTTTGTGTGGTGAAAATGTTTTAAAGTATTACTATTTGACTTGTAAGGAAAAGAAAGTACATGGTTTGCTGTTTCAACGAACAAAATCGAGTAAGTATTGCCAAAGTTGTGCTTGAATTAATTATGACTTTAAAAGTTATAGCTGACCTCTACGTTTTCCTTTTTAGTCGGAAAAACACAATGTTTTGGTCCACAATAGGAAACTTTTCAAAATATTGCAAAAATTCTAATAAGAAAAAATAAAACAATATTTATTGACCTCTACATTTTCCTTTTTAGACGGAAAAACAGAATGAAAATAGGAAAGAAATGGAAACTTTTGCACGCTTCGAAAAAAAAAAATGCTCGCCTCCTTAAGCTTCTGCAGCCCTCAGACGCAGCTACTGGATACAATACCGAGAGTAAAGATGGCAATGCTCGCCTAGCATCATTCATACTGGAGAGGAATTCGACCACTCGCCTAGCATCATGCTGGCGGTGATTAACTCACGCCTTTAAAATCTAGGCGACAAGGCCTGGTTCTCATCATGATGGTTTGGTGGACTGTCATGAAACATGAATTTACATGATGGATGTAAGCGTGATCCTAAAAATGCCTTTCACGGTAACTCAAACTAATTACAAGACCTCTACATTGAGGCTGGCTTTCCCTTTTAAAGGGAATTTTTATTGCATTAAAAATAGTTCAAATGATAACCTAAGTTTCATCGTCACCATAAAAATGATTAATTATCAAGACTAAAAGAGCTTGTTGAATTTTGGAAATCTTTGAATTGAAATAATGTATTGTCTGTAATAATCACCCCTCTCATAAACGTCCCCCTATGATTTGCAATTAAAAGTTATCGAAATGCAAACATTTCCCTGCCATATTGTGCGAGTATTAAAGCTTAAAAACATGCATCAGTGCTGGCTATCGCAATCGCTAAATTGCATGGACAAAAGCTATTTTAACAGTTTATTGCCAAATTATGGCAGAATTTCACAATCACATTCTTGCTTAAATGACCCCATATTTTTTACATTTTGCTCTTACCGAATGCCCCTTAGTGTGAAAGTGCCAGCCCTACACCTATATCCATTTCAAATTGAAGTGCCCCGGTGTTTATCTAGGCCCATAATCGGGGGGAAGGGGGGGTGGCAAGGGGGCAGACATAGAGGTTTTTATGCCTTTTTTGGTCAAAAAGGTCAAAATTTTGAAGAAAAAAGTCCACCTTTTCAAAATCAACCCCAGTCCATTTTTTCAAAATCGGCCCTCCCCCAGATAAATCCTGGTTACGGGCCTGTGTTTATTACAGACAATATAGTAGTCAAACAATATGCAAAAAAATAAAAATAAATAAATAAAGTGCAGAATATACAAAGCTTTATGTTTAGGTACATCAAAATGTCAAGTCACATCCAATCTAATCATGAAAAAGAAGATATTTGTATCACACACTATAGCCATAAACACCCATCTGCATGCAATATTGATTCATTATGTCTCAAACCAAGAAACTAGATATCAATTAACCATTATCCAATTAAGACCTTCACGTAGCCATTAGGTATATAGAGCATGGAGTAACATGCAAATCTGGACCCTTGCCACGTTAGGTGCTGTCTGAGCGTGTTGACAATTTTCATTCTTCAAATTTTTCATCTGTGGCCAAAATTATATTTCAGGTTTTTTTTTTTTTTTTTACATATATAAATAACTTTCATAGAAATAATGATAGAAATTGGCAAAGTCCGATAAATGTCAAGTGACTTTCAGTTACTGTAGGTGTGTGCAGATGGTCACAGAATTCTTGTGGATCAGAGTACTTGAGAATTGTGATTCCTAAGTCAATCCCCGACTGCTATTACACACAACTCCACTGAAGAATGGAATCCCTAAGTTTTGCAATGCACGATGACATCAGCTTTGGAATTGCAACTGGAAGCTTACAGTGCCCTTTCTAGTGGTGTGCCAAATTAAACCATATAATTAAACCATAGGTTAAAGCTCAGCACTCGAGAATCGCAAAATGGCTTATTCACACGTAAGTAGCATTCAAGGATCACTGGAGGATCACACAGGGTTATCACAAAATCCTTTAAATTTCTTGGGGATAAATTTAGAGATTAGAATCCTCAAGACGATTCACACGGCAGATTTCACCAAGTTTTTGCTTGAGAATCATGTTGCTTAAGCAGAAAGTCCTATATGTGGATGTGCCTTATATGAGTGAATGGTTTTGTGTCATTTGTGGCTTGGTAACTGTCAAATCATTTTGGTTGGCGATAAAAAAAATATTTCAGGAACAATATTGGAAGTGAAATAAAAATCAAATTTGAGAAGTCAGCATCTCAATTCTAAATACTGTGCAAGTGGTTATTTCCACGAGGGTTTCATAGTCGCAAATTTCGTGAATAAAGGTTATCGCAAATTTAACAACACACAAATATGAAATTTTATCATACAATAACGATGCAATTGGTAAGGCATGAATTTTACAAAAATATCAACACACGCACAAAAGTTTTCTGTTGGAAATTGCGAAAATATTTATATGTGAAAATAACCATTTGCATAGTTATTGAATAGAGCTTTATATAACATATGCAGCTCTATGGGTTTAACTGGCTATTTATTATATTCAGGAAGTAATCTTTTAGAAACCACATCGATATGCCATTTTTCTATGATATACAAGACTTATCACAGATGAAAGGTTAGTTTCGAACACAAAAGCATTTACACATCCAAATATAAAGTTCAATGACTGAATAATTAAAGATTTTAGTTGAAGATGGTAACCATAGCCTTGCAAAGTTTGCAAAATGTCACGTTTACAATCAATGGAATTCCAGAGTGACTTCTATTCTTATATCAATACAAGTATCTAATGATATGTCTTTTACACTCTCTCTGTATACAATTCCACTACAAGGGAGTCACTCACACCAGAAGAATGATTAAAGTCATAAATGTACGTACGATCTTATAATACAAAATTTGTTAATTTTGTTAAAACCCAATTTTTTGGCATATTTTAATATTTACACATGTCCCAACTTGCACCTAAATGGAATTGTCCAAATCTGTTGTCTTTGTAGGTCAACAGAGCAAAGTTCGCAATAAATTAAGTCATAATTCTTTTATTGTGACTTTACGTCCTTCCATAGACTGCATGTTAAATGGCCAAAATAACCAGTGGGATTTCTTTGGTCAAAAAACAAGGTTTAAAATAAGGTTATGTTGAAGATTTGCTGTCGAAAATTAGGGGGGGGGCAGATTCCCCCTCCTCCCGGGGCTCCCCCTGGCTATACCACTGGAGTGCTGCCTCCTCGCAATGAAAAAACCCAAAAAAACGATTCAAATCGACAACGTCTAAAATTTAGCCTTACTTTAACGACAGAGACTGACAGATCTCTGCTCTGTTTTCATTGACAAAGTTCATGTTAATGTTAATCACACACAGCAAACAATTGTTATACATGGTTATGTAAGGCTTTCCCAGGGTATATCCTGTAGTAGATGACCAACTGCTATTAGTTCAACATACAGGATATGTGTACTGTAAATAGCTGCTAGAAACTACAATAGTGTCTGACATTAAAACGATGAAGCCATGTTTAAATGTCAATAATTGTGTCATCAAAGCAACTTTAACAATAACATGTAGGCTACTATTCTTGTTTTTCAAAATATTTTTCTGAACATGATGTATTTGTAAGATGTATAAATTACGAATGAATGAATGAATGAATGAATGAATGAAGGAAGGAATGAATGGATGAAGAATGAAAAAAAATGTATGAAAAAAATAATTTAATAATTTAATAAATAAATAAATAAATAAATAAATAAATAAATAAATAAATAAATAAATAAATAAATAAATAAATAAATAAATAGGAATAAATAAATAATTAAATAGGAATAAATAAATAATTAAATAGGAATAAATAAATAAATAGGAATAAATAAATAAATAGGAATAAATAAATAAATAAATAGGAATAAATAAATAAATTAAAATAAATAAAACTTATTTTTCAGATATGAGCCAACCCCGTTCAACCCTAAAAGATATTTGCTTTAATTTTCACCCTTTTTTCTACACATTTTATTCAAAAAGCAGATAGATAATAAGCAAATAAGCGTGCATGCAAATTTTTCTCAGACTACTTCATTCAACATTGATAATGGGCAGCAACCATACATCAAGTGCTGGCCGTTCTGGAAATCAGCCAGTCTTCATCAATCATCATTGTCAAGAGCTAACTGGTTTGTCAAAATATACACCCTATCACAAAATATTGACTTAGAAATGGATCCCTATTCATTATGGCAACCTGTGTCACTTCGTCTTTTACGGTATTGGTGTGCAATGGTAACCAGTTTCCTCTTCAATATTGTTTCATATAAAGGGCTGCTCCCCGTGGGCTGCTCTCCATCAACAATTTTCTGGTTAAAAATGGCTGAAAATCGGCAGTTGAGAAAATAAATTGGCTAAAAAATACAATTATGAATTTTGCTGTACCAGCCCAAGCCATTTGTATGTTTTTCTCCTTGGAATATGGTTCATGCTTGATATGCAGCAAGACAAACAATTTGGAATAACTATGAACCCTGTACAAGAAGCAAATTCAATTTTTTTGGTCTTTTTGACGGTCACAGTCTCAAAATAGTACTTGGCAGACAACACAAATTCAGCGTACCCAATTTAACAAAATAAAGCCGGTTTCCATCATTTACACCAACTTGCTGAATGGAACCTTTTTTAATTGCCTCCCTGAAGTGAACTATTGGCTTCTGATTATAAAAATACATTATGGCTTCTGATTATTAAACTAAATTATAGATCAGTCTGCTCAATAAACAAGCACCTGTATCAGGCCCGTACGCAGGATATTTTTTTGGGGGGGGGGGTGCTGATTTTGAAAAAGTGGACTTTTTTACCAAGGGGGGGGCGATTTTGTGAAAAGTGGACTTTCTTCCCAAAATTTGGACCTTTTTTGACCAAAAAAGTGTAAAAAACCTGATTTTTTTTTTGCTCGGTACGCTCGCAAATTGTTATTTTTGGACTTTTTGTATACTTTGCTATTTTTTTGGGGGGGGGTGCGACCGTACACCCCCCCCCCCCCACTGCATGGGCCTGCCTGTATGCCTTCTCTACAGCCACACTGATTGTTTTTGCTATATTGTAACCCATAACAGTGGCTTCTTCAAAACAGAAGATTTTCCAACATGGGAGGGAGGCCGACAAAACTAAATTTGGTCGATGATCCATTCTAGGGGTGCCCTAGGAGGTTCTCTCCTCGGAATTAGAAAATTGGGCAAAAAAATAGGTAAAAACATAAAATTTTTCCAGTATTTTATCACCTTCAACTGGAATTATTGGGCTAAGGGTATTTGAGGCTCGAGTCCCCGCACAACTGGAATTATTGGGCTAAGGGTATTTGAGGCTCGAGTCCCCGCACAACTGGAATTATTGGGCTAAGGGTATTTGAGGCTCGAGTCCCCGCACAACTGGAATTATTGGGCTAAGGGTATTTGAGGCTCGAGTCCCCGCACAACTGGAATTATTGGGCTAAGGGTATTTGAGGCTCGAGTCCCCGCACAACTGGAATTATTGGGCTAAGGGTATTTGAGACTCGAGTCCCCGCACCAAAATTATTGAGGGAGCTGAGCCCCCTCTAGACACCCAGTTCCTAAGCATAACAAATTAAGCACCACATAAAAATTTTAACAATGTCTGTCAAATTTGAAATTGGTCAATATTTGTATAATCAAAGATCACAAACATGACTGTTTTGGCCAACATTTTCTCCATCTATAGACCACTGGACATGTGACGTCATTATTGCCCTGCAGTATGCGCGCAAATTATAGCAATTTCCATCGTTCTTTGCCCTGCAGTGTGTGTACAGATGCGAGTTAGCGCAGCGATAATTCCCTCGCTTTGCACCACTGAGGTCCCGGGTTCAAGCCCAGGCGCGGCCCAAGGACTCATGTGCACTTGGTTTATCCCGATTCCATGCTCGCTCTCGCAGGTTTTCTCCGGGATCTCCGGTTTCCTCCTGTATCGCAAAAATCGGTGATTAGTTGTTTGGTTATCAAAAAAAAAACTTCCTTCACCCAATGGAATTTGGGGAGCTGCACAGATAATTGGTGGATGTTACAATCTAAATGCGGATAGGTGTGCGCCGTTCAGCAGCAACCTAGTTGATGCAATCTGATTGTGATGATTCACCATTGCAGCGAAATTACAGCACTTTGAGTCCTCTAAGATCTGGAGAAAGGTGCTTTATAAATCCAAAATTTATTTATTATTTATTAAAATTTATTACACAAATTTGCACAGGGCACATGCATTTTAAACCTCTCACCATATTTCATATAGTACAAGAAAGCCATTGAACAGTGTAGCGGTTCATTCAAGCATATCGATAGACCAGCCCCTTGCCTTTGTTGATAAACAATGATGTCAAGTGGCCTATACAACAAGCACTAAAATATGCATGCTAAGTTTGAGTAAACTGTCAAACAACATTTTCCAAGTGAAATCATATCATCATCAGATCTTAAAGTAAAAAGTACAATACATAGCAACATAGGTATTACAAACTATTCATTTAACCTTCCCATACCCACATTAACACTTCAAGTTGTTTTACCTGAACAATGGCTCAGAGAACTTTCTAAATCTCAACCGCATCCGGTCATGTTTCTCCGACAGACTCCTCAGCGACGTCGCTTTCTTTCGCTGCAACGGTACATGTCCAGGTATCATGTTGGCGCTTGTGTCTTCCGCAGCAAAGTCCCAATCTGTGTACATATGCGTGGTTTTAAACACATTCAGTGTGTTGCCACAATCATGTAACAATGCAATTAAAGATTGCTTTCGACTGTTCTCACTTAATAAGTCAAGCAAGCTTCATTGCATTGTGAGTGTGATATCACCAAATAGCTATATGGATCCACCGTGTATAAACCTCAGCATTAAAATACCGTAACAACCAAGATTATTATCTGCACACCTCGGATGAATTGCGTCAATTTGCAGCGAATTTTCTCCCAGATGTATCAAATATAAACGACCAATGAGGATAGATTTATATCTCACATGCGATGAGAAAAATGTCACCTTGGAGATTGATATGGAACATATAAGCAAATACTATCAGACGAATCTCGTCAGAAAATAGAGAAATAAGGAACAACAGTTGTACAAATACCATCCAATAAGAATCAACGTGGAACGGGAAACTTCACCATGACGACAGGAGACTTAAAAGCACATGAAAAAAGACAATTCCAATAAAAACGCCGATTTCTCCCCTAGTTTTGTCAGAAATATCAATCATCAAGATTAAACTCGCATCACTTAATGAAAGAAAGTGTTTTTGTGATCACCATGACAACAGTGGGGCATACAAGCAACTGTTTAATAACTACAGCCATATATTGATTTTTCTCACCATTTAGTTAAACTGTCTAAAAAATTACACAACAATGTCCCACCATTTGAAATTGAATCAAGAAATTTTGCCATGACAACGTGATATTAAAATTTAATGAAGTCGGTTAATACTGCATGTTGTAATAAATCACTTAACAACAGAAATAAAGTAACACTATTTTAATAATAAAGCTTATTTCATCCGACACGAAAATCTGTCAATCAAACGCTTCTTGCACAGGCAACCAAGTCTTGCATGTGTCACCAGCGGAACTGGAGACAAAATGTCACTTTAAAGAAAGAATACTGAACTGCCAGTGAAGTGATTACATAAATATAACTCCCTCGTATCTAGATCACAAACCTCTTGGAATGATAGTACATACGGTATACCTTATGTGTCTATCACTTTGATTGTGGTTCTGGACTCAACAAGCATGATCCAGTAGACATTGTGATTTAATACTGGATTACACGTAACACTATGATGGCAAAAATGTCGGAGCAAATTATCATCCTGTTTAGCTCAAAATGGCTGCATCATCATCATGGATAATGACAAAATGCTATGCCATTCAAACATACCATGTCCTGGACAATGCAGCAAGACCTTTCCACCTAAACAAACTCCTGGTGACCTAATTAATCCACATGTGCAACCTTTTCGATACAATGATGATTTACCAGCATGGGTATATTACCAGCTGCCGAATCAAAGAGAACACATCAAAATGGATGTAAATGCCTGTCTCCTCTTCTCTCTCAATCATCCCTCTCTCTTCACCATCATCCTACCAACCTCCCATTTTTACGCCAACATTAGCATGATAACAAATGAACAATTTCAAGTAGCTGTATCCAAGACGATGCAGTTAGAATGCAAACAAATCCGGCATTTAGTCGATGATCAATGACATCACGCCAGTCGAGTAAAAGCATCTTCTCTGCTCTATGCCAACATGTCGTCAATAACAGCGTCAGCTACAGCATCCCCACCAACTTCACATTAACACTTTGTAAACAGTTTTTCAATAAACCTTTTAAAAGCCTACGGATGTGGCAGTTAGTGCTCAGTCGTCGCAGACTTTCATCTGTGCGCCTGCCGCTGACCACAATGCGTGCAACGTAAACACTATCGTAAGCAATTAGTCTTGTCAAACTCGTTGATTTTTATGCAAAGTGGCTGCTGATTTATGGCCATCCCAGCAGAATTAGACAACCTTTCTACTTTCCTCAGGCCTCCTACATAGTTGTGTTGCCATGACAACAGAACAAGCCATCCTCATTATCTTTATCACACGTGTCAAATGAGATGGGGAGCTTTTAAAAAGCGTAATTGTCTGTTTAATGAAAGTATATTAAAAAATTATTTTGAGAAATGATTCATAACAAACAATTTCAATTTCTAGATTAAATAGATCAATTTTAAATTAAGATGCAAATAAATTTCTACTTTATGCAAAAAAATATAGACACCAAAAGGCCTTTTAGCACTCTTGTTCAAGTAAACCTAGTTAGCAGACAAGTAAACCTAGTTAGCAGACAACTAAACCTAGTTAGCAGTCAAGTAACTCAATCTTGTCACCCAATATTGTTATCATTTGATTTAGGTTGTATCCTTTGGGCATTCATTGAAATGTTCATCTCTAAAGTGCTTTCAAAAATACGAAGGAGAATACATGTACTGATAAAATGTGCTGTACTTTTAACCCAACATTGAGTCGACTCAAAAAAGAGGATATCTTACCCATCCCAGAATCCTCTGCAAAATGATGCACCACCTCATTACATCAAATGACACTCCTATAACTTTGTACAGGTGCACTTTCTTTTTACGTTGAGAATTGACTGGCTAAACAAGGGTCGATAGTCAAGAAATAAAATTTTTGCAAGATCTGAACTTTTTGTCACTATCAGCCCATGTTGCATTAGCTAGCAA
Organism: Amphiura filiformis; assembly: GCF_039555335.1. Taxonomy (NCBI): domain Eukaryota; kingdom Metazoa; phylum Echinodermata; class Ophiuroidea; order Amphilepidida; family Amphiuridae; genus Amphiura; species Amphiura filiformis. The sequence goes on from NC_092628.1 coordinate 17,601,629, forward strand.
ATCAATACAGAAAATTGAAATGGAAGAAATGCATTGTGGTTAGAGTGAGATGTCCTATGAACAACTCAAAAATTGGGTTAAATATCTTGTCTTACGGGTTTTGTACACAACAGATGAGGTGTTCCTTCAAGTAAAAATTACCCCACAATTTTAACAGCGTAAATCATTGAGCTAATTCGCCCATTTTGTATGAACACTTATTTTGAACGTGTGTAATTGCATGATTAACGAATGACTTTAATTTGGTACAGCACCAATAAAAAATGAAATGCTCGATGGAAAATCATGGAATATATGATTAAAATGTGTCGGACACCCACGCCCATGAAATTGACAACTACCAGTACTGTACAAGTGCTGCTACTACGATAAATTACCGTTCTGTTTTGGTTTTTGCACGTGTGCAGCTCATATTTCAAAATAATCATCCTAGTTGAAGTGTGGATGACAATCATCAAGTTTATTTTGACTGCTAACAAGCTGTGTAAAGATGAAATATGGGAAATTGGGATGTGAAATTCAAAACCATATCTGCAGTGACCATAAAAAGATACGATAACAATGACCACAGGTGTGGTGGTGCCAATGCGCTTGCTCACCGCTAGAGTTGCAGCTTCTCTACTTCCATGAATGAGGGGGTGAGGAACTCACTGGGGGAAACTATAGACCAATCCCCACCAGAGCAGTTCTGCTGGGGTGAACCAAACTTACCTGGTTATCAAATTAATCAGTGACATGGTTATCTCTGAATTTCACTGGTGTTAATTGATGCAATAACATTAAATCATCAATTGGCACCTGTCAAATTCATAGATAACCTTGTCACTGATTAATTTGATAACAAGGCAGGTTTGGTTCACCCCAGAACTGCTCTGACAGGCTTCCTCTTTAAGTTCAAAAGAACAAGTCCTACTAGTAATAGCATGATACTGTATAAATGTAATAAGTGATGTGGTCCTTGTAGGGTGCTATATAAATTGTATTGTATTGTATACCGTTTTCCCATGGATTAGCATGTGTCCCTCACGGACCAACCTGGGCAAACAAACTAACTAAATGTCTCTTACGTGTCCAACTCCATAAACATGTCCAGTCCAACTCCAAAAACAATAAACTCCCTAAATCACAACTCAAAATATTATGTCTTCATGGCATCTTCCTACTGATTTTAATACAGGCACAGGATTTATCAGCACATATAAACTTCATCTGCACACTAATTAATGAACAGGATATCAATATACTATTTTCCATCACCGCACTTGACATATTTTCCAACCCACTCCTTTGCGACAACATTGGTGTGGGAGGGCCATCCTTCTTAAAAGTGACATCCACACGCACAGTTTCCTTCTTGTAACGTAAATTACATGCATCGTACCATCCCTGGTGCATCGTTATGCATCACATAAGACAAAAGAAAAACATCTTCAAAACTGAACGACCTCCATTATTATCACCTCAAGCAAATTAATATGCAACCCAACAACTATGTCGCTCCGACCGACTTTACCGAAGGAGACCTTGACGTAGGACGATTCACGATTGTCCTACAATGTCACACCATCCACCGTGATATCTGCACTGAATTGCATACATCAAATACTACACCTCCGCTATAATCAGTGTGTCAAATTCAGAACAACACTGACTACACCACAGGAATAACACACTACATGTGATGCCGGTGTCCGTCACTGATACAATGACTGATTAAAGTGGGTTGTTTGGTTTTATAATAACACACTCTCTCTCAGTCTCGGACTTTGCTTCCTTTATTGCTCTCTCAGTCTCGGACTTTGCTTCCTTTATTGCTCTATAGGCCGGCCATATATACATGTAATAAAATCCTGGTTTTAGATGAATTCCTCGCTTGTATGTACATTGTATAAATGTAGTATTTATCCAGGGTCCTACAGCGATCGACATATGGCTGTACATGTATGTATCAATACCACCACAATTCTTCCGTGTATGGTGTGAAACCACTAAACACTGATGATATCTAGGCCTATCATGATATCACACAATGTAGACCAACTAGTGCTACAAGCTACACGCTACACTACTCTCATCTCCAATTGCAAAGTTCATAATCAACCGCAATTAAACAATCATAGCAGTTGACCTCAAGTTGCGGAGTATGATATTGATACTCACCACCTTCATAGGTCATTCTATGCATTCACAAACAAATTATTAGGAAATAACTGTGTCGTGACTTATGAGCATGCTTGAGATCCTGAAGCAAACTTAACAAAATCCTGGCAACTTTTTTATCTCTCATGGGTCCAATATATCTGAATAGCTTTAGTCCGAGCAGTGAAGCCTACTCTCACTTCCCTGGTCAGAGCAACGGCATAAACATCACCGGTCAAGGACCAAAATAGCCAGAAGTATAAGCCTGAGCCGAGCCCGCGGAGTTTTTAACACAACTCGCACTAAGCTTTCACAATTCACAGGACACTATGATTGGTGGGACCTGAGCTAGGTCCGGGAGCTTGGTGTAGAAGTAGTATCTGACACAATGGCCTCATCCCAATGGCATAGTTCAAAAACTTCAATAATACTGTAATCATATAGTGCAAAATTTGACCTCAAGTTGCAGAGTATGAGTTTTTGTACCTTAATTTTCAATGAATGTACAAATGTATTGGGGTTAAAGAACTGTGCCCTGATAGATGAACATGTTGTGGATACTAGTGTGAGCAGTGACATTGGGCTATTCCAGTTGAATTCCTTACACCCCTGATGGAAGAACATGACCTATTATAAACTTCAACACAGGGAGTGTGAATTTCAAACGGGGATACCTGAATGGGTGACACCATTTGAAATCTACATCCCCTGTGTGGGAGATTAAGGTTGTCTAATTCCACAGGGGTGTAAGAATTTCAACCGAAATAGCCAATGCGTCCATTTCCCTAATCAACTAATGCATGACATTGTATACTTTGTCATACACCCAAGAGGGTCTACATGGACTATTTGATCATGTTCCCACAAAACGCCAGAAAGCTGATGCCCGATACGTTTCTAAAAATATCACAACTCGGGACAAAACAAGAATTTCAACAATGCTCCACCTTTACTGTAAAATCCATGTAGGAAACAGACCTGTATGCAGGAGTTAATTTGTGGAGCATGGATCTTCCAAAAGGTGAACCTTTTTCAAATGAAAAGTGCATTGCATAGATGACTTTTTATAAAAAGTGGCCCTAACCACACTAAAAAGCATCCTTTTTGGAACTTTATGATGCTGTATAATAACAAAATGGACTTTCTGTCCAGTTTAGGACATTTTATTGGAAAATATATGGCAAAAGCGAACATTTATGCTGCCCCTCCTCCCCCAAATAATGTTGCCAATTTTGGGGCAATCCTGTAGACCTATGTAGTGTTCATACATGTTCACATACATATATTTCAATGTATTTAACCAGGTAAAGTGTATCCAGTATTTGTATTGGGCATAAATGAGGTCCGGGGCCATAGCCAGGGGGGATTTTTCCAGGCACTGGGGGGTGTGGGCATTTGTCCTCTCAGTCAAACCTGTGCCCGTCTGGAGAATTAGCAGAAATACAGGTGCCTACAGAGTAAATGTTCAGATTTTACCCCCTGTGAATTTCCCTCCATAAGAACTGAGCTAATATGGTAAGCTACATATTTCAAAGGACCCCAGGCCCTTATGTTTTGAATGTAAAACATTTTACATAGAAAGCAGTATTGCAATATTAATACTTTTGGAAGTGCACAAGAACATGAATCACGTCACAGCCAATGTAACTCAATGTCCTGATCACTCCTGTACCAGTATGATAATCCACACTTGTATGATGACCAGTAAGAGGCAGTTTATATTTTCTGTATGCAATATATTTCCGCACCCAGAGTCCACAGCACTTATTATTAGAGAAGGAGCACTAATTAGGGTTTAAGTTGAATACAGTACGAATCGTTACACTTTCCACATAAAACACAGAATCACATCACACACTGATCCATATAACCACTCAATGCTTAGCCTGCTGTGGCTTGTATAGCCTAAATCAAATCATGCCATGGCTAGGCTCCACTCATCTTGATCATAATTCCTACATAATATAGATCAACAGGACATATCCATAGGTTAAACAAGTATCATTAAGTACCGAAGACAATACGTGTGTCGCCATTCATGTGCATATTTCCTCCGATATGTGTCACACAAACACTTAAAAGCCAATCTCAGTAGCCTTTCTCAGCCACACACAACCTGCAGAGGTAAAATCCTGTATGGTAGTTCTTCAACACATGTGTACACATGTCAAAACATAGCGAGGTGCTCATTGACAATCGCTGGCAGACTAGAGAGTTTTTGACTTGACCCCCTTACCCATCGTTACTAGGTCAAGAACACTTGGCTAACGGTTCACTCCTGGACTAAAACTCAGGATGCATCCCTCTCCTCCTTTGGTAAGCTTAAAATAAAATATCAGCTGGAGCCAAAAGATGCCAGTGAAATCACGTGGAGCACTGTTCAGTAAATTATGATGTCATTATTTCTTGCTGCTTGCAAGTACTAGGTGCTAGCTCGTTAAAGATCAACATGATCAATGGTCATGATTAACACGAAAACAAATGAATATGCGAGGTGAGTACTTTGTCTTGTTGGCACAGTGCTGCAGTCAAGTGGCTAATTATTATGATTTGCAAACTAAATGTATCCATGGCGAGATTTCAATAGCACATTTCTGTCAAAAATATTTCAGGCAGATTAGCTTTCATGCATGCTGCACATCTGCAATGGAAACATTTTTATGCAGTATGCATGCATGCAATTGTATTTAACACCATACTTTTAAGCCTATTTTATTATGATTGTATTGATCTATCACAAATTTTGCAGTCAAAGTTCACAAAACTAGGCCAATCCTATTGACAATTGCAACCAAGTATCTAATACTTGAGTATTAAACTCATCCTCTTTATTTCTGAAGGATACGGTTTCATATAAATACAGGGCTACATTCCTGAACTTTGACTTCTGAAAGTAGTGGGAATCGGTAGTATGCAGCTGACAGTCAGGTAACCTTGGACAAGGTCGGGAAAACTAAAAATAGAATCAACTGTGCCAAAAATATTTCATACCTGCCTCTTTTTACAATATCAGATTTTGCTGTTTCTTGACTCAAGCACACAGTATATAGTTGCTAGTTACATGCCTGAATAAATTCAATAAAATGTATGACCCAACAACATTTGAACTATTTGTAATATTGTTCTATCTTGCAAACTAAACACCATAAAATTAAAAGGTCTGGGAAAATAACTTGAACTTGGAACTATAAAGAACTTTGTAGTCTTTTCCAAAGACTTGACTGGGAAGTTTGGTGCATACCAGACTTACCAGTATAATATTACTGTACCATGCATGAAGCAGGTCTTGGCCAAAATCTAAGGAAAACTTACCACAAGGTCCTGTATGACCTGTAAACATGAACTTCAGTCAAATTGATACTTTTTAGATCAAAATGCACTCAATTCTCTTTACAGTTATTGTCTCAAACATGGAATCTTGCTGTTAATCCAAGCAAAACAAAAGTTTTAATATTTTCTCATGGGAAGATCAGAAGAAAACCATTATTCCACTGAGCGGGGACCAATCAATATACCAATTTTCAAGACATTTTGACCCATCGATATCGCCCCTACCAAAATTCAAAAAATTCCTGCCAAATTTAACACAAATTGTCTTAATTTTTATAACTCTTCCTCCGTATTTTGGGGTAATTTCAAAAATATTGGCTACAATGATGCAAAATTGGGCTATTTTCCGAAAAATTTGAGAAAAATGGACTCATCAATATATCAAAAGTGGCTTTGGAAATGAGGTTATTGATATACAAAAAGGCTGAAAATGCTACCAATGTTTGCGGCATGTACCCATATGGTCATTTGTACTGAGTACCACCTCCTATCCGAATCATGTCACAATTTCCAAATTCAACTACATCAATTGATTTATTTAAAATTTGGAGACAAAGAACTTGGAGCCACTGACATTATATAGGCCTATTGACTTTGCATACCATCAAACAGGTCTATATTCAGTAGTTTAAATTGGTTCAATTAGTGTGATATAGACAAATTATGCCATCAACTGAAGACTGAATGATTACAAAAGCTAGCAAACTGTTATTTTGCTCTTTCAATGATAATACTACACTGTACAGTTAACACAATTGTATGTGGGCAAATTGATCACAGATAGGCTTCTTTTTATTTTTGAAATCACAAATGCTATACAATTCTGACGCAAAATTTATGTTTGCGGATCCAAGTATACTTCGCTTCATGCCTGTGGACCACTCAAGTTTGGCATGGTTCACCAACCTGTCATATTCAACCTGATACATCGTGGGATTGGTACAAGAAAGGCCTACCTACAATAGCTGCCCTATGCTCAATTTGACCATTTCTGCATTCTATATTGTACACATATGACACCTGGCAGCTATAGCAGATAGGCCTTTCTTGCTCTAAACCCTCCATATTGTTAAGTGGTATATCAACCATATTTACCATGCCTGACCTGCTAACAGTTTCATGTTTATTTGTCATTGTTAATTTTCAACTTCATTAACTCTAAGTAACACAATTTTTTATATTTTTTTTTTTTTTGCTTCCTTTTTCTGAACCAATTTTTTTCTTCTAAAGAGTAAAGATGGACAAATAAACACAAATATGTTGAACAAAGATTTAAATAGCTTATTCATTAGATAACTATTTGGTATGCCTTTTTCAATTAAAAGAAATTTAAATGCTGAAATTTCTTTTTATGAAATTCCAATACTTCTCATAACCTGGTGTGATATATATAAATATCTCACTGTATTATATACAAAATAACAAATAGGTACAGCTTAAATTCTTTTTGTGCTCAAAAGCCAAAATTACATGGTTCAAAACATTTACTTATTTTGTATAAATCACAAACAATGATAACATCGGGCGTGCCCAAATAAGGCAAAACCAGATCAGAGCAGTCGCAATTACCTTAAAAGGAAGTATAACTGATCACCTGATTCGAGGTATGCACCAGAATGTGTGATCACGATATCAGAATATCGATGTTGCCATGACAACAAAGTATAAACTATCAGAACAATAATTACAGCAATAAAACTGATACAATGGGAATGAATCAGCAACTTGGCTTTGAACTACTCCAGTCTCGATAATGTCAAAGGGTGATGTAGATATTAAACTGCCTGGCTATCTATGCCTTGCAGTGGTGTGGTATGTGTCTCTCCTTTGATTCCCACACTGAATGACCGTTTCCCAAATGAAACAAGACAATTGATAACTTGAAATCATATCCAAACATATATAATAAGTGGCTTTGAAAGATTTTCAACATGGGAAGGGGGCTGGGGGGGCTGACAACAAAACCAAATTTGCTGATAACCTGTACTGGGTGGTGCCCAAGGGGTGGTCCCTTTCTGAGTCAGGAAAATTGGCAAAAATGGATCAAAAATAGTCATTTTCACAGTTTTTTTCACTTCACCTGCAATTATTGGGAGACTGAAGGGTATTGGACCCCCTGCTACAAAGGAATATAAATGGAGAAATTTGTGAAAAGCGGGAAACAATTTTTTTTAAACAAGTCCTCTTTACCATAAAAAGTGAATTCCCCAATTCTCCTCTAGCATAAATATGGATTGTCCCTTATCCCCTATTCCCCATGGGCACTCAGTTTACCGACCAAATTATCAACCTCTTAGAAGTATTTTGATTGGTTAAAAAGAGAGGTATATCATATATTGAGCCAATCAGAGTTGTGCTAAAATGAATTAAGCTTAAAACTGCTAAGAGATCTAAAGGCTCTATTTTGATTGGTTACTCAGATGATAATATCATGTAATTGACCAATCAGAGGCTCTGTAAGAAAAGCAATAGTGTCCATGAATTTATGTTGCACAATTATCTCTATCTTCATTTCAAAGGGAGAACATTTCACTCTCCTCAAATCTATAAATAGCACAGTCTCACTTTTAATTAGCTTTTACAGATTTAAAGTGAGTTAATTAATGTTACTTGGCTTTTACAATTAATCCACCTTACATCTTTAATTAGAATCATATAAAATTTGTGAAAATGTATAAAAATTTACGAAAGCTGCGCATCAATTTTAATTCATAAGCGCATTTAATTAAAACTTGCTGATCCAGTAAACAAGGATTGAATTTCACAGTGAAATGGTGCATTGATTATGTGTGCATGATAATTTCAGTTCTTCAGATTCCAGGAATTTAAGATGAAATCTAATTAAGTATGCATAATTAGTAATTATGCAATTAGTAATAGGATGAGTGTACCTGTTAAGCTTTCCAAGTTTGCTAATAATTAATTGAACTGGGTGCCATTGGCATCACAGGCATAACAATGTTTTAGTACTTGCTCATCTAAGCTCAATCTAAGCTTACAAAATTCTGAAAATCAATATTGGTATTACGAATCCTACGATATGAATTTCCATGCTGGAAAGATGGCAAAATGTGAGGGAAATTTATAACAGAATTCACACTACGGGGTGGCAGTTGCTCCCAATTTGAACCTTTCCCCCTGCTCCCCCCCCCCTACAGTGGCATGGCTAAGGGGCAAGGCAGGATACCTGGGTGCCATCTTGGACCAAGAACGTACACACAATGATATAACATCATAACATAAGCATGCAAAAAGCATCCATTTTATTGAATCCATCTGAATTTCTAACAATTCAATTTATTCAATTTTTAAATCTTGACTAACCTTCTGCTTCTGTAAATGCCCGGGATCTGAAGAGAGCGCGACATCATGGCGTCCTGTTATTTCCCTCTCTAAGTCTCAAAAAGAGCTCTGATATATTGCCTGGACGACTACATGTACTGTCCACAGACAACAATATTTAAATAGTTATTTTATGAGGACATAAATATCCACAGATATCCTTATAAATGAGGCCTCTGATTATCCACATGGACCAGTGCTATCTAGCAGTACAACATGGTAATAGTTTAGACCATGAACAGTAATAAATGTCTATATATATATATCCATGGAGTGATAAGGCCTCCAATTTTCTTATGAAGTACTTCCCATGTTGCTGATAAAACCAAATGGTATTGTCATCTCAGACAAAGGTATTTTCAAAGAGACTATTGAGTATGTTACCAGACAAAAAACAATAAATTTTATGTCAATTCAAACGAGTGTCCTTGTAATAATTGATGTTCAATTAAGAGCAGTTTTTGAAAAGTTTATCTTCAGTAGATATGAAGTTAGTTACCGTCTGATGTAAATATACATGTTTATACTCGCATTACTGCGCTTTCATCTTCACCTGCAAGTCTAACCTTCATCGGGTTGTTTCTACTGCACTGTAAATGCAGGGTAACAATTCACTACCCACAGGGCGGAAGACCAGAAAAAAGTGTTCTTGACATTCAAGGTCAGATTTTGAATGCTCACACTGTATTGTGGTAGGCTAACTTCCGGTATCACCCGCAAAATCGTCACCCGAACTGTTTCTAATGCGAACGTTACCGCGTATTCACCACTATTAACCACCTCAATAGGTCATTGATGGATTCACTTGCATTACCGCGCATTCACCTTCACCCGATCTGTTTCTGCTGGGGCCGTTTCACACCGAATTCACTCAAATTCACCTGCAACCGTTTGTTCAGTAGAAACACAATGTTAGTCACTTCCTTCTATATGAGATTTTTGAGAACACGGTGGATGCATCTGTATGGAAGACGGTAATGGTGATATTTTATGTAGATTTGAAATCATAATTAGCTTCCTTATGGGAAAGTCTTTGCAGCATCAGGTGTTTGTCAGGTGTTTCAAAGCAGACTATTTAAACAATTGATGTGGTGTATATTTATGAAGATCACTTTCCCATTGCTAACGTTGATCAGACCATTGAGATGTGTAGCACAGACACATGAATATTCTGATATCATAAAATCTTGGATTAGAATTGCTGCAAGAACAAAGTTCACCAAAGATGATACATGTGATGGAAAAAATGGTCTTTGGCATCAATTACGCATATTTATGGTTAACACAACATCAATGTTATCTTGCAGAACAACACAAAATGTTGAAGCTTTCTGCCGTGGTTTGAACACTTCTGATGACAAACAACATCTATGTCTTCAAAATACAGATGAATATCTCTTAAAGCCAACAAAATTGTAACATCTTAAACAAATTTAAGACGTAACGCTTGCAAACTTGATTCTTCAAAACATTACTATCTCGTAAAATAATGAAAATTTCTTCTGTAAGGTGAAAATTCTCATGTCCAACCAAATATAGAGTATACACAGATATCCTCCTGTTTTAGTTGAAAATACTGACGTTTCTTAAACAGTAGCCTATTCTTGTAGGTATAATTCCTCCACACAAAAAAACCTCCAACAATATGTTCACGAAAATGCAATCTTTTGAAGTTGAAAATGCCAATCCTTGTACTATGATAACCTAAGAAATATCTCTAAATTTTATAAAAACAACATGGCCTTCTGCAAGATGTTTTGCAAACAGACGGGTGGGTATCTTTGACGTTGACAATCCCATGCATCACTGTAGCATTCCTATACTAAAAAAATTATGGTAATCCAACAAATGTATCCAATTATCGTAGAAACAACATGGCCTTCTGCGCAAGATGTTTATGTAGCCAGGTATATGTTCTAGAGTGAGAAATGCTGATATTTCAGAAGATACATGTAGCTATTTTGGAATGACGATAATCATCTTTGCGATGCCCTCTCGCTGGCCCCTTTTTAACGTTTCTAGTGATTTGATTAGCTTGAAAATTAATATGCACCACTTAACGAATTGGAAGGAGGGTACTCTGGTGCGCTCAAATAAAACTGTTAAAAAATCTATATCATCATTTGAAGTGTAAAAGCTGCCTTAATAGGCCACAATAGCTGCCCTACGCAACCCACTGTTCTCACATATAGTTAAGAAATGCCTTAGTTAAAAAAAAATGCATAGTTTCTTCAATCTTTAAGAATTTGACTGACATAAAGACACTTTCCAAATTTGAGAAGCTTGATTAAAATTGACTTGTGCTCCTAGAATTATTGACTCCAGGACTGAAAATTGAGCAAATTCTGTGATTTTGATCCTTTCAAATGAAAATTTCAATTAAGCTTAAATAAGTATGGGGGAAAACCTAGTAGGAGTGGATCTGCAGGGGATGACATTATTGAGCAAATTCTGTGATTTTGATTCTTTGAAATGAAAATTTCAAATATAAAGCTTAAATACGTATGGGGGGAAACCTACATGTAGTACGAGTGGATCTGCAGTGGATGACATTATCATAAAATGTTAGTTGGTAATTTGTTTGAAATATTTACTATTTCAGAATTATTATTATCCCAATAATTTATTACAATAGTGCGTGATTTCGCTATTGGTTTTCCAACATGGATCTTTTTGTTGTTGTCAGTTTGTGAAAACAGATTCAAAATTGCTGAAATGGGAGCTGCTAAAACATAGTGCATTTTGTTTTTTAATAACATGAGAAAGAACTTTAAGAATGTTTTATACAATGTCATACCTGCCAACATTGTAAAAATAAAAATCTGTACAGGGTGCGTGCGACCCGGAGCGTGCAAAGCACGCGCTCACCCATAACGGCGCATACTTGCCAACCTTTGGAACTAAGGTTGGTGTCTAATTAGAGTGAAGCGAGAAGCGAAACAAAACTTTGGAAAAAAGAAGTTATAGACCCTAAATTACTTGCTATTCAAGGTTGGAAAAAAATTAAAAATTTTTTTTAATTACATTTTTTTCTCTTAATTTTTTAAAACAAATTTCAAAGTTTTTGGCAACTTTAGAGAACCACTGGACCTATTCTGAAGTGCTAACATCATTCACAGGTAATTTGAAAAAAATATGTAAACCATTAACTAGTGTTTACCTCTTCACGTATCACATATTATAGATGCATTGGTTTTCCATGCATTTATAATATGTGCTACATAAAGAGGTAAATGGTTTGCATATTAAAAATAATGGTTTGCATTTTTTTGTTTTTTTTTTCTTTTTTTAAAATTAACTGTGAATGATCCTTATGATCCTAGCACTTCAGAATAGGTCCAGTGAGGTTTTTTTTAGCATTTTTCAAAAATCGGATTTTTCCGATTTTTGTGACCTTTGACCTCAAAAATCCGAACGAATCCGATTAAATCAGAACGGTTGGCAGGCATGCAATGTATATAATAAGGTATCAGTGTAAATGCATAAACATGCAGCAACAATGATACAGTCAAGAGTTTAATATTGGAATATTCCAGTTGAAATCCATATACACCCACATAACCGTAATCTTCAACACAGGGAGTGTGATGTTCAAATGGGGGTCACCTGAAATGTGTGACTCCATTTGAAATCTACACACCCTGTGTAGGAGATTAAGGTCATGTTTTCCTTAAGGGGTGGCTGGATTTCAACTGGAATAGCCTAATTTAGCAAATGAATTCATTTCATGTAGCTACAGTCCAGAAAGATATCTTACACTTCCCACAATGCATTTCTTCCATTTAAATTTTCTGTACTGATTTGATATCTAGTGCAACATGGGTCGATAGTAACAAAAAGTACCTCGATGAACAGAGCACAACCAGATCTTGCAAAATATTCATGACTATCAACCCATGTTTAGCCAGTCTATTCTCAACATGAAAACAAAGGGAATTTGAATGATGTAATATAAGTGCCCTTTGCTAAAAGGAGATGATGCATCAAGTTGCAAAGGATTCTGGGAAGGGTAAGATATCTCCTCTGTTTACAGATGCGCTACAGATAACATCACAGAGAGTTTCAAGCAAGTCTATACATATAGGAACATTCAATATCTGATCAAACAAAAAGCTGAACCCCTCAGTTTAATAACAAAAAGCTGAACTCCTCAGTTTAATAAAAACCGACAGTTGGGTGCATCCCCTTCAGCTATAGGCAGGCCAGGGCAGGCAACACATACAGCACCTCCGCCCTGGACCTCCACCCAACCACCCTAAGGAAGTTAAGGTTAAACTTTGGTTCAAAAGACTACTTATTGCATCTAGAAATGTGCACAGTATTTTTCTTGTCTTGTCTTGTCCACACAAAGTACCTCAGGTGCCTATCATCAACATACACTCCATCAAGCTATATTTTCTTCACATTGTCTTTTCTGTCTTTGTTAATAAGTTTTTCATCAGCAGGTCTAGACATTCTGACACTGCACAATCACTAGGATCCACAACATGTCCATCTATCAGGGCACAGTTCTTTAACCCCAATACATTTGTACATTCATTGAATGACCTTTGAAAATTTGGGTACAAAACTCATACTCTGCAACTCGAGGTCAAATTTTGCACTGTGATTGTTTAATTGAGGTTATTGAACTATGCCATTGGGATGAGGCCATTGTGGTCCATAAGTGAATGTTATTTGAATCCATTTGAATACCAATTTTAACTACCTCCAGGATGAAATACTAGTAGTAGTACTCTTCACACATTTGATATCTGCTGACTATGTAGTCTTTGTCAAAGACTACTCATGATCGAGGGATGGGTGGCAATGCTGCCACATTGAGCCGCCATCAAGGGGAGACAAGTGGCGAAGCCGCGACAGCGAAGAGTCTGGTTTCTGTGTGCATGTGTGGTACCCAGCAGTTTCTCTTCCTATGAATAATATAGGTACATGGTTTGTAGCACAGACTATTGACCATGATGCTTTCTAAAATAGAAAATAGAGGGTGCTCTGTCATTTTCAGCACATTTTGTCAGTTGTTTTTAAAGGAAATTAAGTCATTGAATTTGAGTATTTGGTCATTTGGGATAACCTAGTTTGGTCTGGTGTTTTACTTTATTTGTGTGTGTGTGCAAGCATTCATTTGGTATTGAGTACTATACTGGATTGGCAGTGGCAGCCCCGTTTAGTAAAAACCCAAAATTACGAAATTTGCACTTTTTGCGGCAATTTTGAGCAAAATTGGTTGATTTTGCTCCCCCATTCACTTTGCCCCAATGCCCCCCTGAAAAAATTCCTAGCGCCACCACTGTTCCAAATTCAGTGATTTTGCCGCACTGTTTTGACCAATATGCCATCTGCAGCAAGCGTGGACAGCTTAATTTACCCACCCATAAAAGCTACTCAGCAATCGCATGTGATCTACATCTATAATTATGGTTTTCTGTGTCAATTGGTCCTGATTCCAGGGCATCACACTGGACCAATCTGATACAATAGGAGTATAGATATTTGTCAGATAACTTGTAAGATGCTACAGCTGCAAACAACAGTGTAAAGCAGTATTCAGACTTTTTATTGTATTACAATATTGTATGCAACATATCTCGTTGTTTAATCTATTGCCATTCTATTTCCAGTAATGTTTAAGTTCTAACGAATGTTTGATGACGTAAAATCGATAATATATTTCTACTAGATATTACATGTAACATATTATCGATTTTTCGTCATCAAACATTCGTTAGAACTTAAACATTACTGGAAATAGAATGGCAATAGATTAAATAACGAGATATGTTGCATACAATATTGTACGATAATACTCGGAGTCTGTGGAGCGCTTAAGAGAGATTTTCTGAGAAATACAGATGAAATGGGAAAAAGGCGGAAGATGGGGGTCAGCAAATTTCAACCATATTTTGGCAATTTAGTAAGTTTGGATAAGTGTTACGCAGTAATCAGGTTTAAAAATCTGGTATGCCCCTCCTAGGAAATATGGGACCCCCTAAAATATGCCCCTAACACATATTTCCCTGACTTGTAAAATACCGTTTTATACCATTTTTGAGCAATATTTTGGCGCCTAAGACGACCATTAATGAAAGTAAATTTTTGTACACAAAATCTTTCATCCTTCGTGTTCTTGAAAAAATATAAAACAACAAATATTTATATTGGGATGTTCCATTTATTTACAGGGGAGGGGGCCCATATTTTAAATTTTACAACTTTTGAAAAAAACTGAAATATCCCTCTACTTTGTGACGTCATTGTAAGAGTTCCCCAATCTTTTTCAAATTGTTCATTACAGGGGAGAAGCTCTGTACATAGGTTATTCATGTAATGCAATAAAAATCATGGAGACTTCTTTACTTTTCAGAAAACACAAACATGTATTTCCCCAATATATGGCATTGGTATAATGATGCTGTATACTACACCAACATCAAACTTATGATCTTTTCACTGTATCAGTCCCTTATCTTGAGTCAATAGTTAGTAATTGCTTTGAAGAGGTGATCACCACATTTAGGAATACAAACCAAGTATATGGGTGCTTTTCTTTTACAGCACATTGGTAAAATCGCGAGTAAATAATGCTCCATGAACTCCCAAACGCGTATTTCCCTGACTTGTAAAATGCGGTTTTATACCATTTTTGAACAATATTTTTGCACCTAAGACGAGAATTTATGAAAGTAAATATTTGTACGTACACAAAATCTTTCATCCTTCGTCTTCTTGAAAAAATATAAAACAACAATTTATATCGGGATGTTCCATTTATTTACAGAGGAGGGGCCATATTTCACATTTTACAACTTTTGAAAAAAGAAGTGAAATATCCCTCTACTTTGTGACGTCATTGTAAGAGTTCCCCAATTTTTTTCATATTGTTTATTACATGAGAGAAGCTCTGTACATAGGTTATTTATATCATGCAATAAAAACTATGGAGACTTCTTTACTTTTCAAAAAACACAAAGATATATTTTCCCCATAAACGGTATGGCATTGGTATAATCATAGACCATTTAAAACAGGGATAAAGTTCTAGTATTCATTTCAAAGGCCCCGCGATAGCAAAATGAGGCTATGTGTGTAGCCACGATGACAGATTTCATTAAACCAGCCACAGGACTTACGTAATGACCTTGCAGCGCACGACCGCCAATCACAGCGCTGCTCTCGTAATGCATTTGTCCACGTCCCTTTAATCGCAACATTGGCCAATCACACGCGCCGTACCATAGCGGTTCGGTTGCCAATTGTAAACATTACCGCATGGTTTCAACGTGGTTATTGACGGAAAAACAATAATCGATATTGCCAGCTTTGTGTTGTATATGCTAAACTGGATCTTTTTACAGGCGTAGAGGGACTATCGAACTACAAATGTGCCACGGTATGTTGAATTCTGTCATGGATATCCGATATAAAATCTTGATTTTCGACTTCCGACTTCCGGGTTACATCTTTGTGATGGAAAATTCAGCCATGCTTCAGCGAAGGTTGCGGTGATTTAAGAATGCAGATTTTACATTCAATATTTCGTTGTCGTCTATAATTGAAGGTAATTATATGTAGTTTTATTAATAATACTCCTCAGAATGAAACAAGAAACGTTCTTTCAACCAGAATATTAATGTTTTAAATGAGAAACGTTGACGCTTTTCATCATGCACACATGTCGAGTCGAGTGTGAGTGCCTGTGTACGTACGTGTGTAGTTCCATCACCATTGTTTACATGGTTTTAAATCAAGATTTTACATTCAAAATTTGGGGTGTGGAAACTTGGAATCTTCAAACCGGGGAATTTGATGTGAAAAACAAGTGAATTAGTCATGTAGCGAAGGATATAAGCTTTCGTGTGATACCAAATTCTTTACATCGTGGTTTGGTTCAGTTTGCAAAATGGGGTCGATTTTGAAATGGACTCGAAATCATCAATGATTGTAATATCATAGCTGAGCTAGCTTGCATTTTACATTAATATGGCCTGTAGATTTAAATTAAATCGTGTGAATTTTTAATTATTTGATCTTAATTAATAATTTATAAAAATTAAAAATACTAATATATTTGTTCTATTTTTTATATTATTTACGATTCCAGGATCTGTGACGGGAGGTATGAAAAACTGCACAACAAAGAGGAAAACGACAGAGTCAACGATGGAACTTCAGTGGTTGATGAGGAACTACAATTCATATTTAAATATTTAAATATCTCTAAATTATCACTCGATCTAGACTGTCACTATTTTTAAGGGAAATGTTAAACTGTAAATTGTGAAAGGAAACTGAGACTGGGACCGTATTAATGAGAAATGATGTCAAAGACATGCATCGTCTTGTGGTTGGAATTGTGAATTTTATTCCTGGACCTGCACTCTACAGAAAGAAATCAGAGGCTTGGAATGTAGAATGGAACAAATCCGAACAATAAATATTTACATAGTTGCACGATGATCTTGATAAATTATGGTTATAGAATACAATGGAAATACTTCTATTCACCGTCAACAAATTAAAAATATCAGGTACTGAAATTGAAATTACAAAACGTTTTCTTTTTTTAATTTTGCTAAATTATTGTGTAAAATCAGCCTTTTTTTGGCCTGAATTTATTGATTTTGACTGAAATTTTTTTGAAAAAATTCAGAACATTTTCAAAATATGTTTGCAAAAAATTGTCAAAGTCCTGACCAACCGACCCTAATGTAAAAGTCTATGCGCTCAGTAAAACAGTCCTTTTTTGTCGCCTACAGGTATTTAAAACAGCAAAAAATATTATTGAATTTTATTGTTATTTTAAAAAAGCCTGCATACTTTTACATCAAATTTAGATTGTTCATTTGACTCGGCTTCAACTGCATAACTATAGAAAAATTATTTAATTCCTGTTCATCGTAGAACTTTCCCATGTGGCGTATACAGCGTAGAACGCAGATGCAAAAGCTTGTTATTGCACTGACGCAAGTCTACTTTTTCAAAATCGGCCCCCCCCAAATAAATCCTGGCTACGGGCCTGCTGAGTGCGTTAAAATTTTGCATTGTAGGATAGCTATTATAGCTATAAATTGTACTCCCATTTTTTTCTATAACCCCCTATTTTGGGTGTTTAAAATCATAACCCCACTATTTTTGGGTTAAAGATTCTATGACCCCTCCCCCTTCCGAAGAAAATGCCAGCCCGCTTGTGCCATATTTCAGTGGTGGATCCAGGATCAGCTTTTAAAAAATATTAATTATTATTTTTTCAAGCCCAGTAATCCCCAGATATTTTTTCTTGAATTCTTTGATTTGCCAGTGCATTGCATTTGTATAAATTTCTTCTAAATATAAATCAGTAAATATAATTAGATTTTTTCAGTTTGTACTGCTGGAAGTTTAAAGAAATAAAACATTCAGAACTTTTTCAGAAAAAAAATTGAGGTGCATTATTTATTAAAATTCATTCATACATTTTATTTCACACAAAATTCGTCGGGAAAACAATGAACGTACTTGTTTGTCTATGAGTTCTTCTATGGTTTATTTTTATTTGTTGTTTATCTTGATGTTGTGAATATTCATGACTTCGTGCATCATCCGACCAATCACAACCGGTTATTGACATCATGTGACATGACGTGGCGAGATATTTGACCTCTGTGGTGACCTGGTAAACATGTTTTTTCTCCAGCGAGATCATTGTTTTGATCCCGGTTTTGATGTCGACAGTTTTGAGATTTTGCGTCTTATTATCCGGGCGGAAATATTTATTGCAAATTGAATGTATATTTTAAGTGAAAAACACATCAAACTTTGGTAATATTGTGTTTTTTTTCTACTCTGACCCGATAAATAAAAAATGATATTTCTTGCCCGGATTTCTTGACCAAAAATTTGCGACGAATCATGTGAAATTTTTCGAGGTATAACGTTCGACCTAAGCGACCTTCCAGAATATATTTTAAGCCATCACTTTACAACCAATCATTAATTTGGAGTTTATATCAGTAATATTTTTCATAAAAACTAATTATTTTTTGATATTTTGGGGGGAAA
This sequence comes from Amphiura filiformis, assembly GCF_039555335.1. Classification (NCBI taxonomy): domain Eukaryota; kingdom Metazoa; phylum Echinodermata; class Ophiuroidea; order Amphilepidida; family Amphiuridae; genus Amphiura; species Amphiura filiformis. The sequence goes on from NC_092628.1 coordinate 17,620,478, forward strand.
TCCCGGGGATAAATTCATGCCGTCGGTCGAGCCACGAGTCCAGATCGCGATGCAGTGTGGGTAATCTCGAGTTGCGTAGCGGGTAATTTGAGCAAATTTTAGCTCGGCTCAATCAACACCACCTGTCGTGACTCGTCATGGTGAGGGGTAGATTTTCGAGCGCTACATACATCGCTTCAAAGCAAATACCGCTGAACTTTATCCCTGTTTTAAATGGTCTATGGTATAATGATGCTGTATATTAGGCCTACACCAACATCAAACATTATGATCTTTTCATTGTTGATCAGTCCCTTATCTCGAGTCAGTTATCTTGAGTCAGTTATTGCTTTGATGAGTTGAGCACCACATTTAAGAATACAAACCAAGTACATGGGTGCTTCTTTTTTTTTACAGCATATTGGTAAAATCACCAGTAAATAATGCTCCATGAACATATAGGCTTATATGTTAGCGTTATCCCGATTATCATGATGATCACAAGCAACAATTGACCCATTTTCATATTACTTGCATTACAAAAGTTTGTATTACACTTTATGTTATTGATATATATGGATTCTTTAATTTTAGGCTACATTAGGAGAATTCAAAGAGAAGACAGTTTCCATGGCAACAGACATTTATACTACTCTCTTCATGTAAAAGAGTGAAATTTTAGAGTGAATTTTCACTCTTACAAAGAGTGACTCTAGGGACCAGTCATTGAAGAGTGAAAATCACTCTTTGTAAAGTGCTTTCTCACTCTTAAAAAGACTGAAATCGACTCTCAAAAGAGTGGAAATGAAATGACTCTCACTCCAAAAAAGTGGTAATTCACTCTTAATTGAGTGAAAACTAATCAATCTGTTTAGAGTGAATTATATTACTCTCTTGTCACTCGAAAAGGAGCCAATTTTACTCGATAAGAGTGAAAATCAGTTCACTCTTGACAGGGAGTGAAAATTTCACTCTTTTACATTTAGAGAGTAATTTTTAATTCCCCAGTGAATTGAGCAAATGTCCCGGTAAATAAAACATGCTATTTTATTAATCACTCATATGGATATGAAATTATTTAATTCAAGAAAGGTAGACCTTCTCCGAATTACTGCGAACGGAGCCAGTTTTGATAATAGTTTTGGTATCGAAACAGTAGCGTCACTTTTCAACAGTTTCAATAAAAAATCTGATACTGTAAAGATAGCCATGAAATTAAAGCTTAAGGGCTCGGATAGCGATGTTTTTACGTATTTTTGGGACCTTAGAACATTTTGAATACGAACAATGTCCTTCTGATATTAAATAATTTAAAATATTTTAAATTCGCGATATAATACCCATTTTATGGCAAATTATTAAAAATTTATATATTTTTTTAAATTTAACAGTCCTCAAAGTAAATTGTATTAATATGATGATATGTACTTAAGGTGGTACAACACCCCTTGATAAATTTGTGACTATATTTGCATTTTTCTCAAAAACTAATAAAACACTGGTAACAAAAGTTATGTATATTATAGGGGCAAGGAATCCAGTCACTACACTGGAATTTTAGTGACTCAAGATAAGTAGTTATTGATTTATTGATCAAATATTGGTTTTCCCTCATTTTTGACTGTAACTCCACAACTGTTATCTGTAATGCAATGAAATTTTCAGTGCAGTAGTTGTAGGCCTACATGTACTCCTTGCCCCTATAATATACATTATCTTACTTGTCACCAATGCTCTATAATTTATGAGAAAAATGCAAAATAGGTACAAAATTGGCCAGGGGTGTAGTACCACCTTAAAGCCGACGATCAATTGAAAATGTTGACCTTAAGGGATCTAAAATGAGCGTTTATTGCTTTTCGACAGTATTTTTTGTGGGACATGAGAGCACCTCAGACCTATCGAATTGCATTCTGAATACTGAAGCATGTCTTTCTGATATCAAATAATTTTCATTTTTGAAAATCACAATATAATACAAATTTTATGACAAATTATAAAAATTTGATATTTTTCAAATTTTTGATATATAACAGTCCCCGACGTAAATTATATAAATCTAATGATATATTCTTAAAGTGTATGTAGCAGGGAGGAAAAGCCGACGGTCAATTAAAAATGTTGATCTTTCATATTGAAGATATGGATTTTTTCCCAAAAAGACCTAATTTTTTTTTTGGTGTTTTGGGAAAAAAATCCATATCTTCAATCTGAAGGTCAATATTTTCAATTGATCGTCGACTTTTCATCCCACCTACATACACTTTAAGTATAAATCATCAGATTTATAAAGTTTACTTCAAGTACTGTTAAATATCAAAATATCAATTTTAATGATTTGCCATAAAAATGTGTATTAAATTGCGAATTTCAAAAAATCAAAATTATTTGATATCAGAATGACATTCTTCGTATTCAGAATGCAATTCGATATGTCTGATGTGCTCTAATGTCCCAAAATAAATACTGTCCAAACGCTCATACCCCAGCCCTTAATCTAATATAGATTTTTTTTTTTTTAAACACCAAAGCAGGTTAGGTCTTTTTGGGAAAAATCTGAGCCCTTAAATGAAAATTTATTCTTTATTTAATACAACTAGAGAGGATGTAAAAATTGAAAAATATTGCCACGCATGGTAGAAATGTTGATTTTTACATGCTTTGCAATATGATGGAGCATGGAGAGAGAGAGAGAGAGGAGGAGGGAGAGAGGAGGAGGAAGAGAGAGAGAGAGAGCACTATACAAATCCCAAAATCAATTGAATGTCAGTAGCATGATTGGTGTTTCAAAAATTAAGAATCATAGATAGATATTAAAGCATTTTTATGTTTATCATAATAACGCCCCTACTTGATGAATGTATCATTCCAATATTACTATTGTCTTTGTTGTTCACTACATGTGGTAGCAAATAATTGTAGGCTATATCAACCTTGGAAGAAAGAGATAATATTCATTTGAGGATGCATATAAGCATGATGCAATTTTAAAATCAAAACAGAGGGAATTTTAGTACTGACTCGGGGTATTGACACCCAACAAATAATGGAATGGTCCTTTTCTAAGCATTTCTACAGCAAAATTGAGGCCCTAAACTTATTATGCAACAGTATTGTTGATGTTGTTTACTTCTAATATGCTCACTTTTTATCCAATTTCTTTTTCAAACATGGAAAATCACCGAACATGAGTTTATAGCTTATAAATATCACGGTTGCATTTTACGAAAAAGGGCATGGAATAAGATGTGCTCATTTTAAAACAGAAAAAGTCTCCATGATTTTTATTTGCTCAATTGTTTGGCCTATATTTACTTTATCTAACATATCAATAACGTTTACAAAAATATTGGGGAACTCTCACAATCATCTTGTAAACTTGGCTTTAAAATTGGGATTTTTAACATTTTATAAAATTGCTGAAAAGGCCATTACACTCCTCTCTGAAAATGGAACAATCCAAACTTTTTCTAAAGAATTTGTAATTGCTCTGTCAAGACAAAATGTGCATAATTACTGTGAAGTATAAATAAATTGTCTGCAAATTGGTGTTATTACGTGGCTCTAGTCAAAAGTTAGCACATATTTCGAAGTTTTTGTGTCTGAGAAGGCAATCATAGAGGTTCACTTTGAGGGGGGTCCAGTATCTCCCAGTGGGGGGTCCTCAAAAATTTTTCATACCTCCACTGTAAATACTCATGGACACATGTTTGATTAACAAAATATGAACAAAATTTGCTGACCCCCATCTTCCACCTACCATCTGAGTCTATCGGATAAACTCTCTTAAGAATCCTAACCAGGCGCTATACCATTGCCATGTTTCTTCAATTAAGTTATATCTGGTACATTCAATCAAGCAATTTATTCAATTATGCACCATTTCTTCTTTGCTCGCTGGTTCCCAGCTAGTGTATATCTGACATCCCACCTAATAATGCAGTATCTGAAACCAAATGTCTAAACAAATACTCCCTTTTTACTTAGGTGTTTTTGTATCAGTCGGATCTTGATGTAAAAAATACAATATCTGCAGGTAAACAACATAAGAGATAACACTGTGTATAGCAGATAACAGGATGATAACACTGTGTAGCTGACCTCAGATGAACCCCGGTCATCCACCTAGCTGACGATCACACGGTTTTGGTTGCAACGATGGGGATGCCATCTAAACAGGCCATATGCAGGGGTTTTTTTTAGGGGGGAGGTGTAAATTTGGAAAAAATTGACCTTTTTCTAGGAAGGTTCAAAATTTGGGCCTTTATTTGGGAGAAGGGGGCAAAGCCGCATCCCCGCATCTAAAAAACATGGTTGACTAGATTTAATTAAGCACAATTTGAACACTGCAGATTATTTTGGGAAGCAAGTATCTTGAACATTTGTGATTGAGCAAAATGAGTAGGATGTTCGGAATAGTGATTTTGAGATATAGCCAATAATAGTATTCAACTTCCTTTGTACTTTATTGTTCTGAGCAATGCTAAAATGGTCATATCTCTGGAACTATAAGTCTAATTATGATGGGTACGGTAAACAATTCCAACTAAAAAACAACGGTGATTTACTCACATTTTAGTGACGTTTCACCACTTCAGTGGTAAATCACTTTCCTTTTTAGTTGGAATTGTTTACTGCGAACAAAATTAAATGCTGAACATTCCTAATGAACTTGTTCAAAGAAGAAAAATAATTATGATAGGATTTTCAGCAAAATAAAGCTGCGAGAATGGCTCACGTAAAGAAATTGAAAACTGAATTTTGATTTTGATCGAGATCAGACTCATTTAGCTTGATCGCATCACATTTTTAATCATTCTGCTCCTGCTTTTAGTTGGCATTGTTTACAATGAACAAAATTCACAGTTGAAATCAACATTCCCAACAAACTTGTTCAAAGAAAAAAAATTGAGAACTGAATTTTGATCAAGATCAAGCTCAGACTCATTTGATCGCATCACATTTTTGAATCATCCTGCTCCTAAGCTCTCCTAAAGTAAAAGGCTGTATTTGCTTGTAATTACCAGAGCACATACTGCATTTTTACTTAGGAGTAAAGATGTAGATTTGTAATCATGACCGAGGGAAAATGGAAGTAAAATGGATATGGAGTTGACTCAGGCACCGACACATATTCGTCTGGACCTATAGGCCAGTTTCGCCCTTTCCACTAATGCATTCCTCCTGGAGGGCCTTACTGTGCAAAAAAGGATGTTCTGACGGGGTGGTGGAAAGTTTTCTGGCAACCAAAGATGATATTTCCTCCGATTTCAACTTTTCAAGCTGACATTTTCTACTCTCCTTTCAAGGATGAAAGCAGACGGATGAGCTATAGGAAGTGTAGTCTTACATGGATTAATTTCAAGTTCATTGTCATGCAAGTCAAATACAAAACTAAGTAAGTAGTAGACAAGAATTCAAATTAGCATGATCAGATATGGGTAAAAAAATGATACGCTGTTAGAGCACTGGGTAAATATCTGTTGGGTAAATTATTTGACCAACATTGGTTAAATTCACCCAACATTGGTTAAATTCATCTTGATTTTCATAAATTTACCCAATGCCTTATCATGTAAACTTAAAAACTGGTGTCATGATTGCTAAATTGCATGGAAAAGTTTTATGCACTTACAAATGTAATTTTGTAGTATTTACTGTGGTAATAGGCCTATGCTGTTGCACTGTACGATTTTCACCCAGATTTTTTTCACTGAAAATTTGCTTCAAATAAATGACCCCTTTCAAAAAATGTTGTATGTGCGTTTATTACAGATAATATGGTAGGCCTTACTATGAAAATATGTCAATTAATATTCAGGTTCCATAGCAGCTCAATTTTAAAAAATGCCAAAAAACAAAAAATAGTTGAACCAAACAGATAACATTAACAAGACTAATCAAGTTCAGGGTGTATTTTATCAGCCTGGCTCTATCCCACTCCAATGCTGTCACTGAAGGCATTTCACTTTGCACAGAACAGTATTTTAGCCATTTTGATAAAAGCCTGTAGGACTTAACACTCAAGTCATTGCCTTCAAATTAACTTAACTTCTCATACATCCTCCTGGAATAACATCCCACGTTGGTATTATTTAATAGACTGTCCCAATTAAATACAGGTACAGCGATTAGTGCGGACGATTTAATTATTATTGCCATTTTGTGGTTACGGTGTGTGCTTGATTGAGCCATGGGTGGACATTTGGTAAGGCAACAAATAAAAAAGCCTGTTTTACGTCGGATGGACTTTTCAAGTAGGATCTGTCGGTGGGGACTTTTTTTTTTTTTTCAGGCGGCTAAAATGGCTTTAAAATATCACTGAAAGCTTGAAAATTTTGCAAAAATTTGATTATTTTTTGGCAAACAAATTTAAAAATGTTCTGATATTTTTCACAAATTTTCAGTCAAAGTCAATCAATTTTGGCCCCCAAACAGCTGATTTTACATGATTTTGGCAAAAAGTTTTAAAAAAAACACCTGGTGATCAACGCATATTGCCCAATAGTATCCAACTATAAACCAATTGTATTGTATTATTTTGTCAACAGAGGGCGATGTTACAGATTTTTACATTGAAAACCCTTAGAGAGAAGCCATATTCTCATGTTCTACCATCTGTCAAACCATATGTCTATGTCTATACTTTGTAATGGCAAAAGGCAGTTAATGTTGTCATCATTATATGATTTATTCATATCGAATGTTTGTTTACATACCAATCATAACTAATTTGCTCTTCAGAGAAAACAAGCATGAATAGCTTGAATTCGGGCTGTACAGGTGCATGAGCCAATTAACAGTAGATTCCTTACCAAAAATGTACAGCAGAACATAGGCAGAAAAGGTTGCACCAATAAACATTTCATGGAAACTTAAACAAGATGAGTTTTTAAAAAGGACAATCCCATAGTAAGAGGTGAATTTAATGATGTCTTTCCAATTTTTTTAAAACCAAATCTACGCTTTGTTCTTAACTATACCACTGGTTTGGACCAAGGGCAGGGGGTTTTACAGGGTGGGGTGGGGCAAAACACTCAATATTGATGTTTGCATTTTTTATCCATTGCCCCCAAAGATCCCATAATATTCCTATTTTCCCCTCAAATACCCTCCCCCCTTTCTAGAACAAAATCCCCACCAAAGAGAGTTTAAAGACCTTTTTTTTGTACCAAAAGATTCTCCCGTTTGTCAATTCACCCTGAAACACCACCAATTTGGAATATTTTCCCATGAAAGACACATTTTCACACAATTCCTCCCCCAGCCTCATGTTGAATGTTGCGGCCATACATGCATATCACATTACTATTTGCTGGGGATTTGATTGGTTGCTGTTACATGAGCATAGATAATATTTAATGGCGGCACCATAGGATTGTATTCAGTCCATGGCATAACAAACTTTGCAAACGAGCAAGGAACGATTTGTCTATTAGTTTCATTCTCACATTCATGAGAATAGCAAGCACATAAACATGTATAGCAATGGCAGATAACCAAGCCCCTTCCCATAATGCATTGTTTCAGTCTTAACAGCCATCCCATAATCTGTAATGTTTTCGAATTGAGAAAATTGACCTTTTTGGATAAGTCCCATAATTCCTTGCGGTTAGAACCGAAATGTCGTCGTTTGATGTCACGCCGAAGTGCACATCGTTTAGTGAAAATCGTTACTGTGCACTGCAAGACGACGTGACATCAAATGATGACATCCCGGGTCTAGCCCCCAGCAATTATGGGATTTAACGAAATTATTTCTGCTGCAAGGTTTGGGATAATATACTGTCAACATGTACACTCGGGTGGCTACTGGTCAGTGACAAGGGGGTATGATGTGTGACCACAAAGTCTCAAAAAGCACCTTATACAAATATTTGTGTGGTCTGAAAATGCATCCCTAAACAAGAATGACAAGTGCAATTTCACCCCACGCCTCCCGCCCGATGATGTACATCAGACCTTGTTGATGCTCTATGAAAAATTACCACCCTAAAACTATATCACTCTTAATGTGCGTCTAGTGTAGTGGTAAACGCCCAACAATTCCCGCTGACTATTACGAGCTGATCAAACTATAGTTCAATTTCCTGCATTGCATCATGGGACAGTTTCATTTACTGCAGTGATACATGGCCAGTATGTAAGTATGTAACTGGGTTACATTCCTGATTGATACCAGTAATTAATGCCAATGTTTCTTAACCCAGATAGCTACTGTCAAACCAATCACTTTACCCTCATTATTTTTTGCGCTTCCTCAAAACACCACTTTAACATCAATAATTTCTCATTTTTCATCTATTATTCTTACATTTACAACACCTAAACAAGAAATGTTCGAGTAGTTTTATATTTTTCACGAGCGAGCTCGGAAGATGGTGTGACAGTGTGAAAAATTGATGTACACTAATATAAAACCTGACTATATAGACAGCTGCTCGATTAACTTAAAAGACTATCCACAATATCTGATGAGAGGAATACTTAATGACCTACATGCGGCTTGTTACCATCCATTTTCCTGTAGGTCGTATTGTATATAGAAATCAATTCGTGCTGGGTCTATTAGTTGGTAAATTAAGAGAATCATGCTTTACTCGGCTTAGGTTGAAGGGATGTAATTTTATCCATTGCATTATACATATTCTGATATTATGTTTCATTGCTGCTGTTGATATTGTTTCTATTAGGCCAAGTAAAAAATAAAACATGTTTCACGTCCGGGTTTTCAAAAAAAAGGAGGCTGAGGGGGCTTTTTATTTTCTATTTTTTATCCCAAAATTGGTGTAAATACCCATACTTAGAGCTGTTTTAGCGTATACAATAATGCCTGGAAAAAGAAGGAGGCCCTTTTTTTATTTGTTGTTCTGAGGGTTACATCCCCTCCAATGATCACAAAACCTTCCTAAAATGTTTCTTGTATCTTAACAAGGCTATAGAAAGCATTCCAACTTCCTAGACATATTTTTGAAAAGTTATAACTGAATTTCAAAAAATAAAAATATATTAAAAAAACCTCAAAAAAGGAAGCGGGAGGGGACGTGAAACATGTTTATTTTTTTATTTTGCCTTATAGTCATTATTATTGTGATAATTCAATGCAATTATATATGCCCTTTGAAATTTTGTGTTTATATGATAATAATAGCATTTATACATTTTATACAGTAAAGCACATGCAGACATGAAAACTGATCTTGACAACAAAAAAAAACACTGAAAACCATGTCTTTTTACAATTTTCTATGAATTTGATTCAATTAGGCTGAAAAACAATGAAAACAGTAACAAAAAATGCTGACACATTTCTCCTGGCAATGCGATAGCCACAACTTTCCCAGTCTTTCTCTAGATCAATAATTGAAACACCCTGTATAATTTCTTAAGCTTCTTAGCACTTCTCTAACCACACCGAGCTCTGTACCTCTACTGTAATCATAATTATATAATCATGAACTTATAATGGATGGACACACTCTTAATCACTCGGAAAGCATACTTTTAATTATCCCAGATTGTAATTACAACAGAACTAGAACTCCATATTTGGAGGGTCAATTCCCCCCCCCCTAAAAATATAATCTCCAAACCAATGGTACTGGATATAGGCAATAGGTATACATGCATAATATTTCAAAGTTGCTTTTGATGTTATGCTGTAATACAGGAGAAAGAAAGAACAAATATAGGCCTATACTAAACTTGAAAATAAAATTCAGTGGCATGAGGTGGAAGGTTCTCCATACAGCTTTCACAGTACTGCCAATCACCCAAAGACCCCATATTTTTCACACTTTTGCTGTAACTAAATACCTACAATTTTACTTAGGACTAAAAAAATTGTTTGATTGGCGTAACCCGGCCAACCCTAAAAGTAAAATAAATAAATATATAAATAAATATATAAATTTTAAAAAAAGAACAAAAGTTCCAACAAGGCCTTTACCCAATGCAATTTACAGATCTAAGAGTAACAAAAAAAATCCCGACCTACCTACCCTAATTATCCCGACCTACCTACCCTAATTTTTTTTTATGTTACGCCAATCAAACAATTTATTTTTTAGGCCATATAATGATCCGTCTCTCAAAGATCCATTATTTTAAAATTGAATCCCAACTTACAAAGTAAGAAAGCGGAGGGATGAGGTTATGGATTGAATAAGTACTCTTGATAGGCCATACAACAGCCAAAACATAAATTTTATGCAACCTTATTATTGCATCACTATTACTCTCCATCTTATTCAGTTTCAATTGATGGGATTTCTACAGCTGTACTTAACTATATTTGCATATTTACTGATAATACCTGCTAAATTAAGCTTATCAAATTAAATATTTGGTATGGTTTCTATAAATATATCACAAAGTTTGTGTTGTTTAGAAGTGAGCACGTTCACAAATACAATAGTATAGTTACTATAGCGTGGTTCAGTCAGGAAGCATTTTGTTAATATATAGACATATTGATAAAATATTATTACTATTTACTACTGTGTATTTCAACATATAAAATATGCAAATGTAAATAACTTGTCAATAAAACCCACTTATATCTACTATAAAGTGTGATATATTCGCGGTATTAATTTGTTGCGATTTGGACTGTTCGGAACAGTTCTGCACTTTCTTAAATTCGCAATTACAAACTGTTACACATTAAAGCCTATAGGAAAAAATTAAATTAAATTAGCGGTTCTCAAATTAACCTTTCATGAAAGTAAAAATAAAAACGTCATGAAATTTTGTCTGCTTTACAGTAGCATATGTGACACAATCAAACAATATAGGTCGACTGTCGAACCAGGGAAGTGGCACTTCCCTGGTCGAACCAAATCAATTTCCATTATTTCATTCATCATTAATGTCCCACTTTTGGGCAAAAATAAATTGAAATTTCAATCAAAGTTACAGCAATAATATTTTGATATTTTTCCATCACAAATTAATGAAATTATTATTTTGTTTTTACTTTCAGAAATGTTCCCTTTTCATTTTGCAATTTCATTTCAGCACCTAAATCATTCTCTCAGTCAGGGTTGTTCCATCTATTGCACTTACCCATTTCTCATGTCTGTCAAAGGGGATATGCATGCAGGTGTCAATTAAAAGCTAGCAGATGTTGGTGGCCTTAAGGGCTGGGGTATGGATCGTTTGGACAGTATTTATTTTGGGACATCAGAGCACATCAGACATATCGAATTGCATTCTGAATACGAAGAATGTCATTCTGATATCAAATAATTTTGATTTTTGAAATTACGCAATTTAATACACATTTTATGGCAAATCATTAAAATTGATATTTAACAGTACTTGAAGTAAACTTTATAAATCTGATGATTTATACTTAAAGTGTATGTAGGTGGGATGAAAAGCCGACGATTAATTGAAAATTTTGACCTTTCGTATTGAAGATATAGATTTTTTTCCCAAAACACCAAAAAAAAATAGGTCTTTTGGGGAAAAAATCCATATCTTCAATATGAAAGGTCAAAATTTTCAATTGACCGTCGGCTTTTCCTCCCTGCTACATACACTTTAAGAATATATCATTAGATTTATATAATTTACTTCGAGGACTGTTATATATCAAAAATTTGAAAAATATCAAATTTTTATAATTTGTCATAAAATTTGTATTATATTGTGATTTTCAAAAATGAAAATTATTTGATATCAGAAAGACATGCTTCAGATTCAGAATGCAATTCGATAGGTCTGAGGTGCTCTCATATCCTACAAAAAATACTGTCGAAACGCAATAAACGCTCATTTTAGATCCCTTAATGCAAAAAGTTTGAAAATGGTGTTTATCAGCATTTGCATCTGAGCTCTCTTTTCCTTCTTTAGCACATTTGACTATGGCTTTAAAAGTCCCATTCCCTGAGATATGGTAAGATACATTGTTAAAAACAATACCATACTAAAGAATTTGATTTTTTTGTTCATATTCAGCACAAATTAATTGGCAACAATATCAAAATTCAATGAAATTAAAAATTGCTGTTCCTGTCATATGGTTAGGTTAATATTGGTTGGACTATTGCAGTTGAAATACATACACCCCCTAGATGGAAGACATAGTCTTAATTATCTACATACAGAGTGTGAATTTCAAATGGGATTACCAGAATAGATAACTCCATTTGAAATCTACACCCTTTTGTGGGAGATTAAGGTCATGTCTTCCATAGAGGGTGTATGGATTTCAGCTAGAATAGCTTGGAATAGCACATTGGTAAAAACATTGATGGCAGATTTGACTACTTATTTTTGCCATTAAAATTCAAAATCAATTCTTTTCGGCAACGACTCATTAGTCTTGATAGTGTCACATATTCATTAGGCACATATTGATCGATTAATTAATGAATATTTTTGTCATGTTTTATAATCCAAGCTTAACTACTCTATGCATAAATTAACACAGTAACACATACATGTAGCCACTCATGTAAGCGCCGTGATGCATTATAACCCATATACTAAAGTGTAAGGTGACGAGCCCGCTGGCTAATCCGGAGGCCAGATATGACAGAATCAGCTATGTATATATGTATGTGTGTAACAATATGGCATATTACAACATCCAAAACGCACTTTGTTGTTGTCGAGTCGTCATATGAAAATCTCAAGTATATGGGTGATATGCAACATGGTGCATGTTTACATTCTGTTTTACACCTACCGTTTACCCCATTTGAGGCGCGAATGAAATATGCTCGCCTCTGAATGTCGGCGCCGAAAAGGCACGGCCTTCGGCGTAGTCATAATGTATTCACTTGTGGACGATGCAATTTATATCCCACAAAAAACATCCAGCGTTGAATTCTGCACCCCTTACAGGTAAATTCAAGTTAAGCGGCACTATCTGTACACCGGCATTAACATCCAACAGTAAATTATAGTGATCCACTGAACGTCGTCATGAAATAAAGATTTTCCAAATCCAAAGCGACAATGTTATGTCTGTGAAATTCTGCACCCCTTGTTATTCCTGTGCAGCAGTATAGCCTCACGGCCATTAACATCTTTATGTTGAACCTAAGTCGGAGCCGTTATCCATCACCAATGTCGACGATGGCAGTCCATTAGGGGGGACAAAAGTGGCGATGCATGAGTTGTGTATCATTCTGACCGAGCAAATCACCTGTTTTATAAAAAGCGAGCCCATGTAATATAAGAACTATATAAGTATGTCAGTCCATATGGTCCCTTCATAAAACATTCAACAGACTCAGCTTATATTATACAAGTTCCTGCATTAGCCATCAACATAAATGCCTCCACAATTCAGCTCTCATATTCCATTAAAATCACCCCAACTAACATCAGTTATGCAGCCAACGAGGAAAAACTTTACCCCGTTCCACGCTAATTACCATAAGACCGCGAATTTATAAGTAGTCTCGATGGAGTGAACGCCCTCGAGGGAAAAGTAGTGCAGTTAAACACACAACGTTCCCAAGTCACCCACTCTCGACGACACACGGTCAAGTTCGATAGCTCACGTCGGTCGGTCGACTCACAAGTTGCGGCAAAACAAGAAAAATCTGAATATCATCACAGAAAAAGGCTAACACTCATCCCTGTCCACACAGATATATTATTTACGTCACGTATACAACTTATCGCTCCTTGAAGGTTATTTTCCAATCTTTACTTAAAATTAGTCGCCATATCACTAGCACTGCAAGTAAACCAGTTGCTAGAAGAGAGAAAGTTCTTGATATAACGTATTTGCAACATCAACAAGATCAAACCATGAGATCGAGTCCTATGACATCATTGTCTTTGGGGACCATGCATAACATCATGGGTCCACACTTGAACTATCAACCTAATTACCGGTCATCAAAATTGTCTTCAAATGATTCCACAATTTTGCAAAAGTGAAATGTTTACAAGCATCACAACAAGAAATGATTCATAAAATTTCCTCACACTTCTTAATACTATTTACTTCCTGCGAGGAAATTGAACAAATTTGCTTGAATTATCGAAAAATTCATGGCGCAAAATGATTGGTTTTGAAACAATTTGTGGAAAATATTGACCGCAAAATTTTGGCGCATTCCTGCACTTGAGGAAAGCGGATCAAACGCAAAACCGACATCGCCTCACTGAACAAGTTACACTTAATCTCTTTCTTCTGCTTGCTGCCCAAAGATTAATCAGAAAGATTCTAAATCTGATTGCTTCTAAAAATAGATCAGTGATGAAAAATATCTACAAAAATTGCATCAATGTCATCAAGTATTTCAGTATTTGCATGCAAGACAGATCTTGGATCTAAGATATTTTATAAGATGATAACAAATGAAATTCTGCTGAATTAATACCCCTCTCTCTTGGGAATTTAAATAAATCTGTAATATATCGAACTTGAAATTATTAACTCATATTAGTCACAGCTATTATATGATATTGCACAACATTAAGGAGGAGATGCTGTGTGCATGAAATTTTAACTTATGCATGAAATTTTAATTTATGCATGCTTTTGATATGCATGGTCACATCGTATTGTAAGGCAAAAAAATAATTGTGTTGCCCTCACTGCAGTGACCGACCCTAAATCCTGAAAAATTAGGGTCGCATTTTTTTTTGAATGACCATTGTTTAAAATAAATGAATGTTTTTCACTTAAAATTAATATTTTATTGAAAGACTAGTCTTAAATTGATTGTCTAACAAGTATCCAGTTGTCAAAATTGACAAATATCCCCAACGGAAGAAGTATTATTTAATATTTGTGGGTATTTTTTTAAAAACTGAAAGTTTAAAAAAAAGATAATAGACCTGCCAACCCAACTTTTCATTCTACTCACTTGAGGGCAACACATTTATTTTTATTTGCCTAAGCATTTACTGAAATAATTTGGCATTATGAAGAGTTGTCACCATTTGATCCATTCCACAAGAAAATCAGAAAATCAAGTCAATATGATGACACTGTACTGAATTGAGGTGCACTCACTAAAAATGGGTGACAGGGATGTGCAGCCACATTGACCCCCATTTTTCAACTTCGTCTCACCCAATCACCCCCTTTTCTGTTTTACTGAACACCCAATGACCCCCTTTTTTCACAAATTTTGGGAGAATTTTTTCAAATTTTACTAGTATCAACTTTTATATCTTGCCCTAAAATTTTTCCCAGTCTCACTGAATGACCCCCTTTTTTGTTCAAGTTTCCCCAGTCTCAGTGTCTAGGCTCTCACTGAAAGACCCCTAGTTTCAGACTGCTGTCCGCACTTCCAAAGTCGAGTACCCCTCCTGGAATATGCCCTTTAATCAATTTGCTAATTTTCAGTGAGATAGGCAAGATATGCTCAAATTTATTTATTTTTCTTCAGTGAAACTGGTGCTTTGTGCCCACAAAACTTCCCCTTCACCATGCTATTTGGTGGCTCAAAATAAATACCATACAGCTCTTTTATATTATTTCCTATTATATTAATTAAATTCTTTATTTTGCTTTAAAAACAAAACAAAAAAACATTTCAAATATTATTAAACCAACCAGTACCACCTTAATCAGTTTTTAAATGTCTTTAAACTTGGAATGCTGGACAAATCCGGAAAGACAAATATTGTTTAGGGACATGGGAATTGGTAAACAAATACTAGAATATTCTATTTTGGTCATTTTACAGGAAAATATTGACATATCTGTACAAAATAAAGGAAATAACAACATGATGACCTAGATTGGTTTATGAACTTTAAAATCCAATTTAAAGTTCACTGCAACCTGATTTTTCCCATAATTCAACCAATTGTCAGTTCCAAAATTAACGATCTTGTCTTTTTAACAACCATATTCAATCAGCAAAGCCACTTTTTTTTTCAATCTTCATTTTTTATTGCAAATTTTAAATTCACAAAAGCACCTGATTCCATAGGGTGCAGGCTTATATATTAAATAAATTGAGTTAAATCATGATGATATAAACATGGAAGAAAGAGATAAGAAGGAACCACAACGAACGCATTCACTTTGTCCACTCCCTTTACCGACATTTAGTTGACATTGTTATTCATGAGGATTTACTTTGATCAATACCCAGCGTTAAATAGGTGATTGGTATTGTATTCCATGTATTTGCATGTCTTCTGGAGCGTGTGAATGATGATTTGAACTAATGACCTTGCGTGCAAGCACCCTATAGGATTTTCTCTGGTGACGTGATCATCGGTCATTGATGGCCTACATCTTTTTCTTCCATTTTGCCCAATTTTTCCGAACTTTGATGATTTTTTTCTCAGAGTTGGCAGTCTTTGGCACTGAAACGAGTTAGCTAGTTACGATTATACACATATAAACTATTAAATTAAACAGGTTTTATGTACGGACTCAACCGAACATTGTGCATTATTTAAGAACATTTTTACATCTATTTTTCATCGAAAAAGTCACCAAAATCTTACCTTATTTGCTAAAGATGAAACTCAGCAAAAAAACGGCCGATTTTGATTACCTTTTTGATGTTTTATAGGCCATTTTCTACACAACACGATCAAGAAAACAGTTTGACTGTAGATCCCAAAACAAAGCTACTATACATGTTCAGAGCATCAGTGAAATTCCATAATCTTACTTCTGGGTAGCGTTTGTTTGTTCGTGGATGGGTTTGTTATAAATTTTTTCCAGTAAAGATTTCGCCAAGCATCGATCATGTAAATGGATTATACATGAAAGGAAGTACCATTGATAGCTTTTTCTTTTCATGCGTCCAATAGATAAGCGGATTAAAACTTGGCCGATCGAAGTCGTTGTGGTTCCTTCTCATCTCTTTCTTCCATGATATAAATAAGCTAAGATTGGGCTATCATAGTTGAAGTCCATACACCCCTATGGAAGAAAGTACCTCAATCTCCCACAAAAGGGGTGTAGATAGGGATATATAAATAAAAGCTAAAGAGTATATAGTTCTGTCACTTAGGTAAAAATTATCTTACAAATAAATTTTTTCAATTTAATGAAAAAATCTCTGCCCCTGAAAAAAACTAAATAAAAAAACATGCATGTGATTTCTGGATTATTTTTTCAGTTGTTAAGGGCAAGCAACCTTTTTTTTTTTGCCTAAACGTGATACTTTGATACTTCAAAATAAAGAGGAAATGACACTCTCCTTGGCCCTATATCAAAGACGGACTGATGGTCAGCCAAATTACAGAAGCGACTTGAAAGCTAATTATATCATACTATATATATTGGCTCAGTAACTATTTATAGAAATGACAAAATTAGCTAAATTACTCAAACGATAGAAATTCCTAAACAATTTGGATAAAAACAGCATGCAATTCATGTGTATATGTGTGGGAAGAGTACCTACGTGCCAGTGTATTTTGTAACCTATTGCACTTACAAACATTCATAAAGGATGACAATTGATGCTCACATTTTGAAACTAGTTTTTGGCACATGAAATAATTTTTTAGTATTTTAGAAATAGTGTTTATCCTCCTCCTCTTTCATCTGTGGGAATTCCTTATCTAAGGGGGCTTCTGATTTGATATGTCAAAGGCTCCGCTATATCAACAACAAAAAAAGCTTTGCTATAGGGTTAGGGTTAGGGTTACGGTTAGGTTTATGGGCAATTCCAGTTGAAATCCATACACCCCCATGGAAGACATGACCTTAATATCACACACAGTGGTAACCCCATTTGAAAGTCACACACCCCTATATGGAAGATTACGGTCATGTCTTCCATAGGTGCATGGAATTCAACTGGAATAATCCATATTTTGCAATAAAATTGCTATTTTCCCATCTTTATGATATTCACAATGTTGTCATCTAGGTCCTCTACATAACTTGAAGTAGGGTAGGTGCAGGTAATATGGGACAGCAGGTAATATGGGACACCTGTTTTCATTTTAAAAAAAAGTAGCTTAGAGAAGGTACACACTTTAAGTTGATTTGTTAAGTGTTTAGAGACATCAATTGTGCTTCTAGAAATGCAGTTTTGGAGTCTGTGTATCAAACTCTTGGAAATCAATGCCAAAAACAGTGAAATTGCCCAAAAATTTACGTCGTTTTTTTGGCCTGATATAAAATCAATGACGCCACATTTTATGATTGTGTATCCAAATACTCTGGTACTGAGGGTGCATTTGTCACTTTTTATGATCTTTAGGTGATGGGTTAAGCTTATCAGCAGGTAAAATTCCACTGAAAAGTGGCACTTTCCTTTTATAAATGATTATTTTCTCTGATTTTCAACTGAATGGGTGCAGGTAATATGGGACACATAGGAAATTGTGTGCATTGTCAATGCTAAAAGCAAAACTATTTAGAAAATTGAATTTTCTTGTTGAAATTTGCATTTAACATTCAAAATCATGTAACAAAAATGTTTTTAGAACAAAAGAGTGATTTTCTGAACATTTTGATTTTCACCATAGAGATAACACAGTGTCCCATATTACCTGCACATGCAGGTAATATGGGACACTTGACGATGACGTCATTTTGACGTCATAGCGTCCCAAACAAACATAAAAACAAGATAACATTGCCTGTTTTATTAATCTTAAAGGACAGGTTGTTCATCATAACAATCTCTTTTGGGCATATCTTCTATAGTTTTTATGCACATAAGCTAAACGTCCTTAATGGTCCCATATTACCTGCAGGTACCCTATAGTTAATCCTTTTATGATTTTGATTATCATCAAGCGTTTAACAAGTACACATCACTGTAAATATACTAGATATAAACCATAGGTATTCTCCTCCAATACCTACATGTATGTATAGACCACCTGACATCATTGTTTATCAACAAAGACGAGGGACTGGTCTATCGATATGCTTGAACCAACCGCTACACTGTTCAATGGCTTTCTTGTACTATATGAAATGTGGTGGGCGATTTAAAATTCATGTGCCCTGCGTACGCACACTGCAGGGCAAAAAACAATGGAAATTGCCATAATTCGCACGCATACTGCTGTGCAATGACGTCACATGTCAAGTGGTCTATAAACACACACAATCAACAAGAGACTTGACTCCTTGAGGAGGGAGCTCTTTGGACCCGTAACTCCCTCAGTGCGTGTAACTCCCTCTTTAAGTAGCTCCATATGGTACTCCAGCCAATACTAAACCAGAAACAGGCAATTCTTCTCACTGTTCCAATCAACTGAAGTAGAAACCTATCGCAATCAATGTTATCTGTTCGCTATCATCAAGAACATTGTTTATGTTCATTGATACCTACCGACTACACATAAGAAAGCAAACAGATTTTGCCACACACTTGGCCAACCGACCCATCAATTTTACATTAGTCCGCAAACACACAACTCATGCCTCTACATAGCCCATCGCTAATCATCAAACATGTATATCCATGCATGATGGCACATCGCATCGCATCATGAATTTGAATTAGCAGTGGTAACTGTTGACACATGCTTCCAACATAGTCATCAAATCATGTAATCCGCTATATTTCCAACGAAACGATATGTAACGTATGTTTGCCTCCGTTCAATAATACGACATCGTAGGCCGAGTATTACCATTACGACATCCCCGGGACGACATCAGCATCTTTATCAACCAAAGGTCCATTGATCACCTCCCATATCGCTTTCTATAGTAGATAGTAAATGCAGCTCTAGTACACTGGCTAAAGTACAGTACAAAGGTTATTACCATATGTACTATATAGTACAACACATTCCAATACAGCTAAAAAGCATACGATCAGTTTCTATAATCCATTTCATAGTCTACTAGTTTTATATACTGTAATTAAGCAAGATATGATATCTGACCTTATGGTAATTACAGGGATCCCACATTGTAAATTTCATGTATTGATTGCATGCATTTGCATTTGTTAAACCATGGAAGCAGGGATACTTTACTGTGAGAAACAGGGAACATGATCTAGATTGACTCTAATGTGGAGGGGGAAATGGACAAAAATTAAAATGTAGGCACAAAATGGGAAACATTGTATAATATGTAGAAAATGTGAACAATTCTAGATGGTGAAAATATGAGGGACTTTTTTTACAAAAACTTGAACATCAGGCTTACAGAGTGTGAAATTATTGCCCTAAAATATATTATTAGTTTCATTCTCTATTCATTGGGGCCACTATCAAGCTTTGGGGCAGCTATAAAATATCAGGTGGCAGCTATTGCACCCACTGACATAATGCTTGCTACAGGCATGTACTCATCACTTTCACACTGGCAAACAAAATGTATTGGTTTAAATGTAAATATGACTTTTGTGGCTAGGCCTGCTAACATGCAGTCTGTCAAATTTAGCTTGGCAATGTGTTATTGTACAAACAATTTTCGCGGAACAGCATTTTTGCGATTTGAAAAGAACTACAAGATTGGGCTATTCCATTTAAAATCCACACTACCCCTGTGGAAGATTTTGCAAATATCTTCCACAGGGGGAGTATGATTTTCAAATAGAATGAACACATTAGACAGCTTCATTTGAATTTCATACACCCTCTGAGAAAGATTCAACCTGAATCTTCCACAGAGGGAGGGTGAGTTATAAATGGAGCTGCTAATGTGCTCATTCCATTTGGAATTCATACTCCCGTGCTCATTCCATTTGCAATTCATACTCCCCCTGTGGAAGATATTTCTAAAATCTTCCACAGGGGTAGTGTGGATTTTAAATGGACTAGCCCAATCTATGCCCATTTTCTTTTAAAAAGGTCCGTATAAATATTTAACCAGCATGAACATTTTGCGAAACTGTGTCACTCACAAAATTAGTGAAAATTTCAAGCACACAAACATATCATGCTTTAGAGTACTTCCTGGACTTCAATTCCAAAAAGGAAAATACACATCATATAACAGATATGGTCAATGTCATGGCCATGTCCCTATATGGACAGTCATATAATAATCTGTGACACTTTATTGCTAATTTAAATGAATACTAGTAGAAAGCTGGCATTTGATCAAGTGCACTTTAAAATGAATTTCATGGGGCAGGGTGCAATTGTCATTTGGGAAGGTTAACAATTTGAAAACAAAGAAATACTAAGAAATTTTCCTTGTATCTTCATTCATTCATTTGAGGGGGTCAGAGGCATTTTTCACTTATTTGTGGGGGGGGGGGTCAAAAGGACTGCCCTGATTTGATTTGATATGTGAAGTAATCATAAAACAATAGCTAATGTTTTATATATCTGGGTGACTAAACCTTTAAATTGTTCGGCCAACAAGGGCTATGGGAACTAGAGCGGTTCTCGGCTTTCGCGGTTCTCGGCATTCGCGGTTCTCGGTAGTGTGGGTTGGTCCGTATGTGACGTTTCTGTTCAGAACCTTGTGTGACCCTTCCCCCAGAAAAAAAATCATCCGCCACCACTGGTTATAACAAGGGCCTTGTAAATGCAACTGGTGAGACAGAGCCTCGAATGACGCTTTGTGTTTTCAGTCTGATTTCAGTTCCCTAACAGGTACAAAGTTTACGCATTATCATTAGGCCTACCAAGTATTGTATGTCCTATAATCTCTTATGTATGACATGGATCTTTACCATGATTGTGCAAGCCAAAAAATATCATTTCAATACCCCAAACATGCGTTAAAAAAAGACCATGTTTTACACATGCAACCTCAGTTTAGACATATAATTTAATTTTCCCTAAACCCTCATGCACGGGAAAAATCATGCCGCCACCATTGGTTATGATAAGGGCCTTTTAGGGTGCACACCAGTAAATAACCCTCACTGACTTTCTGTACAGACAGGGGCCGGGAAAACAACTCAGTTCTTCAAAACTTCCCTTTCTGCAAGCAGACGGTCAGATGACGACATCCATTGTAAAAATTAATATATGGATTTCAGGATTTTTTTTCCAGAAATATTGTAAAAAGTTCAACCTATAACCCATACAGCTAACGCCACCTCACAAACAGCTTGGTGTTTCTGAAATGTAACACATTTTGAAAGTCGCATAAAAAGTCGGATCCTGCTAAATTTACACAGACAATCTAATTTACAGGCCTAAATGATGATTAAATATGAATCAGGGCCTAATAGTTGCCTTTTAAGCCTTTTCTAATGTATTACATTAAGTCATATTGCACATTTCCTCGTTTCAAATACTGTTTTTTTTCCCTTCCAAGGTGTAGCTAGACTTCTCCGTACTCCACTTGCCAATTGTGCTTCTGGCTATTGCATTTAAGCTTAAAACTCTGATTATTATTTGTGCACAATTGATAGATTTTCACATCTAATCTTTTCAGTCACCGTCGCCTCTGTTTGTTAGCTTCCCAAGTGGACTACTGACTTTGGATTATGGATAACTTTTTAACACGGGATTCTATGGAGAGTTAGGCCAATTTCTGGCCTAACTAAAATTGGTCATGATGTAATGCATCTTTAAATGAATCTGGCTTGTGATTGGTCCCCAGATATCGTTATTGATTGAACAAATTCATCAGGACCGGTAGAGTAAACTAGTAAACCAGAGTTCGTAGTATCTGATCCAAGAAAATGCACTTACTGTGTATGCGTTTCAACAACCACTGTTGTCTTTGTCAACACTTGATGAGGAGTGACTGCAATCTACTGACAACCAACGCTAGAGGGATATGTAAAATCAGGCGGTTTTTGGCGATTTTAGCCATTAAGCCCCCCCCACCGCATAAATCTGAAAGCCCTCTGAGCCCCCCTCCTGGAGACGCTATTGCAAAATCAATGGAGAGAAACTATACTACCTTGTTTCTTAATAAAATGTAACGGGGGACATCAGGCAACTATGAGAGCCAAAAAGGCCTCAAATTGAGCAAAGAAAGACATTAATTTTCACGTGCATTTCAACCAAGACGCTTCATTAGTGGTGTTCGCCCTTAATGTCATATTATCATGACCGCTTTTATTTTGTTTTATGTTAAGGGCTGGGGTATGAACGTTTGGACAGTATTTATTGTGGGACATTAGAGCACATCAGACATATCAATTGCATTCTGAATACTAAGAATGTCCTGATATCAAATAATTTTGATTTTTTGAAATTGCAATGTAATACACATTTTATGACAAATCATTAAAAATTGATATTTTTGATATATAACAGTCCTCGAAGTAAATTTTATAAATTTAATGATACATTCTTTAAGTATATGTACCTGGGAGGAAAGGCCGACGATCAATTGAAAATTTTGAGCTTTAGTATTGAAGATATGGATTTCCCCCAAAAAAAAAAAAAAAATAGGTCTTTTGGGAAATAAAATCCATATCGTCAATATGATAGGTCAAAATTTTCAATTGCTGGTCGGGTTTTCCTCCCAGCTACATACACTTTAAGAATATGTCATTAGATTTATAAAATTTACTTCGAGGACTGTTATATATCAAAATTTGAAAAATATCAAATTTTAATAATTTGTCATAAAATTTGCATTATATCGTGAATTTCAAAAAATGAAAATTATTTGATATGAGAAAGACATTCTTCGTATTCAGAATGCAATTCGATATGTCTGATGTGCTCTCATTTCCCACAAAAATACTGTCGAAACGCTCAAAACGCTCATTCCAGATCCCTTAAGTATATGTCATATTACATGTTTCACATTTGTACGATTTTAAATAATTCTTTATCATGTTTATAGGACATGCTCTGTTATATTTTTATATCCTCTTTTCATTCTTGAAAAGATAGATCATGCTTTTATTTCACCCATTGGGTATTTCTTTATTAATTTGTGTTTATATGGCGATTTCAAGTGGGATAATAACTCCTGGATGACGTAAGCATAATGTTGATAGATTTAAATATCATTATAAATAGGCACTTAATAATAATGATATTGAAATAAATTGATAAATAGATAAATTAATAGATAAATAAATAAAAGATATATAAGCCTAGATAAATAATAAATAAATGATAAACTAGGAGTAAATTGCAAACATTAAATATCTTAGAGCAAATGAGCATTTAATAAGTTTTTATGACAAATATTTTGCCCCTTCTTGTACGCTTTTATCATTATTTTATCTTTTACTAATTTTTTTTTTTTTTTTCTCGCTTATTTATTTTTTATGTGTTCCTCTTATCATTTGTGAAGTATTTCTTTATTTTTGTTTTAGTACAAGTGATCACTGAGTATGTTTAACTGTGGAAATATCGGTAGATAAGGTGTTTTTTATTTTTAAGTGTATCAACATACATTTCACATGTCATGATTTTTCATTGTTTTATTTTAAAGCAATTCTTTATTGGGGTGCATGCTCTCATATATTAGGTGGGTTTTTTTTCATGTTCCTCTTGTCATTCTTGATAGATGGCTGTTTATTTATGTCGCGTGTTAAGTATTTTTTTAATTTTTGGTCGAAGTGTATAATTATCATCACATGCTGTACGCTGTTTATTTATTTCGCCCTCCTTTTCTTTACTTTTTTTTTTTAGATCTTTAGTTCTTTATTTTTGTTTCTGTGAATATCATCCGAAAAGTAGGCCTTCTGCACATTATGATTTTTCCTTGCTTTATTTAACTCTTTACTGGGGTGCATGCATGTTCCTCTTATCATTATTGACAAGATAGCACCTGCTGTACGCTGTTTATTTATTTAAGCCCTAAATTATTTCTTTACTTTTGTTTTTAGATTTTGAAGTTGATATCATGATATCACACGCTATGTTTTATACCAACCGCATTGTCTGGTTAAAGACAGTTCTTGTTTTAAATCCTGAATACAATGTCAACATTCAGTTCGTTCACCTCACAATGCGGTGCGATGTTATATAACTGTATATATTGCAGGGTTGCCAAACCATGCGATGTAATAGGCCTAGGTCAATAGGATGAGTTTTGAAGATTTTCCTCGCGACAATTTCCTGTCCTATAGACACCAATTGATGGTTAAGAAAAATATTGCATGACTTCTCAACATTGGCTTACGCGAGTTTTTTATCTCATAGAAACCAACGGTTGATAAAAAAAAAATATTAGGCGACTTGTCAATGATTTGACCCGCGGGTGGCCCTCATTTGTTTGGCAACGGTGGTCTGTGTTAAGTGAATATATTTCGTAAGAAAATAATTATCATAGACCATGTAGACAGAACGGACAATAGTCATAGGCGCTCTCCTCCATTTTGAGAAATATACTTTTACACACACACTACATTTATAATTAAAATGATCAGCCTTAAAGTTTTACCTTTTAGTGGGTTAAGCCAAACCTAAGTGGATGAAATATAAATCAACACTTCTGGCACTGATTGGTTTCCGTAGTTGTTATATGGAATACGAGCTGTCTGTAGCTACAAAATTGTCTGCAAATCGGCTTTTGCCGGGCCTCTCTTTTTCGGCGTTTCTCTCATTAAATTAGGGTCCCGCTCAAATAAAAAATAAACTGGTGTCTAGATGTAATCACAGTTAACAGACCAGGAAAATTATAGAATATACAACAACCTAGTTACACCTGTAGACTGCGAACAAACATGCACCTGGCCAGACCTGGCCGTAAAACAAAGTGTTCTCCCTACGGATACCCTTAAGGGTCACACAATAATAATCTACACTCTCAAAAAATGTGCAAGATTTCACTAGATTTCTGGTCAAATTTGACAAGAAATGCAACATGAGCTCCTTTTACTAGGAATCTATGCAAATTCAAACAGACCTTTTTAAGAGTGTGGCCTTACAGGCTATGAAGGGAAAACCCCTATTTCATTGTTCAATTAAAATGACCTTGGTCTTCATCCAAATTTAGGTATTTCACTTGAATTTAATTTTAACTGCCAAAGTCATTTATTTTTGTTGCATGATTTAACAAAGTTTTGCTTTGGGCCATGTGCTTGTCATTATATTGGTCCAGGTCCAAAACATTTTAGAGAAAAAAAAAAAAAAAGTCTCATTTATTATTAGGCTAAGTAAAAAATAAAACATGTTTCACGTCTGGGTTTTCGAAAAAAAGGAGGAGGAGGGGGCTTTTTATTTTCTATTTTTAATTGCAAAATTGGTGTAAATACCCACACTTAGAGCTGTTTTAGCGTATATAATAATGCCTGGAAAAAGGAGGAGGCCCTTTTTTATTTGTTGTTCTGAGAGTTACACCCCCTCCAATGATCACAAAACCTTCCTAAAATGTTTCTTGTATCTTAACAAGGCTATAGAAAGCATTCCAACTTCCTAGACATATTTTTTGAAAAGTTATAAACCTGTTTTACGAGCTTATGGACTTTTCAAGTAGGGTCGGCTGGTCGATCGGGATTTTTTTTGGTTTTTTTGCAAACATATTTTGAAAATGTTCAGAATTTTTTTCCAAAATTTCAGTCAAAATTAATAAATTTTGCCCCAATTATCCCAAAATGCAAAATCTGGGTTGGTTAGGCCCATAAACAATTTCATTTTTTCGCGGCCTTAGTGCAAAAGTAGTAGTAACATCACAGGAGATGGGAGAGGGGCATTTCATAAAAACTTGAGGTCCCCTTACCTCAGTCGTCGTAATAAAATTAAATCATGACAAATTCCACTGTTTTAGGCAAATAATCCCAAATCTTCTGTCCCCTGCAAGAATTCTGATGCCAACACTGATCATAAGTAGGCTATATTCATTTTTTTACAAACAAATTTATCCCGTGCATCCACTATCTATAATACATATCAATCAAAACAAATTTGATTTTAATTTTGTGATGCCAAATAGAGTGTTCAATTTCTTTTCTATATCTAGTTTAAGTTATTTTTGGCAATATGGAAATTATCATATCTCTCAAATCACAAGTCCATCTTAGATAGAAAATCAAATATAATATTGTAGCCATACAGTACAATAGACAATAATTATTAGATTTAAAAAAAATATAAAAAATGCTTGCTCAACAAACAATTTATGGTGTAGACTGCTTTGCATTCCTTTTTGATAAACAATTCATATCATTCATTTTTGGTGACACGGTTTTCGGGTGCTGGGTTTTCGGAGTGAACCACTAACATTGAAGATTTCTAGAGGAATGATAAAATAAAATGGTCTACTAAAGTAGACTACTCATGCTGAAATGCATCACAATATGTGTAATTCTGCCTTCAAATAAGCGAAAAAGGCTTTAATACACGATGCACTACAACTCAAATAGCTTTCATATAAATCTATGCTCTGCTTGCTCATACTTGTAGGACACTTCAGAATTGTGTCACTTTACATTAAATAAGACAGCAGAGGGCAGTATTGGTTCCTAACAGCATAGCTTAATAAGCCTACACAAATACTGAACTGGAAAATATACTCATGTACAAGCAATACTAGTGATGCCTGGGAGCCACATCACAGATTCTAGAATCTGTGGCCACATCCGGGGGGCCACATCAACTTCATCTCTGTTTTATACCTTCCTGTGGTTTGATTTTTGCTGAACCATGAAATGGTATCAGCCTATAGTGTATGTTACTAGCTTACTAGTTCTTCCTACAAAGTTTTTGCCCCTGGATCAAGTGGCCCTGTGACATGCCCTTGGACTCTACATGTTGTGCTCCCACTATACCCCCATACCCACAAAATGTTTCCCCCAGTCAATTCAGTGTGGTCCTTCCCCCTCACCCACTGTAAAAATCTAGTGCCACCGTTTGAGATTGCTCATCACTACTTAATTAGATTTCTTGTGGTTCAAATAGTTGAAAGGATTACAACTTTTGAAATTTTGTTTTGGATGAAAAACGTTAAAAAGTTTTAAAAAAGGATATTATCATAATAAATAAAGTTACACATTGTGAAAAACTTTGTAAATAAAATAAAAACATAAATGAATTGTTATCTGGCAAGACTCAAGAGGAAGATCTGCAGTATTTTTTGTCCAATTACAGTTAATATTTTTAGGATCTCAGTTGACATAATTGTTTACACTTCCTGATCAGTATAGGTCAAGTTTACAGCAATTGATGCTGGCTACTTCCCCAAAGCAGTTCAAAATCAAATTTCTTAAAAAAGACATTTATTACTTCGGATATTACTCTTTTTGACATAAACAATCGACATTATATTAATTTCATTCAAGAACAAAATTCGAGGACTGTTTAATATCAAAAATATCAATTTTTAATAATATGCCATAAAATGTGTATTATATCGCGAAATTATTTGATATCATCAGGATATCCCTTGTATTCAGAAAGCAATTCAATATGTCTGATGTGCTCTCATGTCTCACACAAATGCTGTGCAAACATTGCTATCCGATCCTTTAAATCCAACAATCACATTTTATCACAAAGATTGTTGACATGCTAAAATTGTTACATCTTTGGAATGAACAGGTTTCACCTGGACGTTCAGTTGTAAAATCCACAACTTTGCAAATGTTCAGAATAACATGACTTTTCATAACTCTGTGGGAACCCTATAAAAAACACCTGCTTTCAGAGGAAAAAATGTGCAAAGTTTTCATCTGTAATAGCGCAATGTTACAGTAGAATACCATAACCAGGGGGTAGGTAGGGTGGTGGCACTCAACTTAAATGTTAGTGGTGTGTGCGACAGTTTGGGAACTAAGAAATGATTTTTGGGCAAAACAGGGGCTTCTAAGCTTCTGAAATTTCAAAATATTTTTGGGTCTAGTGAACTAAATTTGGACCAAATTATAGGCTCTGGAGTTAAGATGTTCCAAATGTGTCCAAATTTGAGCTTAAGAACTCCAATTTGGGGAGTTTAACTCACAATGAAACTAAAGAACTGGAGCACGATCTCCATATGTGGGTCTCCAGAACAGCAGCAGAGCCTGAAAAGGGACCCCTTGACCACTGCACATACCCATACCACCTTTTCATATGAATGACACCTCCTGGACCAGAGCATCTTATATGAGAGACAAATAAACTCATCACCATGTCAAATTTAAGGCCCTATAAATGGAGTCTGGTGCATTACTAATTTAGCTTATGAAAAGATATACTCATCTTATGTTGTTATATTGATCGTCTTAATGCTGAATATTTTATTGTGTAGGCGTAATTTGCCTTTTTTGTTGTTGAACTGATTTTGTTTACGTAATCCACATATATCAGTTGCCATACAGTATTTATATTGTAAAAAAATATTATGTTAATATTAATCTTTGGTTTTTGTAAGTCATCCTTTATTTAGCATCGTAATTTGAAATTGACCACTGATGACATCAATTATATTGTGAATTAATCTGGGTCAAGGACGGACAAAGAAGAAAACAAATACATTAAATACACAAACAAGAAAATAAATAAACATGAAGACAAATAAACGTTAAACAGCGACAACAAATGTATATTTTGAAACATTTTGTCTAAGGCATGAAAACACAACAACAACAATGAAGACAACAACAACAACATCAACAACACAATATGCGAAACAATCTGGTCCATGGAGGTCAAAGGGGCAAAAAATAAGGGCAAAAATATGGTGAAAAACAATAAAATACATCAGAAAATACAGAAAAAACTTTATAGAACCAAGTATGTTAGACCTTTGGTGTTTTCAGAATATGATATATCTTTATATATATGATGATATATTTTTATATATAATATAAAATGTTAAGGCTTAAAAGCCTTAACATTTTATAAGGTAATAATTACAGTAGCTCAATTTTCAAAGATGCCTCCTTTCTCCTCCATGGACCATATTGTGTCACATATAATAATAATTAACTGCAAATACAAATTCAGTATTATAATTAGTAACAATTAAAAAAAATACTGCTAACAAATTTTAACCACTTTTAACTTACCTGTTATGAGTGGACGAGTTGGTAG
Organism: Amphiura filiformis; assembly: GCF_039555335.1. Lineage (NCBI taxonomy): Eukaryota > Metazoa > Echinodermata > Ophiuroidea > Amphilepidida > Amphiuridae > Amphiura > Amphiura filiformis. Next base: position 17,650,220 of record NC_092628.1, read on the forward strand.
AAAGAGATCAACATGAAAGAAAATGACAAAAAAAAAAGAAAAGAAATGTTAGAAATGTGTCTTCATAAGAATATCAATTACAACAAAGCTGAAGTGCCTCTCTCCCAGCCCTCGAATTAAGGATCTGAAGGGGCACGGCAAATTTTTTAGGGCAAGTTGAAAATTGCCTTGGATTTTCACTGAAAAGGCAAGGCAGCACGGCAGTTTGTAATATTTCAAGAGGGCATCATGGCAACTGTTGAAAATTTGAGAAGGGCACCAAGGCAATTTCTCAAAAGTGAAGAAAAAACACACACAAACATAGATACATGTAGATGATTTTATAATGAACGGGCAGGGCTGGGGCACCAATGGCAACTTCATTAGAGGGCACGGCAAGTGACTGCCTTGGATAAAGGACATATTTTGAGGGCATTACGGCAGTGGGGATGGGCACCCACGGCAAAATGCCATGGGTGCCGTGGGTTAATTCGAGGGCTGCTCTCTCCATGCCATGATATTTCTTTTTTGTTTATTTTACAGGAAAACTTGATGGCACGATCTTAAATTCACAATAACGGTTCTTCTTATATTTATCAATTGACCTAGGAACAAGAGAATCAAACAGGCAAGCAATAATAATAACATAGCCAAAAGGGGGTGCAAAAGGGGGCAGCTGCCCTTCTTTCCCTCCCTCCGGATGCTAGTCATCCTGATATTTAAGATATTTTTATGCCTTTTTGTACCTCAACCCATTTTGACCATTTTCATCAAATTTTCCCCGGCTACACCTATGATAAGGCAAGGCATTAAATTACTGAAATGTGGATATTATTGTCCGATACCATGCATCCAGTTATGTTGAAAGAACTTCAGTATAAATATAATGGCATATATAATACATCAAATTTGTTGTCACTAAGATGTTTATTGTTGATGTTATTGTTGATGTTATTGTTGTCATCATCATCATCGTCATCAACATCATCTGACTCCATCCTTATCGTCTCCCTCTTCTCATACTTCACATCACTCAATCCCCACCCCCATAATTGCCATCGTCATCAAAAAAATTATCCCACTCAAAACTCTTATAAAAGCTCATCTTCTGCATCTACTAATCTTCAAATAGGAAAGTCGCTATAAAAATATCAGTCAGTAAACAAGTACATAACATATTTAAGAAAAAAAAGTAAAAGCCAGAAATCCTACTCATCAGTTTATCACCTCCCTAGCGACAATTTCAATTGCCTTATCGATCCCTCATCAAGGACGGCGCAAAAAAAGGCCACACGTCGTACGGACAGCGATTGAGTTTGACCTAAAAATAGAGCGTCGTTGTTGACGCTGCCATCAGGAGTATATCCCCTGCAGGTTGTTTTGGGCGAACATGATTTGTACGGGTCAGATTTATGTGAGCAGATAAGACCCTGGGCTTTGCTTCTAATTTTAGATCAGCTCTGCATGGTACGCAGGTGGTAAACATGTAAGGTAATATAGGAGGCTTCTGGTTAGCTTTATTTTATATTTTGCTACTTAAACGAATCATAATGCTTTCTACATGGGTTGCGATGTTCAACAATTAGGAATTCTTGTTAAACTTTGTAAAAAATGATGAGTTACTGAGAGGGCTACTTAGATGGAGCATAAGGTTCATTTCAAATGGGGTAACCTGAATGGGGTGACTCCATCTACACCAATGTCTTACATAATGCATAGTCTATAATGTAGGCCTATATGCAGGGGTAGCGCGAGCACAAAAAATCAAGGGGTCCAATTAAATTTTTCTGGACCCTTTGGTACCTGCAAAACCTACATTTAAGGGGTCCAATGAGAATTTAAGGAGTCCATCTGTCCGAAATTCTAAACTTTGAAACTTGTCAAATATTCCAGTGAAATTATTAGTGTTATTGGCCTATGGCCATTCGGAAGATTTACTGATCTTTTTACTTTTTTATTTTTAATTAACGATTCTTATACTGATTTACGCCTCTGTGCATCATAAAATTAAGGAGTCCATACAATTTTATCGGACTCTTTGGTTGTTTCAACTTGTGATTTAAGGAGTCCAAAATGGCCAAAATAAAAAAATAAGGAGTCCCTGGACGCGCAAACTCCTTAAATGCGACCCCTGCCTATATGTGTATGGATTTAACTGGAATAACCCAATTTTGTAATATCAGTGGCAGCAACATGATATTTGGAGAACGGGGAGCAAAAGAAGTTTGGTTTTTTTGTGGTGGGGGGGGGGGGGGGCAAAAGGGAAATTGTTTAGTTTCTTATTTGGACTGGGTATGGGAAGGACAAAGCCCAAGATTGGGAAAATGCCCCCTCCCTACACCACCACTGGCAAAAATTGCAGATGCTTTTTCATATTTTTTTATTTATAAAAAAATTTCATAACCTTTGCTATCAAAAAGGTTCATAACCTTTGCTATCAGTATCAAAAAGGTTCACAACCTTTCTTAGAGTATCGATATTCAATTTAATTACCTTGCAATTCTGTAAATTGTGTAACAAAGGAAAAGGTGTGTAATTTCCACTTTGTGGCATCAATATTTAATTATAACATCAACGTTAAACGGTAAATTTTGTGACTTCTGAGCAAATAAATCAATTTTTATAATACATGGTTGCTCTGAAAAAGGTAGAAAATGGGTTATGGGTTAATGAAAAGAAATTTGTGTAAAAATATTCAAAGTGTGATCAAAACAGCAGCATTAAACTGAATTTTCTCACAAATTAATGTCTACAGTACATTGCTATATTATGCATACAAGAGATCATGTGCATTATTATAGCACAGACAGGCTATGCTACAATCTCAGATAAAATGTGTTTGATTCACATGATTTTTTTACCACACCGATACATGTTATTTGACTTACTTGAATCTATGAATATGTATTGCTACAATGTTCATCTTCCCTGCTCTGGGTAAAGATTAAAAATTTATTCATCATATCAACCCAGAGAACTACTTAGTAAGTACATAATTTTCAATTAATATCAGACTTTTGTAAAACTCTAGTTCCTCCGGAATAATAAATATTTCATACACCACACTGTGTCAAAATCATCAGAAGGAAAAAGAGGGATTTTACTGTTGAGGTTTGTGCAGATACTCCAAATGCTATTTGTTTAGTTTTGTTTTTCAAGAAAAATATTGAAACTTTTGTTTGGCAAAAATTACAATTTGGTGCATGTAAATCGGAAACAAATGACTAATTTCCATTAGCCTTATTAGATTGTTAATGACTACAGACAGTCTGTTTGACTGCCAAATTCTTCAATCTATTTATTGACTGATGAAATATAATTGATAGCCTCAAACAAGTTTCACACTACCTGCATATACTAGTAAAGGAATTGGTGTGACAATTTATGATGCACGCCCTCTCTGTGCTAGAAGGCTGCCATAAGTGTGCACTTCAGTGCTCTATTTGCCAGGCGACTGTAAACATGGTAAATTATCATAGGTGAATGACTGCAGTTTGCAGGTTGCCCCTTCCTTAGTATTGAGTGTACTATTGAGTGAGAGGTACACACAGGGTAGAGTTATCGGAGGAGGGGGTTCTTGGATTTCTGTTGGGTCCCCATAAGCTCATACATAAATATGTGAGAATAGTGTGCACCTCAGTGCTCCATTTGCCAGGTGACTGTAAACATGGTAAATAATCATAGGTGAATGACTTCAGTTTGCAGGTTGCCCCTTCCTTAGTATTGAGTGTACCATTGAGTGCACTATTGAGTGAGAGGTACATTTGGGGTAGAATGATTGGGGAGGGGGTTCTTGGTTTTCTGTTGGGTCCCCATAAGCCCATACATAAATATGAGAACAGTGCTCCATTTGCCAAGCTTCTGTAAACATGGTAATAGGTGAATGACTTCAGTTTGCAGGTTGCCCCTTCCTTGGTATTGAGTGTACTATTGAGTGAGAGGTGCACATGGGGTAGAATGATTGGGGAAGGGGTTCTTGGATTTCTGTTAGGTCCCCATGAGCTCATGCACAAATATGTGAGAATAGTCATAGATGCACCCTCATAAATGAACCATGGCTACATTCTGAGTATCATAAAACAACTTGTCACTTGTTTAAATTCATTATATGGTTCTATCAAATCTGCTGTAAACATTGAAGAAATCTCTGAGAGTATGTACGCAAATAGCAGAGAAAGTCACAAAAGGGTATCAAAAATTCCCAATCATTTTGTGCACAAATTCCTGGAAAGGGTTAGCACTACTTTCGGGCTCTATTGCTTTATAATATACTGTCCAGAGAGATAATTAGTCGGTCCAGCCCTTTGGGCTGCCCTCGTACTTGTACCCTTGTACCCCCGTACCCCTCCTGCCCGCGTTTGCAGGGGGGAATGGGGGGCAAAGTGAATTTCAAGGGGGGAAAATCAACAAATTTTGCCTAAAATTGCTGCAAAAAGGGGAAATTTGTGTAACTTTGGGGGTTTTGCCTTGAAAGTGGGGGGGGGGGAACTGGTAGGGGCCAGACCCCCCCGTAGTGCCGCCACTGCTCGTACTCATCATTTGCAAAGTCCTTGAGGGCCACAAACTGCAGCTGAAACGATAGACCTTTTTGTCATCTGTAGGTACAAAGCTTTACAGCCATTTTTGGCACCTTGTACATGCATTTATAGGAACGCAACCAAGATCCACCCTTGAACATTGAACACCCATACAAGTATAGAGAAAGAATCTAGCTGTGTATCATCATAATAACTACAGGGCATCTTCAAGTGCTGCATTAATCAGTACTGATTAAAAACCTGAGAACATTAATTCACATCTAATTTCTCATTTCATGCTGAAGCATATTAGAGCAAGGAAATGCAAATCCAGGATGTAATTCTGTTTCTTACTAGTGTTTGCTCTGCGTGCTAGCCATAGGCTTCAACATAAAAAGTCCAAGTTTTGCGATATTTTCTCAAAATTTCAAGAGCTATCTTAAGAACCACTGAACCAATACTAGGCTTGTTTGTACTCATTTTAATGCATTTTTCATGTTGATTCCAATTATGGTCATTAAAATGTACAATTCCGAAATTTTTGAATTTTGGATTTTTTTTTAACTTGTCGTCTGCAGTCAACACCTGCGTGGAGAGAGTTAATGTACCATCAATATCAACATAATTAGCACTATAGGCTTTTCCTGATAAAAAGCTAAGGTGCACTTATTAGAATGATGTAGAGAAGATTTGATGAATATTAGTAAATGCAAAGAGGCCAATAAATAGGTTATTGAAAAAAACACCCGTTTTTACCTAATGTTTTACGTAATTAAATTCTTCAAGTTCACTATATGTGATGCGATCAAGCAAAATCAGTTGAAACTCTAACATATTGATTATGAGATATAGCCAAAGAAAGGAAATATTTCCTTTTGTTTCCTTTTGTTTTGGAAACTCTTTAATTGCTCATATCTTTGGAACCGGTTGTTCAATTTCAATGTGGTTTTCTGCAAAATCCAGCTTTTATTTCCGGGTTCCGAGTGATTTTGCTTGATCGCACCACATATGCATGGGGGCCAATTTACACTGATTTTGATTAAGAGTTGAGGTGGTTGGATTTATTCGCACTTATCCATTAATCCTACCATTTGTGTCAATTTCCATTACCTTTATTTAACTCAGTGAAAAATATTTTTCAATCTCTGTCCTCATCTCCTCATATTATTTAGACAGCTTAGCCTAGCTATCTATAGAGAGAAATCAATGCAACTATATTGTGTGTTATTTTGCATCCAAACACTCTATGAACAACTCACTATACATGAGTGTTATCTTTCCTTTACAAGCGATACAGATTTCTCTTTGGATTTTCTTCAAAGAGTGTTTTCTCGGGGGAACTTGCTTCACAATCACTTCTCCACACAAAAAGATCTACTGACTTAATTAGGTCAATTTGATTTATAGTTCATCTGTTTTTTATTATTATTATCATTTCACAAAATAGATAGTAGTCGTGTTCACATTGTTGGACGTACGCCCGGCGGAATTTGATCGGCGTAAGTTGCTAGGAGTAGCGGTAGGCGCTGCCAGGAGTAGGTGCAGTGTGAACGATGGTCAGCGTAAGTTCCACCATTCGTACGGCCGACGATTTACTCCTGACAAAAGTCAGGAGTAGCGAGCTGGGTGTAACCTCCGCCAGGCGTAAGTTGCAATGTGAACGCTGCTACTCCTGGCACCCGGTATAAGTATGACCTTTTGTTAGTCGGAACTAAGAAATTACATACCGCGCGGTTGATAAAGGTCACAGAAACACCGGAAGTGGTAGCCAATGTTTACGCCGACCAGAAGTGAATGCTTGGTGGAACTAATTGGCGTAGTGCTATAGGAGTAGGCTAGGTGTGGACACGCGGTAGGAGTAGGGAAAATATTTGTGGAATTTTAATCAATGTTAGCGTAAGTTTACGCCGGGTGTAAATCAAAATGTGAACACGACTAGTATTTCCATTGGCAAATGACACTGTTCTATTTCAATCTCATATCAGGGTGGCCAAAACACTTTTAAGGTGTTCTTTCTAATTGCAGAGATATCAACATGCCATAAACATGATAATTGAGGAGCTATTTGCTCAAAGTGAGTTTGCTGTCTTTTTCTGAATGCTAAGATTGATGTATTCTAACTACTGAATTGTTGAATGAAACAATATATAAATACTTTACAACTCTTCAGATGGGTTTTATACTTTTATTGAATTCTACTTTTTGAATCAAAGTTAACATACTACAAAGTGGGAAAGTTTTGCAGTGTTTGTAAACCCTAATGCTGGGTTTTTGGCTATCGGAAAGGAATGAAGGAATGGAAAAGGAAAGAAGATGAAGAAAAAGTTGGCTCGGCCAACAAAACTGTGAATATATTATATGTGACGCAATCTGGTTCATGGAGGCTTAACATTAGGGTATCATTATACTGATAACACCAAGGTCTAGAATACTTGGTTCTAAAGTTATGAAGTTTTATAATGGCTATTTTCTTACATATTTTCTTATATTTTTACACCATATTTTTGACGTTATCTCATTTTTAAATTTGGCGCCTTTCGCTTCCATGGACCAGATCGTGTCAAATATATGAGTTATGGTGATTGCATCATTGCATCATGTGAGATGCAAGAAGCCCAACACAATTGCAATTGGGATGAGAAGCCCATCGCAATTGTTGACCAATATAATTGTCCCAATATTTTGAGTCAGGGAAGGTGCCTTGCCTCCTTCCCTCCAGTCAATACACCACTGGCTAAACTTTGTTCAACAGATAAGTGGCAAAAATTGCTCGGTTTTGTACTGTGCATGTCAAGAAGTCCAAACTTAATTATTTTGGGCAAAAGTTTGCGACGTTGATGCCTATATAGGCTGAAAGCTTGAAAAAATGTAGCAGAGCTTGAGACTCATGCAGGAGCATTGGCTACCTATATTTTTATTTTAAAAGAAAAGAGACAACAATATACGGTAAATTTAACAATACAAAATAGTGGAATGTGTTGATTTGATCTTAACAATGTAATCGTTAAAACCCATTGGAATAGGTGAGAGGGCTTGAGCAGACATTTTTAAAATCCCTTATTAAGTGGCTATATTTACCATCATTCAAATACGTGCAACTTGTTAAAGTGATCTCCAGTCTCTACGCTACATTTTAAGAACCTACTTGTGTGTAGCATTGCAGCTGGGATTTATTTGTATAGGGTGCAGAATTTTCAATATATGGACCCTTTTAATAAATCATGGCATTTTCTAATATGCAAAAGGGGGTTCTTATCCCCTAAAATATATGAAGTAAGCTAGGCCGTAACAATTAAGGGGGCACGCAAAAATATCTAAAATTTTGGTCAAAATTGACAAAAAAGTCAAATTTGTATTCTTTTTAACCCATGTTTTACAATAATATCCTATTGCAATTAAGCAAACAATGCTTCTTGTAATGACTGCATTTGATAAATACCTTTTTCATTGCAAGCAGGTCATCATTTCTTGTGGTCTGAGATGGTGACCCATTCATTTATGTTGTCATCAGTTAACGTAATGGACAAGGACCTGCTTAATGCATTTCTCATTATTCATGACATCACCCCACATACTAGTAATCCCAGAGAAGATATGTTACCCTTCCCAGAATCCTTTGCAACGTTATAATTAGTGCCTGACCGATCATGTCCTTATCAATTCCCTCTTTGATCTGCCGATTCGATCACCGATTACCAATGCCCCAATTGTAACAATGGCTGCCATCGCCGGGAGTACATTACACCTGTATGTTGAAAGGGTGCTTGAACGCAAAGTATAACCATAATTATGTATACTCTGAGCACAAAAAACACACTCCCGTATTCATTTAAAATACTTAATTTGACCATGATTATTCTAAGTTCAATTTACCTTTTCCCCCGATGTCCGAGTCCGTCTAATCATTCGATCGGCCCATTTTAATATTGTGTTTACGTTCAAGTCAGTGTGAGTTTTGCACACGGCCTGTAGCTCTCTCCAATCTGACATGCACATGTTTAACCCGGAAATAACTACAATTACGTACGGCGTACGTACATGTAGATGCGGGGAATTACGTGATTATCTTAGCTGCGTGCCTGAATCAGTGAATCCCGGTATGATTATAGGTTTATCGCCTACAAAGCTTTTTTTTTGCTCAATTTCGCTTGATTTAACTTGTCTAATTCGAAGAAACATACCAATAAATGAATACTTGTTAAGCTTCAACAATTACTTTCATGATATTGGGTGATCGGTGCATTACATCGGCGGATGAAAAAAAAATCGGCCGATGCAGATCACTACCGATAAGCTAATAATCGGTCCGATTCGGAAGCTACCGATCTGATCGGTCAGTCTCTAGTTATAATCCCCTTATTTCATCAAATGACACTCCCATTACATTTGTACAGGTTCCCTTTGTTTTCATTTTGAGAATAGACTGGTTAAACATGGGTCGATAGTCGTAAACATATTTTGCAAGATTTGGATATGCTCTGTTCATTGAGGTACATTTCGTCACCATCAACACACGTTGCACTAGTAGATAGCAAATCAGTACAGGAAATTAAAATGAGAGAAATGCATTATGGGAAGCTTAACACATCTTCTCTGAAGTAATCCCTTCTCAGCTGTTAACAACAAGATTTAAATTTTATTTTAAAACATTTAAACCCTCAAATTTAAAAAACTGGACACTTTAACGACCATAATTAATTGAAATATACATAAAAAGTTATACAAATCCATTCAAATACATCTGACCAGGGCAGTGCCTCCCGGAGTAAGCTTAAGGAGATTTTACTAAAAATCTCTGTATCAGTTAAATTATTTGTATACAGCAAGCTTAAATTACATGATGGCAGAATCCAGGTCTGTGGCTTAAGTAATCAAATTGGTTCAGGTTGCATGCCTTGTGCTATATGGTTTCCTAACGTGGCTTAACATTTGTGTATAACGGGATATTCATCAAAGGAGAAAAACTCAATTATAAGCGCACATATCGCTGTTACCGTTGGCATAGATACGCAGATTTCTCTTTATTTCCCTCTCCGTTTTGTCATGCCTCCGAAATGAAATTACCGGAAATGTTGTAAGCATCACTGAGGTCCTAAGTGAATCAACTACAGGTTTGAATGACACAAGAATTGTGCTTGTATTGGTGTTGATTTCTTGGGCAGGCAATAACACAAAGCGTGATTTATTGAGTGAACGGATAAGACCTGGAATTATATTCCCATCATCACTGATGAACAAGTGCAAGCACTGACCAATGAGATTAATGGAACATTGTCATGTGATACAGCATGATCATTCTCATTGGATGAAACTGCTCATTGCTTGCAACTGAAGTATGAATATAGTTTCAGGGACAGTACGTATGAAATGACAGAACCTGCATGCATTGAGATGATTAAAGTGCACCTCAAAATATTCTTCTGTGTCATTAAAGGGACACATATGTATCTAGTTTAAAATCAATGAATGATTTAAATTTGTCATTGTCACAAATGTTAATTATTAAAGCCATTATAGTCATTTGCTGAGGAGGACACACTCAATATTTTTCAATTTCAAGCGTTTTTTGAAAGCATGAAGAGATTTGACCGGTGTAGTGCAGTTGGGAGTTTGTTTCATTATTTTGATGCTAAGACCCCGGCTAAGACCTAAAATCATCAGAAGTGGATTGGAGCTTCTGGGGATAACTTGTACTAGATGTATAAGATGAAAAAGAAAAGGAGCTTTTGGTGTGTACAATTGTAATTGAAATTGTATTCTTTCTAACCCCGGGGGGGGTACTCAAATTTTTTTTGGGTAGGGGTGTGCCTCCGAAGATTTTGAAGTAGGACCCATGTCTATACCACTTCAAACCTGATTTTTACTACCGATGCATATACCAACATAGAATAGACACCCATGACTATACCACTTGAAAAGACAAAAATACCACCCATTGATATACCAACCCCATATACTGACCCATCCATATACCACTATACGCTTAGAATACCGTAAAAAAATTCAGATCATATTTTTTATTTCTTGTTTACTCTATTTTGTATTTTTTAATTCTATTTTGACAAGGGTCTATCATTTATTAATTATTATTATCTTGTTTGTTAGGGGTGGTACAATAAGTATGTGTACCCCCTGGGTGGTGAATTATAGGGGGGTAAAGATTTTTTGGCAGGCCAAAAGGGGGGGGGGAGCAATTTTTGGCAGGACATTTTGAGAATTCACCACCCAGGGTACACTTAATTGTTGCACCACCCCTTATTTTGTAATGAATACAAATCCAAAATATATTCGGTTGTTTTGTTTTCTCAGTTTCCAAATTTATGTTCGTTTGTCTTGTAGGGGCCAATCTAGCCTAGTTTGTAACAAGTATTGTCAGGACCGCGACACTCCGGCACTTGTTGGAAGACATCTAGTACAGCAGACAGTACATGTACAATGTGATTCTTTCATTTATAATTAGGATTACGTCATTGCCAGAGCTTGTTTATTTGTTCATTAGAATGATTGACAGCGGTGGGGCGGACTTATACGCTTTGTACCGCTCACAAAACAAAGCTCTGGCAATGACGTAATCCTCATTATAATTGAGAGAATCACATTGTACATGTACGTACTGTCTGCTCACTCTGCTGTATTAGATGTCTTCAGCTGCGGTATAGCACGGTATAGGCAGTTTGCAGAGAGTGTCGCTTCTCTACCTATTTTTCTCGGGTATTGTGTAGGGAAAGATGATTCTTGCACTTATTTAAATTTTATTTAACATACACAAAACCCCGAAAAAAGGGGGGCAGCCAGGGTCCCCCCTCATCATGGCCTTTGGTTCATGCAAGGCAGTCGATTAACGGAAGATGTCTGTGAAAAAAATTGGGTGAGCAATCATAATTTGTACCCTGCATGGTGAAAGAAGAACGGAAAAAAAAAAAAAAATTAATATACATTTTGAACATGAAATTTTTATTTTTTGTACGGTACCTTTTTCTTTCTACTCATAATTTATTGAAATTTTAAACGAATTTAATATTCATGCTTTTCTGTTCAATGCAATTGCAATTATCATTGAATTTATCGAACCAAAACAACATCAATTTAACCCATGCACATGCATATCGATCGTGTATAATCTTGGCAGTGCTGTCGCGTGTTATATCAGCTGAATTCGGCACCAAAAATAAAATTCAACTTTACACTAACAAGAAATGTCTTTAAAAAAGACAACGCAGTGATTAAAAGAAACATGATGGATTTGCCTCGGTTCCGGAGCCACTGATTTAAAAGTAACAGGTTTTAAAGGCCCATTCGGCGATTTGCTCATTTGGACGATCGTATCGTGAGTCATCAAAATTCAGATTTTGGTACCTTTGCATTGTCATAGATGTCCTAACATAATAATTCAGCTGAAAGCTATGTATTTAAGACAAAATTTACTTTCGCTGGAATCACTGAAAGCACTTAACTTAAGAGAAGTATAGAATAAATAATCTTTGAATGAAAACATGTCACATCTGGAGACGAATAGTTATATTCGTCTCCGCTTTAATGATTTTGTCACTGCAGGTTTGTCTTCAATGTTGTTAATGTTGTTAATTAATATTAATTGAAAGGTCAGCACAGCATTAACACTCAATGCCTAACAAAACTGAGATTTTGTATGAATTGAGTTACATGTAGATGCTGTAGGCCTATTTGACTGCACTTTAGTATATTCATATAAAGACAGCAAATAATTGAAATAACCAAGGCGGCGGAACCGGGGGGCTGGGGGCAGGGGGCCAGTGGCCCCTCCACTTTTTTGACTGGGGACCTGCCCCCCCTTTAACCCATAATGTGCTGTGTGTAACATGTCTGGGTGAACATAAATAATCAAATCTCTATTCTAGACCTTAACATGCTTAAAGAAAGTGTAAAAATTATGCACAAAATGGCTTCAATTGGACCTTCATTTTGCAAAATTTTCCAACTCCCCTGTATTAGGACACCCAACACTAAAAGCAATAATTTATACAATTATAGTGAAAACTTATCCACGAATGGCTTCAATTTGGGCCTTCATTTAACCCATTTTCGAATTTTCAAACTAAAATTGTACACAATAATAGTGCCAGAATGGTCCACCAAGTGGGATACGATCAAGCAAAATCAGTCGGAACTCGCAAATATTGATTTTGAGATATAGCCAAACAAAGGCAACATTTCCTTTTGTTTCCTCTTGTTTTCGAAACCCTTTAATTGCTCATATCTTTGGAACTTGTTGTTCGATTGCAATGGGGTTTTCTGCAAAATACAGCTGTGTAAATGTGTTTTACTATCATGTAAGAAACTGAAAATTTATTATTGCCGAGTTCCGACTGATTTTGCTTGATCGCATCACAAATGGCTTAAATTGGGCCTTCATTTTGCAAAAGTTTCTCACTTCTGAGGGGGGCACATCCCCCCTCAGACACCCCCCTGCGGCGCGCAAGCGCGACGCGATGGCCGCTTCGCGGCCATTATTTTGATTTTTTACATCACCCTGACTGGCCCCCCACTTTCAACATCGTTCCGCCGCCCCTGGAAATAACAGGTTGCTGGAATTGAATTTGTAACAATGTGTGATATCTGGTGTAGGGCCCAAGCCGGCAAATTTGTAATTGAGATCAAGGCAAAAATATGGTGTAGGGGCCAACAAAAATAACATTTAAGAAAATGGATACTACAATCATCAGAACTCTACTAGAACCAAGCATATTGAAGTATGGCGGTTGCCCGGTAGGGGTCACTCCCATTGTGGCATCACGGTACACCATCCGCAATAATAAAAAACGCGTAAAACAGGTACTTTTTAGGGTAGGCGCGATACGCTGCTTTAGTGTTTAGGGTGTAATAAACATGAAAATTGGGGAAAAGGTAGCAAAATTTCAATTGCTAATCGCTGAAATGAAATTTAGGGTATGAAATTTGATACAAGGAATAAAATCCCTGTTTAGGGTGTGAAACAGGCGCTGTTACGCATACCTGTTTAGGGTGTCGCTTTTGCCAAGGGTTAAATCCTTGTTTAGGGTGCTTTCAAAAGTTGATTATCGCGGATGGTGTACAGGCGACAATAGGAGTGCCCCCCCCCCCTCCGGGAAATGAATTGTGAAAAATGCTTCCTTTGTTCTGCATGATCAGATTGTGTCACATATTTAATACGTAACTTCTGGAATTTCACAGACTTTGTATTGGGTTCAAAGGGTTGCTTTTAAATCAGTATACACATAACTTAACGGGAATCACAAGAATGTGGTTTTTAGTTTTCTTTAAAACAGCATTTTTGGAGTTATGATACTTTTTTTCTGAGTAACAGGTTTGTAAAATACTTGAAACTATAATACTAACATAATACTAACAGTTCACATAGATGAACGCGGCGTTATAAATCATGTGTGCACCGGTAATATAAATAGGCGATGCACATACTAAGTACAGTAATAGATTTTTGTCAACTGAAAGCATACTAGACCCTGTAAAGGTCTATAATTATGCTGAAAGCAGCATACAGAGAACGTACATGTCAAGTCCACTGTGTGAGAGAACATGCACAACTTACAAGGCCATGCGAATGTTTACCTTGGTGATGCTACAAGAAGCAATTAGTGCACTTGAGCTTGGGTTCATAAAAAATCTTGATATTAACAAACTCGCAGTATGCACTGACGTGCTGACCTGGTCAAGTCATTTCGCATGGTAACCTTCTATATTAACCCCACTACTCCTTTAACCCCATCACAAAATGTTACGCCAGCCGTTATTCGCTGGTTTCCGATTACATCACAGTGATCACACGTTGTGTATAAAACGAGAAAATAAGTTTACTCCAAACCCGGAACAACAACCGGAGACAAAGACTTTTTTATTTTTCGTGTCATCCACGTGCAAGCTGACCGTATTATCTGAACGTTAACTTAATGTCCCTCCACATTAAAGCAAAATATAGTCCCATGACAAACATTTCCTCATCATTCTTCATTATCTTCTTTGAATTGATTGTCAGCTTCAGTAGACCTATACAACAATTGTATACGACAATAAAACAATTTAACATTTCCCACAATTACTTATTACTTGACATGCATAATTTATTGCACGTGTCTGCAACTCCATGTGCATGTCCATGTGACTTTGACCATTTCACGTTTACTGACCTCTATAGCTCCATGTCCCTCCGCATTAAAACCATAACAAATAGTCCCATGACACAAATTCGTCATAAATGCACGGTTATTTTCGAAATTTTACTGTCACTTTCATTGACAACAATTAATACAACAGTAAAATAAAAATGTCAGCGAAAATTTTACTTGACATGCATTATTTCTCAATCTAAAACAAATCACTTTTCGATGATGTCATATCTCTATCCCTACCTTTATCGTGAATTAAGTTATCCAACTTTAACTATGCCTTGCGCGCCAAGTAAATTAGCGGGCTAAACTTTTCGAACAAATACAATACACTAGGACATATTATTACACGTAGTACAATATTTGCCATTTGCGACATGCCTGGACATTGTGCAGATTTACAAAAACAAATGTTTCAACAGTTTAAATATATACGCATTATATCATCAAACGCAATCGCAGCAACTTCATTTTACTGGAACTCTACTATCACTAAGCACGCCACAGCCTTATCAACGAACTTATGCATATGCAAATGAGCCCAATTCTATACAAAATTGACACCACGCATGCGTCTAGCTCAGTGAAGAGGCCAGAGAGTTTCTAAAAATAGTGTGTTTGTAAAAAAAGTATATTAAAATGAATGTTTTTTTCCAAATTATCGTACTCAATCACAACACAGCTACAACCGCAATTTAACCTAATTCAATCTTCTTAAACATAAAGCTACCAAACACAAAAACAATTTCCACAGTCACAATTATGTGTCAAATAATTATATTTTATCCCCAGCAAATTCCGTATTATATCCGCCTGCGGAAAAAACTTACCCGATTGTTGAAAAAACCTATTTATATGATTCGATGCATTTAAAATCGGCAGTTAGTTTTATGATCCCAATTCTGAGAGGCAAAACTGACTTAAAAACAGCGATGAAAAAATTGCTGTTGCAACTTCGATACCGATAGTATTTCAGTGCTTTATCAAAATTGGCCCGGGTAAACAGAAGTAGTGCTGGGCTCGCATATACTACACCGGAAGATGTCGCCATCTGTTTGCAATGACAACTCAACGTTTGCTAATCGGACTATCAATTGATTTGCCCAGCTCTGAATTTATGGTTCTGATTTGCCTTATTTGGATAGCGATGTACCTTATTTGGACGAGATCAGACAATTATTTTCGTGAAATTCATGCAAGTGAGTTTAAAGATTTTCGACCCATTGATATACCAAAATCTGATTTAGACCCCATTTGAATACCAATTTCAACTTACTACCCATGCGTATACCACAAAAACGGAAAAAATAAGGGGTCATTGATATACCAAGCGGCGAAAAATGCGACCCATGTTTGCGGCACGTCCCAGATGGCCTTTTTGTACTGAGTACCCCCGGTTTCTAACACATTAATAAAAAAAATAAAAAATAAAATTAGTCTAGTTTAATTGCATTACATTTTTCCATTAGGCAAAAAAAAAAGTTTGTTTATCCATAGAGGCTTATGAAACAGTTGGGTCGGTAGGTCAGATTTTTTATTTTTTTTTTTTTTTTTTACAGATATTGCACTTGAAACTGACAATTTGAAGACTGGTAAGTAAGTCAAAACACACATCACTTTACCGGTTTAACTCTTGAGACGGTTCTGCATGTTATACTATTCATTTTATTTGCATTTTCTTTCTTTAAATTTATACTAACTACTGTTTTACTAGCACATTCAACGAAATTAAAAAAAAAAAAAAAAAAAAAAAGACACGGTCGGGACCAAGGTACATGGTCGGTCGGACGTGGACAAACAAACAATTTTTTTTTGGCCTTATACATTATAGGTGTGACAAATCTCATCAAAACATACACTCACTTAATTAACTCCACATAAAGCTTTATCTAATTAACAACACACATTTCAATGTTTTTCAATCATTCAAAACATGTCCTTGAAGCAAGCAATTAGCCCTACATATCACACAATGTCATTATGTAATTTGATGAGAATAAAAGAATTTAGCAGCAGCAAGGACCGAATAAATTACTAAGCAACAAAAGATTTCAGATGAGATTTGTGACGCACAGATTGTTGCATTGTGTTATCATATTTTAATCAAAATTTTATGTGCGGTACAATACTTGATTTTCAAAGAAATTTGTGTTGAAGTGCATGTTTAATTAAATGATGTTTATTATTACATAAACTATGGTATTTTACCTAATTATTACCTCTCCCCTAATTAGTGTCCCTACATATTTTTTTTCAAATGACATTTGTCTAACCCCCCTTACAATGCACCTATAGAACTAAATCCATGGGGGAGTATGTTTTTCAACTGTAATTGGTCAGGGTTAATCATTTTGAAACCCATACTCCCCTGTATTATGGTTGTACTATATCTTCCACAACTGGAGTAAGTATTTCAAATAGAAATTATCCAATTGTCTATTCTATTCAAAAGTCACACTCCCCCTGTGGATGATATTTCCAAAATCTTAGTCCATTTCATTATTGACCAATCAGATGCATTGTAATCAAGGCAGCAGTGCCCAAAAAGGTGTTAAAATACTCATCAACACATCCTCTAATTAGTTCAAAACTCGCAAATCTTCATTTAATTAACAACATGCAAATTTCAATATATATTTTCAATACTTTGAATCAAAGTGTCCTTGAAAAAAATAATCCCATATATCAAATTATCATTATCTAATTTGATGAGAATATTAGTAATTAGTATCAGCAATAGCGCAAGGACCAAATAATTAGCGACTGACAAGTGACATTGTGACGAGATATTCGATGCACAGATTGTTGTATTGTTATCAAATTTTAATTAAAATTTCACACTTCAAAGCTCATTTTTCATCATACACATACAACATATACATAGACATTTCTGCTGAAGCATGCGTGTACGTAAAATGACAGTGTTTTTAAATTTTGATTTCATATTTCTCTCGCATATTGTTGCATTGTGTTATCAAATTTTGATTAAAATCTCACACTCCAAAGCTCATTTTTCATCATCCACAACATATACATGTGTCGTACGAAAAGTGACAGTGTTTTTAAATTTTGATTTCATAATTTTTTTCACAGACGTACGTACACAGGGCCGGATTTACCATTGGGCCAGATGGGCCCAGGCCCAGGGCCTCCACTTTTTGTGGGCGCCAAAAATTGCCCTGTGTATTTTCATTTTTAGCACCTCAAACACCATGTTTTGGCCCAAAAATAGGGTTAAATTGCAAAAAAATTTCACGCCTCACACTCACTTGTCTGTTATTATGTAGCAAAATTCACCTTGATTTGGGGCTAAAATAGTCTTGGATTGAATTTTTTGCGTGCAAATATCCTAGTAAAAATCTATGCTCTGCTCCCTCTAAATTGTAATACTCTACCTAAACTAAAACTTGGCCACTTGAGTTCACATGCTTTCCTCACAGTGAGTTTGGGGCCTCCAAATTTTGGCCTGGCTGTGAAAAAGGTAAATCCAGCCCTGGCACGTACATTCTATTTCAGTATTGTTCTACATGGTATACTTCAATCATCTATGTGCAGACACTTTTTTCTTGTGTATGCATTTATTAACCTATAATTGAATGCTACTTAAGAGGAGTCATTTGTCTATCTCCCACAGCTTAAACAGAATTATATTGTTCTAAAATATCCTACACGCTTCAAATCTATGAGGCCTGCTGTGTACTTTTTATTTGACAAAGAATAATTATTTGATGCAACATGTCTTCATTATTTAAGCTATAATTAAAGACAGAGATAAAAACAATTTATCGCGTCTGATGTCACTGTCAATTACGATCCTTGACTGGTTTACACAGGTTAATCAGCGCGTAAAGGAAGACCGATCTATCTGGTGCTGATCGGAGAAAAGGAATAGCAGCAAATGGCGAAAAAGTTCAGACTTTTACAAGGCAAAAAGCAGCTTTTCTAGGCATTGTGGACACGGTGCCTTCACCAAAGAAAGTTTCCCACTATAAAGACCTAACTTTTGAGATGGTTTGCATGTCGAAGGTGCAAAATCAACAATAAGGCGCCCGGTTATAAATCCGCGTTCAGCAAGTCATCATCACGACACTTGTAAACAAACTGTGCTCGAGTTTGATTGACAGGTGACGTCAGACGCGATAAATTGTCTTTATCTTTGTCTTTCATTATACTCCCATTCTGTTCCAAGTCGTGTTTAACTTCTAACAAATGCTTGATGATGCAAGATCAATAATATATTTCCATCATACATGTACATTCGGCATCAAATATAATTGATATTCCATCAACAAACATTCGTTAGAAGATAAAAATGAATTAAAATAGATTGAATAACGACTTATTGTTGGATGAATATTCTACACCAAATATCTCGAGTATATATGGCCCTTAAGTCACATACTAATTTGAAAAAGACATGTGATTACTTTATAGACCCATTTTAAATCCAGAGAGACATTAAGCAAATTGCAGTGCCATCATTGGTACGATTTAACCATATCAACATGCCAGTTTATCACGAAACTTTGTTTACATAAACTTCATCTAATAATCCAGCCGGGCTGATTGACAATTTGTTAACCAGAAATTGGGGTTGTACTTAGTATGAAATTTCTTACTCTCTCCCCTGTTTTTAATACAGAAATGTTTCTGAGGTGGGCAAGAGGCGGTGTTGTATATTCACCTGATATCGCTGACATACATTTGACATATGGACCATAGAGTTCTTTATAGAGTCTATGTATGGACACTGCTTAAACTTGATGACGTAAATAACGTATGGATAAGCATGCCAATTTTTCAGCACGCTCCCAGAAAATATGTAAAATGGTCCGAAAAAATACTGTATTTCAATCCTTTTTCATTATCAATTTGCACTCAAAAATCATATCAGCTATAGATACATTTTTTTGAAGATGGCAGCACTGTTATCATCATTTGAAACTTCTTTGTTGAAAAAATAAGTCAGTAAGGAATGTTTAGGTTGTACTGCAGTACAAGTATACAAGCATTAATCTACAGATGTCCCCCCACTCCTTTTAAAGGAATTTTTATTTAATACAACCTCATCATTGTGGCAGTGCATGGTGTAAATTTCATTGACTAATCTATATTATTTGAAGCTTTTTTCTTGTTTTTCTCATTTTTTCAAAGTCAATATAATTCAGGTAATTTGTTGATATGTTGGCATATGCCTCGTAAACATATTGTCTAAATTTAAAAGATCTCCCCCCTCTTCCCAAATTCAGTGATGACGTTAAATGTTACTCATCTCAAGCATTACTTTTGTAATCTTTGACAGACCTATAATATATATTTCAAAAACGTCAACAATACTAGCCAGACATTGCCATCAGTCAATGGAGCAGTTATAGCCGCTATATTTGAAACTCCTGGTCACAACACTTTCATCTTCAACAAAATATTCAATAAATTTATTTTAAAAAGCAAGAGTCTGTTCAATTACCATGGATGTCTATGTAAATTTAATCGGTGGCATAGCAGAGAGCAGACTTCTGCAAGGCAAGTAATCGACGTGGATTTAATCAAATTTAAGTAGGTCGCAGCAGGTTGACAACAAACTTATCTTCACATAGGTTGACATTTTGTAATCTTTCACAATTAACTTTGCACAAATTTGCTTCTGTGCAAGAGCCTCGCATTAAACGTTATACATTAATTAATTAATTTGTTTGTTTGCGTAACTGTACATGGCTTTCAAATTTGTGAAAATAATAGAGCAGTGAAAACTCTGGTCATGTTTTAGGAGGTTTGTTTTGTTGGGTTGGGAGAGATCCCTTTGCTAGATAGTTGTATTGACAGTTGGATGCACTAGTGTGCATGTCTTTTGGCTAAATCACCTTTTTGAGCTCTATTAGGCTTCTTCTAGCTATGCCTTAATGAACTATTGCTCCAGAAAACTGAATGGTTAAGGTACATTTTGGGTGCCTTTTCTGTACATAATGGGCACCTTTTTCACATGACACCCACTTGGGTGACTTTGGTCTGTAGAAAAGAATGCTGAACAGAAATCGGGTGTCTTTTTAAATTTTATTCACTGCATCTTGGTACATGATGATAACATTGGCAAAACTACCTTCGAAGATGCACATGGGCAATATCAGACTTAAATTTATCTTTATATTAAAAATTCTTTTAATTTGTTCCCTGCAAAAGTACAATCCAATTGCAAGAGCTGTTTAAAATCTCTATGGATGGACAAACACAGAAAATTGGACATTCCATTTAAAATCCAGACACCCCATGCAGAATACATATCCTTAATCTTCCATGCAAGGAGTGTGAATTCAAATGGGGTTAACTGAATGGGTGACTCCTTTTGAAATCCACACTCCCTGTGTGGGAGATTAAGGTCATGTCTTCCATAGGGGGTGTGGATTTCAACTGGAAAAGCCAAATATGGTGGATGAAGAGGAACTCAAGATAAGAAACAAGATAGTACCAGTTTTCCCCTCATCTGCCCACATAATTGAGACCAAGTGAACTGCTAAGTCTTGTCTCTCATGTCTGCTACTTGAATATCAGTAATTAGTTCCCTGTTCTGGTCTGCTTTGGCATAGCAAAGGGATGGGAGTATAGCATATGAACCACCATTTCTATCAAACATGTCGGGTTTATCTCAGCTCATGACAAAAAAGCAATTACAATTAATTAGAATCACTTTGCAGGTTTAAATTTGTCTGAAACTCAAAAGAAACCTAATATCCTCATATTAAGTAGGAAGGACTCAACTAAGAAGATCCTTGTCTGTCCGATAAACCGTCTTTCTTTTGTACGACATTACTATGCAACAGAAGTGAAGATATGTTACACTTCCAACAATGCATTTCTTCTCTATACTGATTTGATATTCAGTGTAATATGGGTCAATAGTGACAATTAAGACATATCCAACTTGCAAGATCTTAATGAGCTCTGTTAATGCTCTGCGTGCTAGCCATGCGCTTCAATGAAAAAAGTTCAAGTTTTGAAATATTTTCTCAAAATATCAAGAGTTATCTTAAGAACTACTGAATCAATACTAGGCTTGTTTGTACTCATTTTAATGCATTTTTCGTGCTGATTTCAAATATGGTCATGAAAATTTACATTTCTGAAATTTTTGAATTTCTAAAAAAAATTTGAAACTTATCGTCTGCAGTCGACACCCGCTTGAAGAGAGTTAATCAGGGCATTTTTTCTCACTATCGACATATGTTGTACTGAATCACAACAATACAAGGAAGAAATGCATTATGGGAAGTATAAAATATCCTCTCTGGTGCAGCATCCTCGTCATGATTCATGATATGAAGTAGGCCCCCTATACATGGGGTGATAACCTGTCTTAACTCATGTAATACATTCACATCATAGCTAAAGGGGATGAATGAGTGAGCACAGTCAAAAAGAGATAAATTGAAAAATTCCCTGTCGTTGTTGTGAGCCGGGATGCCGATGCAGCGCTAAGCCAGCGATCAGTAATATTTAATGAGTTGACGGAGTTGTCTCATAACATTTGGTTTGAATTTACACTGTGTGTATAGAGGATGAGCGAGCACCTTAAAAATGTGATGTGATCAAGAAAAACATGTTGTGTTCGATAAAATATATATTTTCATTTTTCTCTTACAATCCTTCCCGAATTAATAGTTTACAACAGGAATGAGAATACATTTTAAATGAAAAACCGGAAAATTCTGAAAAACCAAGATGCAGCATGTAAAATCTGGCGAAAATGTTACGAAACGGACTAAAAACGTGTTGATTTGCAGTAACCACACAGACACAGGAAGTGTCTGTACTATCCTATGGGGCATATAATTGTTATGCACGTTTTTGCCTCCTATATCAAAAATAGCAAGTAAAACTCATAATTTGGAAACATATTGTTTTAATGGTAGGCCTTAATGTAAGATAGAAAACAGAACATGTAAAGATTGGACCACGCCCCCTTAATTGCCTCAATGTACAAAAGAGGAAATAATAATGGGCCATTCCAGTTGACAACCATACACCTCCTATGGAAAACATTACCTTAATATCCCACACAGGGGGTGTAGATTTCAAATGGAGTCACCCATTCAGGTAACCCATTTGAAATTCACACACCCTGTGTGGGAGAATAAGGCCATGTCTTCCATAGGGGGTGTATGGATTTCAATATGAATAGCCAATTCATGACTTGATTGAATTGTCTCACAATATTTTCATTCACTTTAACCATCTGAGCACTACCTGCTGATCTAACATTGCCTCTGATTGGTCAATTGCATGATATCTTCACTTTAATCACCAATCAGAATGGAGCTTTGCAAACAATTCACCCCAATTTTTTTGTGTGGCGAAATTATTCTAACAATGTTGCTGATTGGGGCAGTTGATAACGAAAACTTGGCCATTCGGCAGGTAGTTCTCATGGGGTTAATAATTTATTCAACTAGGGCACGAGTAAGCGCCTGAATACGAAAATTTTACAAAACGTCTCACAAAATATTTGATCAATATTACAATTTTATATGCGTAGTGAGTGAGCACCTGGAAGAGGTAATTTGACAAATTTACAGCCATCGTTTGTCAACTGTGATGATAGTACACCATTTGCTTCAGACAGATAATATTTCATAATTCAACTCAACTGTCATTTAGCAGCAGTCTCACAATAGTTTGTTGACACTGTACAATTTCCGCTTGGTAGAAACCGGTATTAGTATTGCAGATTTGCCGGTTATGGTATGTTACTGTGGTACTGTTGCTGTAGTGTAATTTTGTTGTTGTATTACAATCTCTAGGTATTTTCACTTGTTTTGTTTTTATAGGAATTCTCAATTTTCATCACCATAATCATCACTGTTATTGTCTGCAATTATCTTGATCATTGTTATCATCATCATGTAGTCATCATCATCAATGCTATCATCATCTACCATCAATACCATCAGCAACATCCCCATTACCTTTATCCAACCACCACTGCCATCACCTAAACATCACTGTCATCATCATCATCATCAGTGGTATCATCACCCACCATCAATACCACCAGCAACATCCCATTACCTTTATCCAACCACCACCACCATCTCCATCAACATCATTGTCATCATCAAGATAGTCATCATCATCATCATCATCATCATCATCATCATCATCATCATCATCATCATCATCATCAATGGTATCATCATCTACCATGAGCAACATCCCATTACCTTCATACAACCACCACTGCCATCCAAACATCCGCTATGGAAGACATGAGCTTAATCTTCCACACAGGGAGTGTGAATTTCAAATGGGTTACCTAAATGTGTGACTCCATTTGAAATCTACACCCCTGTGTGGGAAATTAAGGTCATGTCTTCCATAGGGGGTGTATGGATTTCAATTGGATAGTAATATCATGGAAGAAAGAGATGAGAAGGAACCACAACGACTTGATCGGCCAAGTTTTAATCCGCTTATCTATTGGCGCATGAAAGAAAAGCTATCAATGGTACTTACTTTCATGTATGATCCATTTACCGCGATCGATGCTTGGCAAAATCATTACTGGAAAAATTTATAACAAACCCATCCACGAACAAACAAACGCTACCCAGAAGTAAGATTATGGAATTTCACTGATGCTCTGAACATGTATAGTAGCTTTGTTTTGGGATCTACAGTCAAACTGTTTTCTTGATCGTGTTGTGTAGAAAATGTCCTATAAAACATCGAAAAGGTAATCAAAATCGGCCGTTTTTTGCTGAGTTTCATCTTTAGCAAATAAGGTAAGATTTTGGTGACTTTTTCGATGAAAAATAGATGTAAAATGTTCTTAAATAATGCACAATGTTCCGGTTGAGTCCGGTTCATAAAACCTGTTTAATTTAATAGTTTATATGTGTATACTCGTAACTAGCTAACTCGTTTCAGTGCCAAAGACTGCCAACTCTGAGAAAAAAGTCATCAAAGTTCGGAAAAATTGGGCAAAATGGAAGAAAAAGATGTAGGCCATCAATGACCGATGATCACGTCACCAGAGAAAAGCGTATAGGGTGCTTGCACGGAAGGTCATTAGTTCAAATCATCCTTCACACACGCTCCAGAAGACATGCAAATACATGGAATACAATACCAATCACCTATTTAACGCTGGGTATTGATCAAAGTAAAACCTCATGAATAACAATGTCAACTAAATGTCGGTAAAGGGAGTGGACAAAGTGAATGCGTTCGTTGTGGTTCCTTCTTATCTCTTTCTTCCATGGTAATATTACCATAAGCAGTATTATCAGCAGCACCTAAAATGACAAAAAGTACTTCATAATTTTGACACTTTGAAGATTAAAACAACACTTACCTGTAAATGGATGAATGGTCACAGAATGAATCGATGAACATGAAAGAAAGAAAAAGATACAAAACCAATGTTAGAAAAATCTTGTAATGAAAAATCAAGAAAAGTTAACTGTTGGTGATAAAAACTTGATTACAATTTGAAGTTAATGACTGCGCAAGAGTTGTTTTGAGGGTATTGTGAAATATCTGAACATTTTGTTTTGGAACTGAAGAATATCTCGAGGGGTGCATTCCCGAAGGATATTCCGAGGTCCAAGTAAAATGTTTAGATTTTTCACAATAATAACTGATTCAATGTTATTAACCTCATTCATAACCGTAATTTTTCACCTTTCTAATTCCATCTGCGTCACATTTCCTCCTTCTAAATCTGAAAGCAAAATACAATTTCAACTTTATCTTTCATTTTGCCTGTAAAAAATTGAATAACCAATTAAGGAAATACAATCAAGTGATGTTCAAATATGACAGCCAGTGCCCGCATAAATTGCTCAAACGAATAACATGTCACACAACATGGTCATTGCAACACATACTTATGTACTATACATCACGAGACGCAGTCGTAATACTGTTTCAATAATCTGCAAATTGTGTCCGCATATTTAAAATTTATTATCTGCGATTGGATTAAACACATCATGTTGGTTCATGAGATTATGAATATCACATATTTGTCATCATTGTGGAAAGAAATCATCTTCATCACCAGTCAACAGGATTGTCACAGTCATCATCATCATCATCATTATCAACAGGATTGTCAGTCACTGTTGCTACTTTTGTCATCATCATCATCATCATCATCATCATCATCATCATCATCATCATCACCATCACCATCACCATCAACATCATCATCACCATCAACATCATCATTATCATCATCATCATCATCAACATCATCCAAGATCATCATCATCATCATCAATCACCATCAACATCATCATCATCATCATCATCACCATCAACATCATCATTATCATCATCATCATCATCATTATCATCATCATCATCATCATCATCATCATCATCATCATCATCATCATCATCATCATCATCACCATCAACATCATCATCATCATCATCATCACCATCAACATCATCATTATCATCATCATCATCATCATCATTATCATTATCATCATCATCATCATCATCATCATCATCATCATCACCATCAACATCATCATTATCATCATCATCATCATCAACATCACCAAGATCATCATCATCATCATCAACATCACCAAGATCATCATCATCATCATCATCAAGATCATCATCATCATCAACATCATCATCATCATCAACATCATCATCAACATCACCAAGATAATCATTATCATCATCATTGTGATACTCCAGTTGAAATCCATACACCAAGACACAACCTTGATGTTCCACATGGCTTTGAATGGGGTTACCTGAGGTCATGTCTTGCATAGGGGGTGTATGGATTTCAACTGCAATAAGCTATTGCACATATCATCATAGATGTTACATAATATATGCCATGGTCCTATTTCATCATTTTCCTCAATTATTACATCAAAACCCGACTATTTTTTACTCCATCTACAGTTCAATAAATATTATCATGTTCCTTTAATGCATAAGCTCTCCAATTCATTACGTTCATCTCCATAACTTGCCGCATCAAAACACACTGAAGTGCAACCTTTCAAAACACATCAAAAGGGCACACCTGATATTTTTGCTGAAAATGAAAATGGGTTATTTCAGTCAAAATACGTACTCCCCCTGTGGTAGACATTAAGGTCATGTCTTCCATAGGGAGAGTATGGATTTCAACTGTATATCCTAATTCACCTTAAATGGCTTCAGGTTGTTGATATCTCCCTTTGAAGCAGGATTTGAATCACCACAATCTTAAACTCCTAACCCAAAATCCAAACCCATCAAAATTGATATGCGTGTAAAAGTCAATGTAAACTATTGCTGTTCAGGATGGACGGGTAGAGAAGCCAGGTGTCATTCAAATTTGTTCACATTCCGACTGCCAGAAGTGGTAAGTGCAATAGCTGCCATGTGTAGCTGCCATGTGTAGATGAGTACAATACATGTACACTGTGTGTAAATTGCCAACTGTTCCTAGGGCAACTATTGCACTTACTCACTTCTGGCACTGAGCAGTCGATTTAATCACAAAATGAAAGAAATGTGACACAAATTTTGTTAGATATTCTATCCGGTGTATAATTAAAATCTATGGGATGTAATTCATGCATGCAATACTATTCCACTGTTCGGGCAATCATAGGCAGTAATATTTTGTAAAACTACTATGCATGGAGCCGGAGGGATTTTTGTGGGGCACTTCTCAGTTTACCTTGCTTCTCCTTTTTCATGAGGACATCTCCAAATATATGTTTATATGTCATGTATGTCAACGACAGTACTAATACAAAGTAGTCTTTGCCCATTGCGCTCTTCCATTACCTTAATTTCACACACAGGGGGTGTAGATTTTAACTGGAGTCACAAATTCAGGTAACCCCATTTAAAATGCACACTCCCTGTGTGGAACATTAAGGTCATGTCTTCCTTAGGGGTGTATGGATTTCAAATGGTATAGGCCTAGCCTGTTACCTCAAACACAATCCATTTTAGTTATACCATGAAATGACAGTAAGGTCAAATTCCACCACCAGCATTCATCTTCTTCTTCTCCCTCCTCCTCCTCATCATATTCCTGCATCTAACAACAACAATATAATTTAACTCTCTCATGTGTCGACAGAAGAAAACAAGTATAAAAATAATCAAAATTCAAAAATTTCAGAATTATAAATTTTCAAGACCATATTTAGAATCAGCATGAAAAATACATTAAAATGAGTACAAACAAGCCTAGTATTGGTTCAGTGGTTCTTGAGATAGCTCTTGATATTTTGAGAAATTATCTCAAAACTTGGAATTTTTATGTTGAAGCCTATATGACCAGCACACAGAGTACTAACAACCACCAGCCGTACTAGATTACCCATCACAGAGCCTGTAATTACCATTCACTCATCCATGTCATATGCTCGTTTTTCCTGTAAGGCAATTGTACGTTACATGTCTCCCGTTTGATGAAACAAAAATTGCATAATTTGATGACAGCCTGCACTGTCTGTCTGAGCAACATGGTGGTTGCTATATATTATCATTAAAAAGCATTTCATCGTTTTCACCTGGAAATTTTTAATTTTTAATGGTTGTGATTAATTTATAAGAACTAAACCGAATATTGAAAGCTTATTTTTTGTGATCAGAACATTCAGGGTTGCAGCCGAATTAAAAATGTTAAAACAGTTTCGTAAGCAATTATCAAAATGTCACGAGTACACTGATAAGAGCAAAACACCTCTTGTATTGATGTCAAGGAGACCTTGGATAATTGGGAATCATTTGGGCATTGTACATGCTCCACACTGCCGTGTTCTCTCATGCGCTCTTTCATGTGCAGTGATAATTTCTACAATCCAATTGAAGACTGCAGAGTGGAAGAAGAACTCAAGTGGCAAATTTATTTTAAAGAAAATTATAGACCATGTTCTAAACAAGATCAATAAATCAAAATCTGTCCTTTTTATTGGAAATGCTGTGGATTTGACATCTTCAGCTATATCAGCTTGTTGAAAACATCTTTAATAACCTTTGGTCAAAAGATCAAACCATTTCTTTCTTTCAACTGGTTCAACCGTTGCCAATTTGGTACAGTACTGTATCAGCTTGAATCTTTCATGACCTCAATCCCTTCCTACCTGTACCGTATATATCACTTGTAGTATCAAGTCATTCTCACGATTGACATCATGTTTCAATGTATATATTGTTGCTATCTACTGAAGATAACATTTTCATTCAATATATTTTATTGCTATCTACTGAAGACAGCATTTACATTATGTACATTAATGCTATCTACTGAAGATAGCATTTGCTTTGTGTACTTTATTGCTATGTACTGAAGACAGCATTTACATTATGTA
Source organism: Amphiura filiformis (assembly GCF_039555335.1). Classification (NCBI taxonomy): domain Eukaryota; kingdom Metazoa; phylum Echinodermata; class Ophiuroidea; order Amphilepidida; family Amphiuridae; genus Amphiura; species Amphiura filiformis. The sequence continues at coordinate 17,679,200 of NC_092628.1, forward strand.
CATTATTGCTATCTACCGAAGACAGCATTTGCTTTGTGTACATTATTGCTATCTACTGAAGACAGCATTTGTTTTAAGTACATTATTGCTATCTACTGAAGACAGCATTTTCATTATGTACATCATTGCTATCTACTGAAGACAGCATTTGCTTTATTTACATTATTGCTATCTACCGAAGACAGCATTTGCTTTGTGTACATTATTGCTATCTACTGAAGACAGCATTTGTTTTAAGTACATTATTGCTATCTACTGAAGACAGTATTTTCATTATGTACATCATTGCTATCTACTGAAGACAGCATTTGCTTTATTTACATTATTGCTATCTACCGAAGACAGCATTTGCTTTGTGTACATTATTGCTATCTACTGAAGACAGCATTTGTTTTAAGTACATTATTGCTATCTACTGAAGACAGTATTTTCATTATGTACATCATTGCTATCTACTGAAGACAGCAATGAGCATTTGCTTTATTTACATTATTGCTATCTACTGAAGATAGTATTTCCATTCAATTTTCAGAGTCAGGTTTAAGGAGACATATTTATCGTATATTATTTGTAGTGGAATAAGTAGGTAATGGTGAATCCAACGGACGAGGACACAAAACACATCAAGGATCAATAAATGATACACGAGGATACCTTGAATATATGAACAACTGGAAAGAAAAAAAGCAAGGTACACCAACTTGACGTGGGGGAACAAGTAAAATACAGACTAGACAGTACGAAGGGGGGGGAACAAAATTGGCATAAGAAGAAAAAGTGTACTAAAACAAGCGATGAAAATCACTGAGCACATAAGTAGACAAAAACCAAAGAACCAATGTAGGCCTAGAAACAGGAAAGTTCGGTGCCGAGTGCCAAAATTAAATGGCCGAAATTGCCAATTCCAGAACCCACAGAAGTGTCAGGAAGACAGTACAAAAGTACACTGGAGTGATGAAAATCACTGTGTACATAGTCGACAAACAAAACCTAACAGACAAAAAATCAACCGACGTTTCGAGCAGATAAACTACTCTTCTTCAGGGACAGACGACAAAATATTAAATTAAACAACGAAAACTACATGCTGTAGTTTAAAACCAAATACAAGACAAAAACTGAAGGCAAGTAAAGGGTAGCAAACAAGACAAGCCCAGAGCAAGTATAAGCTATGTCTTTACTGTAAGAGAGCATGTTCACTACTAAGTGCAGAGAAGCAATATGCAAATAGACAACTCCTGAGGACAATAGGGTATTGTCCTAATTGACAGGATGTAAATGTCAAGAGGGGTCGCAATCAATAGAAGAGAAATAGATTGAAAAGAGGATATAGGACTAAATAGGAAAAAAAGTGTCACTCAAACATATAATAAGAAACCGCATCATCAGTTCCAATCCTGAGACGCTTCAGAAGAGAAAATATGAAGCGGATTCAACATGTTTAAGACAACTTAGACAAGACGGATTTGGGGATATACGAGAGACAAACAAGGGGGGTCCTAGGTCCGGAACCATGACGGCTGCAGGGGATCACCAGCAAAATCAGAAAAAGTAGGTAATGGTGAATCCAACGGACGAGGACACAAAACACATCAAGGATCAATAAATGATACACGAGGATACCTTGAATATATGAACAACTGGAAAGAAAAAAAGCAAGGTACACCAACTTGACGTGGGGGAACAAGTAAAATACAGACTAGACAGTACGAAGGGGGGGGGGAACAAAAAGGTAGTGGAATAGTTTTTGATATATTACTTGTAGTATCGAAGTCTTTCTCATAATTAATATTTCAATATATATTATTGCTATCTAAGACACCATTTTCATTATGTAAATTATTGTTATCTACTGCAGACAGCATTTGTTTTATATACATTATATACAGACAGCATTTGCTTTATGTACATTATTGCTATCTACTGGAGAATGCATTTTCATTATGTACAGTATTGCTATCTACTGAAGACAGCATTTGATTTATTTACATTATTGCTATCTACTGAAGATAGCATTTTCATTATGTACAGTATTGCTATCTACTGAAGACAGCATTTGATTTATTTACATTATTGCTATCTACTGAAGATAGTATTTTCATTCAATTTTCAGAGTCAGGTTTAAGGAGACATATTAATCCATATTATTTGTAGTGGAATAGTTTCTGATTAGGGATATTTTTGTCAAACACATTTCCAATACAATATTCACATCTAATCAAATGCTATTGTAAACTTGAATCTTCTTTAAAACTCATCATTGAAAATAAAGATGTACTTTTCTGAAAAAAAAGATTTCACTTTTACTGACAAAATTGCCACCAATATTGACCCCATGACAAACCAAGAACTACTGCACCGTTTAATGCATAGACAGCAGAAAGGAACATCTACAGTCTATGGTTAATGTTACACCCTGTATAATTTATATTCCACATTGCAACATTTATGACATGAATTTATGATTAATTTATGATTCCAAGGTGCACATGCTAAGATATCAAACATCCTCAACTACCAGGGCACAATTCATTAACCCTATATGTTTGTATACACATAGAATAACTTTTTATTGTGTTAGGTACAAAAACTCGTACTTCACAGATTGAGGTCAACTGTTGAGCTACCATAGTTATAATGGATGTTCATGAACTGTACCCATGCAAATGAAGCTAATATGGCTCATGATAGTGACATGTGGTGTTGTTTATATAAGTGATGCTTTCAAGAAAATTAAGGTACTTGTCAGAGCTAAATCAATTCTCATTTAATCAATTCTCATTTGCCATCAAATTCAGAGTTGCCAAACCTGTGATTTTGTAGCCCAATTGGACTACATTTGAAGATTCTCCTTGCTAATAATTTGCTGTCCCGTAGAAACCAATGTTAAGGGTAAATGAGGTATTGTTGGTCGAAGCAGTCAAAATAAAATCGATTTTCATCATCTAAACGAATGAATATTATTGACAAATAACACTTTGATGTTTTGCAAAAGCTCATTCTACCAATCATAAACTTGCTTGATTTATTGTTGCAAATGAGTTACATGTTTTACAAAAGTGTTGTTGTTTCAGCCCTCTTTACATCATAACTCAAGAACCACAGGACTTACAAAAGTATATCTGTGATACTTGAATTCTTCTACACACTCGCTATAAAATACAATCAATGCAATTTTTGCCAAAGCTCACTACCATTCGTAAGATGCTGTGAACTACCAAATCGCAACAGTTTAAAATAGTTGCTAACCTTAAGAAAAGATTTGGACGACATTTCAACATTGCCTGTTGCAATTTTCAGTAGTTTCCTTAAGCCAATGGTTAAAAGAACCTTTTGATAATTTAAGCTGTGCTTCTACCTGAAAATAATTTGCACAACCCTGATCAAAATTTACATGCAAATTGGACTATTTTGGACAACTAATTGTTGTTATGCAACAATGGCTTACAGGTTGCTTAAACAATACAATATAAAAAGTTTTTGATGTTATCTTTAATTCAATTTAGTAGACATGGGATACACTGGGCTATTCCAGATGAAATCCACACTACCCCTGTGGAAGATTTTGGAAATATCTTCTACAGTGGGAGTATGTTTTTCAAATGTAATTGGTCAGGGTTAATCATTTGAGACCCAAACTCCCCCTGTATTATCGTTTTACCTATATCTTCCACAACTGGGGTGAGTATTTCAAATAGAACTTACCCAATTGTCTATTCTATTCTATTCAAAACTCAAACTCCCTCTGTGGAAGACTTTAGCTAAATCTTCCACAGGGGTAGTGTGGAATTTACATGGAATAGCTCATTTGCTTGATTAGAAATATTGGCGTAATATAATGTTAACCTTATGTGCAATTAAAAGGGTAGCCAACAATGAAAAATAACCACATTAAAATTCAAAAAAATTCCCAATCTAATTTGAAATCTACATTCAAAATGCATTAAAATGAGTGCATATGTACTTTAGTATTGGTTCAGTGGTTGCTGAAACAGATTTTGTCTCTGAGTTGAAGTAGCCTTGGAACATGATGAATCGGCTGCATTTGAAGAGTTATAGGTATGGCATAAAATGCGATATACACTGTTGCTGCCCCATGTAACTTTGATTAATAATATTACTGAAAGCACTATTTTATATTATTATACTCAAGCCAGAGATAAAAATAAAAGCTTGCATTTGATGTTCAACTCCTCAAAGCCTGTGATTGGTTAATAGCGCATAAAAGGAAGGTCTATTCATTTAGTGCCTTCATTGGGAAATTCCAATTTTGTGTTTGCGAGTTAAGCATAATTATGTGTATTACACTGCTCCATAGACAATGTGTTGTAGTTTCGTTCTGGTATAACAGAACAAAATTCAAATTTCACGAAATCTTTGCTAAATGAATTAATCTGCAAGAATTTTTTTGTACATAAACATTATGTAGACAGAGGTTTCCAGTGATATAAAAATCTCAAATTTTTTAGAATAGTGGGGGATGATGCTGTGAATCACAAAATGCCCTTTTAATTCTCATTAATTAGTTGTTAGTTCATTAATAACAAGCATCGAAGCAGCATCGACCGTTGATCTAAAGATCAAACAAATTTGGTTCTGGTGCCTTAGTGTTCATTTCTTTTTTATAATGATCCCAACATGCCCCGGGCGCCACCTTAGGGGGGTGCCAAATTGACAATTCAGCATCGACTCTGCGTCCCTTCAAGCAATGAAAGTCACAATTTTCGTGCATATTTCACCACAAAATCAATTGAAAGAACATTACCGATATTCAACTTTTAATAACCAAAATTAATTAGTGTATAGGTCTTATTTGTCCAAAATTTGTTTCAAGAATGGGGGGGTGGGGCATTATATATCCTTAGCCCATAAAATAACAATATTAATTCACACAAGGCAGCTTTTCTCTAACATCACATTTTGCATCTCAACTCACTTTCCAACCATTATGAAAGAATGTTAAGCACACATCAATCGCAATGCATATCAAAAGTACTTATGGGTGACAGCATTCATATAGAGAAAAATTACAACACATTTCCATTTCCGATATATAACCTGAATCATATTACACAATGTGATTACATCTACAATCCACAGGAATACTGGGTTAATGCTGTGTACTAGCCAAATGCTTTAACATAAAAAGTTTGAGACATTTTCTCACATTATCATGAACTATCTTAAGAACCACTGAACCAATACAAGGCTTATTTGTACTCAATTTGATGCATTTTTCATGCTGATTCCAAATATTGTCATGAAAATTTACAATTCTGAAATTTTTTGAATTTTGAAAAAAAAATTGAAACTTGTTGTCTACAGTCGACACCCGTGTGGAGAGGGTTAAGTAGTCTTGGGCCCAGACTTCATATGGTAATCCTGAACACAGTTGGGGAACTTGAATGATCTAGTTGACTGTGATTGGCCAGTTGATTTGACTGACGTCAAAAGTTTACTATGTTAACATTGTCACAATTGGTCAACAACATCGAGTGTGGTGACCAGTTGTGGTGATCAGTCAACAGCATCTAGATGCGCATGGGGTTCGGTGACCAGATGTGTGTTTATTCTTGGACCAGACCATGTGGCACCATACCTTCTTCTCTGCAGTCTATTTAGAATGGACCTGCGAGGCATCACTGCAATCCACCTGAGTGTGGATTTTACCACTAATACACTCATGGGTCCTTTCTCTGGATAGACTGAATTCCCTTGATAGTGCAGGAATAGCCAATCAGAGGAGTTGTTGTTTCTGCTTGATTGTAAACAATTTGTTAGAAACTACGAGTGTTAAGATCCACAGAAACCAGCTTTGATGGAGACTACTGGTTGAATTGCCAAAAGGCAATATCTGACGAGAGAATACAATACTGACGCCGGTCATTCGACACCACACAAAGACTACACGCATGGTATAGTGAACACATTTGTATACAGAAATAAGGACACTATTACATCTGTGAAATAACCAACTGAATCATGTTTCATAATGTGTGGGGGCACAAAAGGGATTCTGTGAATGTATGTCATTTAAATGTATCTAGCAAACATTTGTTGCTGACTGTATCTAGCAAACATTTGTTGCTGACAAGTATATCAATAGGTTTTGAGTTCATCAATGACAAGTATATCAGTTGGTTTTTAGTTCATCAATTCAATAGATTATGAAAACTTTAATGCTTCTGCCGTTTACAAATTCTTGCCTTTGACAACTAAATATGGCATCCGCACCTCTTCTTACTCTTATTTACTGAAAATATTAGTACATTTTTTGCAATGTTCTGAGGGCACGAAAAACACAATTTCTGCTATCTACTGAAGATAGTACCATCATTTCTAGCTTGCTACTAAGCTAACACATGTACTAACTCCAGTATGAAGATAGCACTGCTACTAGGTTTGCTGTCAATTCAATTTAACAACTGTATATATTGCTGACATTGGCAATGGTACCCATCAATTCACAAAACTTGTTACTAAATTACCTAGCAATTAGTGCTATCTAATGAAGAAAGCAATGCCACTATTTACTGCTATCTACCAAAGATTGCAGCACCATTAACTGTTGCTATCTACTGAAGACAGCAGCACAATTACTTACTGCTATCTACTGAAGATAGCAGCGCCATTAACTACTGCTATCTACTGAAGATAGCAACACCATTAACTATTACTATCTACTGAAGATAGCATCACTATTAACTACTGCTATTTACTGAAGACAGCAGCACAATTTAGCTATTGCTATCTACTGAAGATAGCAACTCCATTAACTATTACTATTTACTGAAGATAGCAGTGCCATTAACTATTGTTACCTACTGTAGACAGCAGCACAATTATTGCTATTTACTGAAGATAGCAGCACCATTAACTTTTGCTATCTACTGAAGATAGCAGCCTCTTCAATTCTTCCTATCTACTGAAGACAGCAGCTCCGTCAATTCCTGCTAGCTACTGAATATAGCAACTCAATCAATTAGTGCTATCTACTGAAGATAGCAGCACCAACAAATATGCTATCTACCAAAGTTAGCTTCCTCCTGATTTCTCTTCCTAATATTAGCACATCTACAGAAGCTAGCAACAAGATTGATTAATCAATCTTATTGCTATCTACTGTAGATAGCAGCACCATTAACTATTGCTATCTACTGAAGATAGCAGCACCATTAATTATTGCTATCTACTGAAAATAGCAGCACCATTAACTATTGCTATCTACTGAAGATGGCAGCACCATTAATTATTGCTATCTACTGAAGATAGCAGCACCATTAACTATTGCTATCTACTGAAGATGGCAGCACCATTAATAACTGCTATCTACTGAAGATAGCAGTCCCATCAATTCCTGTTATCTACTGAATACAGCAGCTCCATCAATTCCTGATATCTACTGAAGATAGCAGCACCATCTGGTTAATAAGAAGACTTCTACAACCTTCTGAAGATATGTTCATTATTCTTGAGGACACAATCTATATACTACAATTTTATGTATCTACTGTAGATGAAGAATTTAATCTAATTATTATGAAAAAAATATAAAATAGTAGCAAATGTTGCAATATATTAAATGGAATACAATTTGATTTAAAAATACCCATTAAAAATATAACTTGTGCAATATTTACCAATTGAGAGAAATAATAACCTGTTGTCTGTTCGTGTCATCGTCAGAACAACGATGGTAAATAAAACAAGTGCTTTTACCTTGACACAATCATCATCATTAAAATACAATAATGGTTAAACACCCATGGGGGAAAACATCTAGAATGTAATTTAAAACGCAGGCAGACAATATTGACTTGAACAAATTATTAACTCTCTCCTCTCCCCTCTCTCTCTTCAAATCAAGGACAAACAGCTGCCTCAAATTGTATGTCCAGGAGGTATGCAAGAAAGCCATATCTGTAATAGCTGCCAGGTGTATTATTTTTAGATTGTGTACAATATAAAATGCAGAAATTGTCAAATGGTCACAGGGCAGCTATTGCAGATACGGCCTTCAATGGGCTACTACAAGAAAGCTCCCATCTCTAATTGCTGCCAGGTGTCATATTTGTAGATTTTGTACAATATAGAATGCAGAAACTGTCAAATGGATATAGGGCAGCTATTGCATATCCCCTATAATTTTTTGGAGCATATTTGATCTGTAGCCTTGACCAATCTGGTAACAAAACTTTCAATGATTACAAACATGCTTTTTATTTAATCCTGTACATTTTCAGAAATTTCACAAATTCTGATAACCTAAATTACATCATTGAACAAGTTCATTAGTATTTGTGGTGAAGTGTAGTGGTGAAATGTCACTATAACGTGAGTAAATCACCATCCTTTTTAATTGGAATTGTTCAAAACGAACAAAATTCACAACCTAAATTACATTTTATTCATTTACCACTTTCCTGTAATGAGCACACGCTATACAGACACATTGCCTTGCTGATATTGTACCTATTTCAGAGCCACCAGGCTCGTTTAGAAATTACACGCATCAAAGGAGTTAAACCCCTGTGGGCAAGTGCACCAAGCTTCGTAATAATCAGGAAGAAATGCAACTTTGGTGTACGATAGTACGACAATTTGTGAGCATGCTGAAAAGCAAGGTAAACACCAGGTTTCCGTTTTGTACGGCAAATTGATTTTTCAGTATCCTGATTTTCTGACGTTTTTAATAATGTTATAGGAGAAAAGAATTTTCAGAATTTTATACTACTCAGTAAAAGAAATAATATGACAAAGATCCCTACTGGTTACTTATTGGGAATGACACATTTTTGACAAGGTACTCAAAACTGGCTTTCCAAGACAAGAAATCATAAATATCCAAGACGGCAGAAAAAAGTGTCTCATTTAGCGAAACCTGCAGCAAAATGGACTGACTGTTTAATGTTCAACAGGGAAGAAATGTCATTTTGTTATTAAAGGGATTCCCTCGGAGTTGACCATTGCATTGCATGCTTTTCATTCCAAAGATGGGTACCTGAATGACACAGTGCCAAAAATTAGAGACAAAATGCTACTGCATTACTATGACATCATTGGGATTCCTGGATGGTGATTGGCTAACAATGCATTAAGTCGGACAACATTCTTTTACAGATGTGTAGCAAATATGAGGGGCAAGAGAATCAAACTGTACTCCCTAATACAAAGATACACCGAAATATACACACAACAACACTGTGTAATGTAGATGTTAGCTTAGTAGAAAGCTCAAATCAATGTCCTATCTTCGGTAGATAGCAAAATATCCACAAATGGTTGTCAAAACTGAAGCTGTGGACTGACATTTCAATACGCAGTGAAATGATGGATAGGTGTACACTAGGTTATTTTCAATAAAAGCACACTCAAGATCTTTCTTATTCATTCCAATACCATTAAGTACAGATTGTCATGGCTAAGTCAATTACTGGCCATGCGACCCGGCCATTTACGACACCTAAGCCAATTTCACTTATTGAAAAGCTTTTAATTCAAAACGAGTTATTTTCCACATTAAGAGCAGCTGCAAGGACAAGGGGATGCAGCTACATCAGTCAAAAGTTCATATTGTTAGTTATATCATTTCAGCATGTTTTAACAAGATAGTATAAAAAGATAATATAAAGTATATCTGTCAATGTTGATGCTTCTCAGTTATTTCAATCACTTCATTTGTTCACTACAGTTCGGGTTAATCAATGTACTGCACCCCATGCTCTGTGTTTGCATTGCACTCATCCACCATCTAATATATAATATTATTTAAGGAACAGAATCTGACAATCTTTATTCTATATTCTTCTTTTGTTTTATTACTGTGCTAAACAAGATATGTTTCAGTGTCACTGGACATCAGTACCTGGTAGTGCAAGTGTTCTGTAGCATATATATTACTGAATGAAATAATACTCAGCTGATTTACAAGGGTAACACGGTTTTTTTCAAAATGCTAATATTTAAGTTTGATCCTTAAATTTCTTTTGAGAAGTGTATATCACGTTTAAAAAGTCCTAAACTTGTTTTACAGCAACTCGCCATTTTCTAATTAGAATAGTTCACAGATGTTTTACAGAAATTTTTGAATATGCCTCCAGAAATGGGTATTAGCTGTAAATACTACTAATTGTCCATTAATGTGTACTTCTTATACTAAAATAACTCTCTGTACAAATATACACAATTTAATAACAACGTTCTGGCAGTGGTTCCAGTTTGATAAGTTATATGATTTTGCATGTTTATGTATTTTGAATTCCTCTGTTATTTAATATGTATGATGATAATTATATTTTATGATGATTGTTTGGTGATTGTATAAAAACTAAAAGCATCATTTCTACTGGTATGCTTCATGTAAGACAATATACAACAAATTTCAAAGTAAATAATGTATTTTGGTGTTTTTATAAGGAAAATATATAGGACTATGCTTTTAAAAACTATAATATACAAGTACAATTTTTTCCAAAAATATGAAATAATATTATTAGTAACACCTTTCATGAAGATTTTCCGTCCATTTAAGCCAAAATAATGAGGGGGGACTTAACTGTAGAGTGGTATGGGGATTTAATGTTGTAATTACAATATTAATTTAAAATTGTTTTGTTGCCCTGCAAAATTTCACTGATTCCAATTCAGTGTAAGTTGGGAAATGTGTAAACATTCATTTTACAGGGAATGCAAGTGGGTTATTTAAAAAAATACGGAAAAAAATATACAGAAACTATGCGAACGAAGCGAGCATCCCGAGCGCATTACGTGAGGCGTTCTCTGGGGTGCGTTCTCCGTACGGCAAGCGGCCACGTGCTGCCACAGAGACAGGTGAAACTAGCGAAATATAATCGCTTGAGGCGCTTATTTTTTGTTCCCCTGTTCCAGACGGGTATTTTCATGGAGAAAAACACGTAAAAAAAACGAAGAAAAAATACATTTTCGTGTCGGAAAATTACGGGAAAATACGGAAAATACAGAGATTTTTGGGGATGAAAAAAAATATGGAATTCCGTAAAAATACGGAGAAATTACATCTCTGATTTTAAATTTAACACAACCTTTTCAATTTTACACAAGTTGTGTATTTCCAGTGCTCAATACCAGAAGTGGGTAAGTGCAATAGCTGCCATGTGAACATTTAGCAATTTACACACAGTATATTGTACTCATTTACACATGGCAGCTATATTGTACTTACCCACTTCTGGCACCGAGCAGTCGATTATTAAACAACACAACTTGCTAGGTTTATACAGTAAACAACACTGTAAATTTAACCCACCATTTTAACAGTGTAGGTTCAATTACTGATCATCGCCACTGATCAAATTACTCTTCTACCGCAAATTTACGCACTTGGGACAGATTATTTTCAGAAAGCCGAAGCAACAGCGGCCATATTTACATTTCTATTGGTCACTTATGAACTTGAGCCAATTTACTTAACTTCAGTGGACATCTATCTTGTTTTCAGTCATTGTCATTTGGTTATTTTCCCTGGACAATCAATGACACTTGAACCACTTCTCTATACTAGCTCTTCTACTGCTGATTCTATCAAAACACTTGTTATTTTCACGAACTGTCATCAGTGGTCATAGGAGCCATGGTTTTGTTATTTTGGCAAAACCCTTTTCTTTTACATTGTAAAAATAAGAGGCTAATGCATGCATTTTAACATCCGCAACTAAAGAACTCTTGATGTCTAGGATTTCAAAATGTTTTTAACAAGTTGGATCAAAGTTAATGTTTTAAAATTCCTAACAAATATTATGCCGTGATGGTTTGGGGTTGGGTAGGATATGTGCCTGGAATCGTAACCCTGAAAAATAAGGTCAAGTTGGCCAAAAAAGTGACCCAACATACACTACTCAAAGAAATGTTTATCACCATAAAAACAAAACAAAGAAAGAAGGCAAACTCAAATTCCGATCCTTTAATTAAATATTTTGAGTAGTGTATATACTTGTGAACTGGAATTTCAATTGATTTCTATTCAAAATGAATCTAACAAAATAAATTCTCACTTGCCTTAACTGGGTTTAAAACAATGATTTCCTTGCTGATCAATATCATGTTACAAATTAGTAAATGCAGTGCTTGACTGCTCTCAGTCATCAGATATCATGTTATCATCTCTAAATGATAAATGTTTCATCAATAGGTTGTTTACAACTAGTCACCTTTGAAAGAAATGTAAGTAGCGAGCAAAGTTCAACGTCATTACGTTGAAAGAAATGCTGATCAAATGTCTAATGTTATCATTGCAAAGTTCAAGATCATTATGGTGAATGGTGATCAAATGACTAATGTTATATAATTATTTATGTATATTTGTTAGCGACACAAAACAGTAATTTTTGCTATCTACTGATGATAGCATCAATTCTTGCTATCTGCTGAAGATATCAGCACCACAACATCCTGCTATCTGCTATAGATAGTACCACAAAATCATGCTATCTACTGAAGATAGCAGCACCACAAAATACTGCTATCTACTGAAGATAGCAGCACCACAAGATTCTGCTATCTACTGTAGATAGCAGTACCACACAATCCTGCTATCTACTGAAGATAGTAGCACCACAAAAACCTGCTATCTACTGAAGATAGCACTACCTCAACATTCAATCTACTGAAGATAGCAGCACCACAAGATCCTGCTATCTACTGAAGATAGCAGTACCACACAATCCTGCTATCTACTGAAGATAGTAGCACCACAAAAACCTGCTATCTACTGAAGATAGCACTACCTCAACATTCAATCTACTGAAGATAGCAGCACCACAAGATCCTGCTATCTACTGAAGATAGCAGTACCACAAGATCCTGCTATCTACTGAAGATAGCAGTACCACAAAATTGAATCTACTGACAGCAGCACCACAAAATCCTGCTATCTACTGAAGATAGCAGCACCACAAAATCCAATCTACTGAAGATAGCAGCATAATAAAATACTGCTATCTATGGAAGATAGCAGTACTACAAAAACTGCTATCTACTGAAGATAGCAGTACCACAAAAAACTGCTATCTACTGAAGATAGCAGTACTACAAAATCCAATCTAGTACCACAAAATCCTGCTATCTACTGAAGATAGCAGCACCACTAAATCCTGCTTTCTACTGTCAGATAGCAGAACCACAACATACTACTATCTACTGAAGACAGCAGCACCACAATTTATTTGTGAGAAGGTGAAGGAAAATAAGACCTCACTTGTGACCTTGACTCTCTTATTTGCAGAACCATCTGCATTTTACTTCCTTAAGAATAAAATGCTTTTTAAATGGTCAAGCTCACTTCCGAAACTATGTCTATTTTGAGACACTGGTCAGTACTTGGACAACAATGGTTGGGTATCTAGTTCATCAATCATGGTTGCTGTACTGTCAGCCTTAACCTTTGATACATATATTATTCAGAAGTAGGGTGGTGTCATCATGGTCATGCATATTCCAAGTCCTGTATGTGGGACACACGGTCATCGCGGTGACTAGGAAATTCACTTCATGGGCTTTGGTAAAAGGGTATACACCCCATCAGTCTGAAACCCTGTCAGTCCAAACCACCTCTAGTCTGAATTTTAAGCTTACCTAACGCTAACCCTAACTCTAACCCTAAAGGCTAAACCTAACCCTAACCCTAAACCTAACCCTTACCCTAAAAATTCAAACTAGCGGTGGTTCGGACTGACGGTGTTCGGACTGACGGGGTGACCCCTTGATAAAAATGACTACATAGCTGGTTCAGGTAACAAAAGTCATGAACCAGAGTTCCGTTGCCCACACGAAAATATCCAAATACTCCCTTTAGCCAGCAAATTGAGTATTTCGAAGCACAAAATCAATATTCATATTTGTATTGACAATTATGGTCTTAGTAAACAGGTTATAATATGCTGAAAATCTTACCAAAAATGGTCTTTTGGTGCATGAGTTGAAACAGTTTTACATGAAATACTATGAAGATAAACACAGTTTGCTACAATTGAAGAGAACAAATGCGTATAAAGTGTTGTATTAGAAGATACAGTAATACTTGCGCTGGCAGATCTGCATTTCATGCATTCACTATTTATACTTTGATCAGCTAATAATCGGCAGGCATTTTAACATACAGATTAATATCAATATTGTATTTTGAGTATTGCCCTGTGACAACATGTTGGAAGCATCACAAATTATTAATTGAAGTCCCACACTTTGTCTACTTATTTAACAAGCACATTATGGACCAGACAGGTCAACTATATCACTCTTAACGTGGGTCTGCTTTTTGGCGTAGTGCTAAAAGCCTAACAATTCCCGCCGATTACGAGCTGATCAAAGTATAATGGTGTATATGGGCTCCCCTGACATAACTGAGGCAGATATTTGTATGTGAAATTTACCCTAAGGCAAATGAGCCCAGGTGCGCCATTAGGCAAATCTTTACATGTAGATGCCATGTGGATCACATGAGTACAACATTGCAGAACATCAACACACATCTACACTCTCGCACATATTGTCTTGTGAGTCATCAAACCACATATCCTGCCCCTTGGTAGCCGAGTTTCAATGCTCGTATTTAGACCGGAGTTGCAATGGTAGTATGTGTGTCATACGACGCTTTTCACATGACATGCTTTGCAAAAATGTCTCAACCAAATCCCATCCCCTTCCCAAAGCGAAGCTGATGCTATGCAGCCATGACATTGTGATTGTTTAAACATCTCAGGATATTGACAATGAACATAATGTACAGCATCTGGTAGAATTCGATTGGCTATAATTACAGGGTTGAGAAATGAGCTACACGAACGAACGATCATTTTTTACAAGATTTATTTTTCAAGACTTGAAATTATTTTTTAAAAGGTAACCTTAACAAAACAGATTTATAAAGTCTTTATAAACATTTTAAATTTGGACATATCATCAAATCATAATTTCCTGATTTTAGCTGGGTTTCATGGGAGCAGGTCTTATAAATTGTGAAAATAAAACCTTCATCGAATTTTAAGTGGATACAAACAAGTCAAAATTGAAGGTCAACTCTAGCTTGTGATGTTTTGGGTTGGAACAGTAGATGAACCAATTGAAGCCAATAAATTTTAAGTGGATACAAACAAGTCAAAATTGAAGGTCAACTAGCTTGTGATGTTTTGGGTTGGAACAGTAGATGAACCAATTGAAGCCAATACATTTTAATGCATAAGACGTGGACATGGCCGGAGGTTTTTACAATACTGTTTAATAGAAAAATGTTGCTCGGTACCTCTTTCCCATATTCATCATAAGCAAATTCAACACTCGTATACCAAAAACTGATAAACCAAGACTTGATAAATTTGTACTCATTTGAATGTATTTTCCTTGTAGATATTAAAACCGGTAATGAAATTACATATTATTTTAATATATTTGTTGTAATATATTTGCATTTTGTTGAGTGCTTAGTATCGAAGGGTTAAGACGCTATTACAATATGATGTAGCATATATGCATGGGCATTCATACCTGACAGTAATTGCCAATGTGAATGCAACAGAATGAGGCTTTGGACATTTGGTCATTAAGGAAATATATGCAGAGACAGGCTTATATTGTATGTATATTGTGGGTTATCACCATTAATCCTAAAATGGATGGGGCACAAAATCCTTATTACAAACATGAGAGTGTGTAACTTTGATGTAAATTTACCATAGAGAAAATTTACAGTGATGGCAGAAGCATTAAAATGTAGAGGGGGTTCGGGGATGGGTATATTTTGTTATAGTTTTACTGAGACTTCTTTTGCACGTGCGAAGCGGGCGAAAAATTTCAATTCAGACTATTTAAGCCTCAAATGAAGGTGTGTTTTGCTACTTAATGCACGCTAGTGTTTTGCAATTTTACCCTATTTGGGCCAAAAATGTGGCATTTTTTTATGCTAAAAAGATGGTGTTTTTAATGCTAAAAAGGAAGATGCAGAGGGCAATTATTGCTTTATTTTTCTTCTATTTTCATTTTCAGGGGTTTTTTTACTCGATATTTTGCACATATGCTTACTATCAAGAGCTTTTAAAACATGCCCCATCCACAAAAGTGTAAAGGGTTTTGAGAAAATCATCAATACACATAGAACTTTATATTTACGAACAAGTAAACCTGCAAATTTGTGTCTCAACCCCATAAGCTCAGTTGGTAAAGCTCCAGACTTTGGTACAATTTCATGTTTTCAAAAGCACTTGATAGTAAGCACATATGCTAACTATCAAGTTTTTACGGTATATGACATCATTAGCATTTAAGTTTTCTTACCAAATATCAACTATTTATATACATCTGTTTTTGGAACCTCTTATCTGAAACCATGTCCATATAAAAAAAATCATAATCTTCCCTGCTAAACCAAACCTTCTCTCTTGTAGTTTTTAGGAACATAATTTTCTGTGATATTTTATCCGATCATACAATAGGCATATCAAATGAATTTTGTATGATCGGATAAAATATCGCAGAAAATTATGGAAAAATGAAAATGGAAATACAAAAAACACTTCATTATCATTTGATCAGATGATCATTGAGTAGGGACAATGATCCAAGATGCACAGTTGCCAAGGTCACAGCTTAACCACCCAATTCTATTATTATTAAAGTAACTTCCCATCTATTTGTTTTCGTTTTGTTTGTTTTTTACTTTATACTTTACGAAAAAAGTTATAACATAAATAAGTGCACATTCATTGTACGATTCCTAACATGAGGACTGTTTCGGCAACATACAAAATAATAGTTGAGCTAAATCAAAACGCTGTAAGTTTCATCAATGCGTACATTTGTGCATAATTTTGAGCAATACTGAAGACATGGGAATAATATGAAAATAATCACGCAAAAATACAAAATTCCCAACGTGCATTACCAAAGTAGATTCTAAGCCGAGATAATTAGATTGAATTGCAAAATGATAAATGGAATATTTAAATGTGATCAAAAAAACATAGTAAACCATGCAGTCTTGTGAGATTATTATCTTCCTAGCAAAATGCAATTTACAATATTGCTAAAAAACAAAACTGTTCTCATTTTTCTCTATTCTTTTAAACAATTTGTTGTTTTCGTTTTCCCTGATTGCTTTAGGGCATGTTGTTTGATTCTGTAGACATGCATGTACTTCTCATCAGGCATAGAGGTTTTTGATCATAACAACATGGAAATGCAACGATCATGTCACGTTTCTCCTCCATGCAGCTACTTTATTTGTAATTAGCAATGCTCGCAATGTCGTTATGGTCCACAATACGGTGACACTTTTCGAGCGCTATCAATTTTAGAGCCTTATCTCAGGTCGGTGTATGGTCAAAGAATAACCACTGACCTCAAATAAGGCAATTATATTGCGAAGACAGACCAAATATTCATAAAAATATTGCAAAATGGCCAGCCCTATATCAGAAAGTAACACAGACCTACTAGATATAGAGATTATACAAATTAACCCCATGAGAACTACCTGCTGATTGGTCAAAATGAATATATTGTTCAATTTTGAACCAATCAAGGGGATTATTAATAAGATCAAATGCAAGTTTGACCATAAATAGTTGAAAGCCTATTCATAATTGGCCATTGAAATGAGCATTTCAAGTTATCAACCAATCAGAAATGCTGTAAGATGACCAGTAGTATCTAGGGGTTAAGATATTGGTTTGGAATAAAGTATTTCACATAATCATGATAATATAACAGCTCTATATCAAAGACACAATCAAGTGTGTGGTGTATGTCTGTGTAAGGTGTAAGAGATGGTGCTGTTATTAGCAAAAATATTGTATTGTATTATAGTCCAATATCTTGGAAAAATATTTCTAGCGATAAGGCAATGTAAACACCATTTTGCTACGGTTATTCTTTACAAAAGCCTTAATTCTGATAGACTCCTTATCATATCAAAGAATATGTGTTCAAGTACAGCTGTGTTACTCTGCATATGATAATATATTACCAGTTTATTTGTTACTATGACATGCCATAATTATATAGGCCTATGGATACACAAAAGTCCACCGCTACACATTTCTGCAACTGCTGAAATATTTTTCTCCGGGATTTTGTATATACTTTTGCTATCTTCTCACATTGAATGGAAAGCAGCAAAATCAAAAAGAAAAGAAAACATTTTAAAGACCTAAAGACTCTTTCTACCTTTTAGGATCTCAATAATTATCAGTGCTATAATCAGTATAGGAAAAAGACTGCATTGTCAAATGCATAAACATGATAAAAGCAGTAAAATCTTTTTCTCTCTCTCTCGTTTATAGACAATATACTTTTGAGTATCTTATTATTTTCCGATTTCACTAAAGTAAAAACAACACCAATGATCAAATTTCAAAACAAACATAAACATCTTATTTTTACAGCCAATTTTGACAGAAAACGGTTGTTTTGTAAAAAACAAGAAATAACAAGTGCACTAAAAGGAGAAACTTGATAACTCACGTAAGCCTCACCTCACACGAGCTGTGTTTTATTCTTTGTGTGATGCTCCATCATTCTCAAACAGTGTCAGACAGGAGTGGGGCAACATGTAGATATAGTTTGATCAGCTCGTAATCGGCGGGCCTTAAAACATCACAGATTAATATCAATATTTTATTTTGAGAATTGTCTTGTGGCACCTCACCAGAAGAATCGCTAATTATTAATTGAAGTCCTATATTCTAGTGTCTTCTTGTTTAGCACAAAAGATATAGACCAGTCAGATCAACTATAGGGCCTATCACTCTAAACTCCAGTCTACTTTTCGGCGTAGTGTGTGGCAAAACTCCTGCAGATTACGAGCTGATCAAACTATAATATTATCTGTATCTGGTACAAGTGCTCTGTAGTCATACTAGTGAATTTCCCAGGTGAAGAAAATACAGTAAATGTTATACCTGTGTTCACAAGCCAGAGAGCTCATTTTTCTCTCCAAGCTTTGAGGCCAGATTCTTTCCTCAGGTGGGTTCTCCATGTGCACCTCTGTCATGCATGTATTCACAGCCCAAAATGCTCTTTTTCACAGCATTGGGGTCAGACTCCTCCCCTGTAGGGGAAGGTGGGGCATAACGGAACACTTAACTTTGAGGATGCTCTGTGACGTCACCATAAGTAATATGACTGTAAAAATTATATGTTCAGTTGAAGTTTGTATTTACCTTTAATATACCATTAACCAATATAACTTGAATCTTACAATTTTTATAAAAATGAAGAAATATTTTCAACAAAAAAAACCCGTTTTGCCCCACTATCGGGCAAACGGAACCCCTATGGGGCAAAACGGCACCCTGGGTGTAAACTTATATCAGTTGTGCCATCAGTAGGCCCTAGGCCTAGTTAGGCCCTATATGTTGGCCTATATTCAGTTACATTATTAAGTGGGCCTACCATCTCTGTGGAGTGAGTGGTTAACTTCTTATAGGCCTAGTAGGCCTATAATATGTATGACCAATATTTGATCAGAAAGAAATATTCAGTAGGCCTACCATCTCTGTGGAGTAAGTGGTTAAATTTTAATCATTAATTCTATCTGTAGGTCTAGTTATATGTCTATGTTTCAGCGAAGTGTTTACCATGTTCGAGTAGGCCCCTAGATAACGCCTACATTTCCTTGAGTGAAGACAAGTTATGTCCAATTGGGGCAAAAGCGGAACCCATCTGTGGGACAAAAGCGCCGGGGCAAACGGAACCCTGTTCCGTTATGCCCCACACCTAGGGTTCCGTTTTGCCCCATACCCGATTTTTTAGAAATAGATTGCATGCATAATACATCAGTAGCATATAGGCCATGCACTTAATACAGCTCATGGCTAGTACCTTCGTGTTTACAATATACACAATTATTTGGGAATCCGATATTAATGAAGTAAAATTTCAGCGCATTAAACATCTACATATCTTACACCAGACGGATAGTAATTTTTTGACTCGATCTTGCTCAAATGTCAGTGGATTGTTTCAGATAAACTTTTTGTTGTAAATCCTCGTAGCCATACTTGTGTTCCTCAATATAATTTGCATAGACGGCAGTATTGCGAAGGCCTATTTTTCCAGGTGGTTCCGTTTTGCCCCGGGGGTCCGTTATGCCCCACCTTCCCCTAATGCCAGTATGTGGAGGTTTGTCCACACCTCCTGCTCAGCAAGTCTGTTTTCCAAGCAAATGCTGCAATGGCATCCTAAAAATTCACTTACTTGTGTAGCAATTACGTAATAAACCTTGGGTCAATTGTTTAACACAGTGGCAACACCAGGGTTTGAACCCTCAACCTTGTTATGTGATCATGAGCCAAAGCCCACATATAATTGCACTATATCCTCAAATGCACAGTTACATAGTAAGATATGGGTGAGAAAGACACTCAATTTTGGACTAATGTTTCCTCAGGTTATCAATTACTGAATGACTGATAACATTGGATGACTGAACTGAATTCATTCACTTTCACTTAACTTGAGGAATCCATAACAGGAAGCAGCAGAGTGTCTTCCTTGGAGCACCGGAAAGCGGCAAGGGGTCTTTGTTCATTTGCCCCATTTAGGTTTCGCAAGTTAATCACATTGAAAAAGCACTTACTCGGCTTGACCAACCTATTCTCTCACACAGTGGGCTTTCGGTGCATAGGCAGCTTTCATCTGTAGTTTCTTAGGCTAGGTTACGAGCTAAGTATTTAAGACTAAAAAGAAGCCTCAGAGCAGTCAGGGACTCTTGCTATAGCTTTGATCACTTTACTGCAGCAACACATCTGGCTTTAGAGTGAAGAAAACATTTCACCAGAACTCTATAACTAAGGCCAGTGATACATGGAAATGTTATAAGAGAAAAGAAGAATATAGTTCCGTCTGACAGTGCTGCGGTGCTCCACAAAAATACGGGACTTCTTCAAATACTGTAAACATTGTTGATAACAATGGCCTGCCCTCACATTGATATCATGAAATTTGCTACAGATGTTCAAAAATGCAGGATCTGTGTGGTATTTTCACAGCATTTACAGAACAGTTCGGTTAAATGGTGGGGCGTTTATTAGAGGGGCGTAAATTAGAGAGTATATCAGTTGTAATTGACAATATAATACTCCCACACCCCAAAAAACAAATCTTGCTTTATACAGATCTATATAGCTTTGCACAAATTAAGCTCATTATCTTTGCTTGATCCTAACGATTAATTCTTACATCACACTTGAAATAATGCCAATTTCTTCCTACAGATTCAAACATTCTTTCAAGTTTGGAAGACACACATGCCAAAATAGTGGCTGCAAATATGACCAATTTAACATGACAACAGTGCATTGTGTATGCGTCCTCATTTTGCCGGCAGGGGAGTATACACATGCATGTTATATGAGCAAAACAGTAATATCTGGAGTAGCATTAACAATTTAGCCAGATTGATAATAGACTTAAGGTTGGTCTTAACCCTGGAATTACTTTGGGGCCTCATAACTGCTGCATTGTTGGTCTAAAGTATATAAAAGTATACATATTTAGAATATTTACAATTTATCTGTGATGTCAAATTTGGGCCAAAATGCTCATTTTTGGCCCAAAATCCCCCAAACAGTTTTTTTTTTTATTACTTTTTTTTTTTTTTTTAAACTAGACAAAAATATCTAGGAGCCATTTTTTAATTTTTTGTGATTTTAACCAACTTTGAGAAATTTGCACCAAAAATGGTCATAAAAAGGCTGATTTTTGCCCAAATATGAAAAAAAATTTGGTGAAGTTGGTCAAAATTCAAAAAATAAAAAAAACAGCTCCTAGATATTTTTATCTAGTTCTTAAAAATGAATAATAAAAACAATTTTGGCCCAAGAATTTTTTTGTTACGTATAACGAAAAAGAGGTGGGCCAAAAAAAGGTTTTTTGGTATTTTGGGCCAAAAATGAGCATTTTGTCCCAAATTTGACATCACAAATAAATTGATCAAGTCTTTGCCGTTCTAAATATGTGTACTTTTATATACTTTAGACCAACAATTTAGCAGTTATAAGGCCCGAAAGTTTCCATAATTCCAGGGTTAAGACCAACCTTAAATGACGCAGACTACCTTACATAAACAATCCACCGGCAAGAACTGAGGTGCATAATGAATAAGGTCCAGTTTCTATTTACTGCAAGCAACTTTATCCTGTGTCATCACATAATCCATTTTCAAGGAAAGTCAGCCTTATTTTAAAAAAACCATTTGATATGTAATAAAAATGCACGTAAGCACTATTACACAGAGATTTTATTATGATCGTATTGAACCAGTGTGTTTGCAGGTGTTTTTAAATACAATCAGCGGCACATTCAGCAGCGGATTCATGTGGTGTAGGTACCTGCCCCCTCCCCATTTTGACTCAATAACATGTGGGTGAGGAAAGAAAGCCGGACATTTTTTCATGAGTGCCCCCCCCCAAAAAAAACCACCTGGATTGTCCCCGAATACTATTGTTGGGATGTATTGACGACATGACTCTTACTTGTGATATATTTTTGCTGAACCATGAAATGGTATCAGCCTATAAGAGTGAATGTTACTAGCTTACTTACTAGCTTACTTACTAGCTTACTTACTAGCTTACTAGCTTACTAACTAACCATTTGGTCTGAAATGGACATATCTTTAAATGCCACGAAGGTATGACCCCATGAGTGGTGTCATATGAAAGAGGAAAACATAAAGAATATAATAGAAATATTTCCAAACGTCGGAGGTCATCCAGAGGTCACAGGGGTCAAAAAAGGTAATTTTAACCGAAAATGCTCCGATTGAGCTTAAACTTAAATGCAATGATCCTTATGACATTCTAAACATGTTTAAAACATTTAAAAATTTATTTAAGGTCATTAAGGGGTCATAAAGGGGTCAAAGGTCAAGGTTCTCAAAATGCTCCAATTGAGCTGAAATTTAAATGCAGTGATCCTTATGACATTCTAAACATTTAAAAAATATTTTAAGATTCATTTCAGGTCATTAAGGGGTCATAAAGGGGTCAAAGGTCAAGTTTTCCAAAATGCTCCAATTGAGCTGAAATTTGAACGCAATGATCCTTATGACATACTAAACATGTTGAAAATATTTTAAAATTCATTTAAGGTCATTAAGGGGCACTAAAGGGGTCAAATGTCAAGTTTTCAAAATGCTTCAATTGAGCTGAAATTTAAATGCAATGATCCTTGTGACATTCTTAACATGTTTTAAATATTTTAAAATTCACTTAAGGTCATTAAGGGGGTCATACAGAGGTCAAAAGTCAAGTTTTCAAAATGCCAGCTTCTCACGATCAAGGTATATTAAAACGGCAATTAATGAAACAGTCTTATTAAAATTAATACTATCCTGCACAGTATTGCTGCTTGATCAGATCGTCACAGTCATCCGCCTAACTTACCTTGTGCCCTTGCAAAGGGCACAGTTGCTCTAGTTTATTTTATATTCTTTACTTTTCCTCTTTCATTAACACCACTCGGGCGGTCATACCTTCGTAGCATTTCGAGATTATGTCCATTACAGACTCCTGGTGACAGTGGTATAGGCCTACCACAATATACTGCCGAAGCCACATGGTTCAGCTATGGTGCGGTTATCGCTCTAGTTTCAACAGGTGTTATTCAATTTTCTCCATGAAACTGAGAGTTTACTCTAAGCTCTCACTCAAGTTCATATCTTTGTACAGGGGGGCCGGCCAAGATTGACTGAATTTTGACGTCGTCATTGGTTTTACACGTAAACACAAAAATGTCTCAAATAATTCCAAAAGTGTATGCATGTTATCAAGCACTATTTTATCAGTCTAAATCCGTTGAGGTTCGACAATGAACCTCATTGTAAGTACTGTTTTTTTTGAATTTTTGTATGAATAACGCATTTATATGTTACGATATATACTGAAAATTCACCGACGTATATCAATGCGACTTTTGTGGTGTAATGGTTAAGAGTCTCGCCTCCCATGCAGAGGGTCCCGAGATCGATTCCCTCACCCGGCAATGATTAAAAAATTTTCTTCTTTTTTTTTCTTTGAATCTAAAATTATTTATTTTCATGTGAAAATGTATACATTGCACTGGAAATATATTTTGTGCATTTTTTTTTTTTTCTGTAATGGGGCCAATAGAGCTAAAAAGCATCTTGGCTCGAAAAAAAATAATTAAGTCCCAACGTGCAGGCAGTGTTGCCGTCATATTGTCTGTTTTGTTTACGCTTTTGGCTGTTGCCACATTGAATAATGTCGTCCACCGTCGTCTGTCTTTGTATGAATTAATTTGCGAGGTAACCTCTATTCAAACTAACCTCTATTCACAAAATTCACAAGCCTAAAACCATCAAGAAAATCATAGCACTCAGTAACACATTTGACACTCTCCGAGTTGAATCCATCAAGTCAGCAAAAAGCTATAGTCCTGAAACTGGGTCCGCCAGAAGACCTTTAACCAGTTCATATTTTACCAATCCATATTGTTATGATCTTAAGGTGATACCTAAGGGCCGACTTATTTTTAATAAAATCTCTATCCATTAAACCATTGGCAATCCCTTAAAGCAATGAGCTATTCCACTTGAAATCCATACACCCCCTATGAAAGACATGACCTTAATCTCCCACACATGGAGTGCAAATTTTAAATGGAGTTACCATAATGGGTGACTCCATTTGAAATCTACACCCCCTATGTGGGAGATTAAGGTTATGTCATCCACAGGGGGTGTATGGATTTCAACTTGAATTGCCCAATCACCGTGCAGCAATCCCATTACCAATACCGTCATACCAATCCAATTCTCACTAACCTTGGAATTCTCGGCAGCGTAGACCCACCACAGATCAATCGAAATTAAAATCTTAATAACCCTGACCAGTTTTTACGCTCATCGCCTCTGGCTAGGCATTACGCAAAGGCGTATCATCATTCCTAAGCATTTTTGTACCCCAAAAGTAGAAATTTTCGCAGAACATTAATTTTCACGCTCCTCTGAAAATAAAAATGTGTGAATATATTCTTATATGCGTAGTGCTATGTATGAAAACTCAAAATTACGAATTAAAAAATAAGCAAAGTAATTCAAAATAGGAAAAACGTGAAATATTACACGTGCAAAAATAAGCACTTTACAGTATTTGTAATTTTCAGTTCTCACTTCACACAGTCAATTCAGTAAATATCGCTTGATAAAAGAAACCATAGTTATTCCTTTCAAAAATATAAAAATAACATTTCCAAGGATTTTGTCATTTTTTAGAGCCAGCTATTTTTCTTTTAAGTTGGGACAATTTGATTCACGTTTTTATCTTTAGATTAAATTATTTTCAGAAACAATAAAAACAAAAAATGCAAAACCTCATTTTATTGGTTTGACTATATAGGTAGAAATTCCCAATACAGTCTGCAGTCTGATAAATCAAGGACTTCACTTCCCTAAATCAAGGACTTTGCTCTTCTCCATACAAATAACCAATAAAAATGTATTTTCAGCAATTATTATTAATTTACTGTTTTTTTGTCCAATGTTAAATATATCAAGAACGTAACGCATGTACACACACCTCTACTCGTATTGCGTGCCAACCGGGAACATTCAAACCAGGGGACATCGAATATAGTTTTCATCAAACTGGGGACAATTGCTACCATTTAGAAAATGTTTTCAGCCAATCAGGGACAGCACCCTCTCCCTGTATGGTGTCCCCAGTTATAATGACATCATTTGAGGATTGCTGGACACAGGGTAGCATAAGCCAAATGCTCAGTGCCAAAATTTCTGAAATTTTTCGAAAATTTGGGGGTGGGACTTTATTCAAAGGTGGGACTATACTTCAATAGAGGATGTCCCCACAAAGAAGGTCCCTGATCATAAAATTACAAATTCACAGCCACACACCAACATATTTTTGTAAATGAGGACCTACAACTTTCTTGTCTAAACGAGGACCTTGCACACTCTACGCTAAACTCTAAACCGTGCACCCTTTTGACTTTTTCCTATCCAACCAAGACCAGATTTTAGTTTTTACACCCGTAAACAAGACATGGTCTTATAATATGCATTTTACATTGTTTGCAATATGCTGGTAGGGAACCATGGACATCCTCGGTTATCAGCATAAAACAAGACATGGTCTTATATATGCATTGTTTGCAATATGCTGGTAGGGAACCATGGACAATATTGGACATCCTCAGTTATCAGCGTAAACAAGACATGGTCTTATATGCATTGTTTGCAATATGCTGGTAGGGAACCATGGACATCCTCAGTTATCAGCGTAAACAAGACATGGTCTTCATGCATTGTTTGCAATATGCTGGTAGGGAACCATGGACATCCTTGATTATCAACATAAACAAGACATGGTCTTATGCATTACAAGTTTGCAATATGCTGGTAGGGAACCATGGACATCCTCAGTTATCAGCGTAAACAAGACATGGTCTTCATGCATTGTTTGCAATATGCTGGTAGGGAACCATGGACATCCTCAGTTATCAACGTAAACAAGACATGGTCTTATGCATTGTTTGCAATATGCTGGTTGGGAACCATGGATGTCCTCGGATATCAACGTAAACAAGGCATGGTCTTATATGTATTGTTTGCAATATGCTGGTAGGGAACTGTGGATATTCTTGGTTATCAAGCTATCTTTAGGGATATGAAACATTTGTAACTCCTTACACACCCCTGCACACCATACACACATACAACATTTAACTAGTACATACTGTTTAGCATGGAATCGTGATCTGAGTATCGCCTGCTGTAGATCCAATATCGGCTTCTCTCTAGATGGTGAGTCAACCATGATGAACTGTTTACCACTGCTGCTTCCAGATATAATCACATACAATAAATCCGCTTACTATAATCCAATGACACCACCAGCGCAAAAAATTGTTGCCAATTGTGTTTCTAGAATGTGTAGATCCTGTTCTAAATCCGTATGGTAAGAAAAATTACCGTTTTTTAAAATACAAAAATATGACACTCGCCAAAAAACAATCTTGTCTTATGATATAAGACACCATACATGAAACATCAGTCCATAAAATATGTATTATAGCACAAAATCACGCTCTATGTCTGTATTGTCAAAATCAATAAATCTCGTTGCATGTAAAGTGGGCTAGAAGTCAGTTATCTGTGCAAGATTCAATTACATATCTTGCATGAAAACAAATCTTGACGTATAATTATGTTATCACGACGGTACATGTCTCTGATTTTATATACACAGAATCAATCCAAATATATGTTCAGTGTTCACACCAAATACATACACTTGGTATTTTCTAGAATAGTCGCCTCTTTAATTCCGTACATTTATCGCATGTGACAAGACGATCCCCTCGTAAATGTTATGTTGTTGCAGCCAATAAAAACATCCAGTATATTTATAAATACGTATGTCATTACAGCGATATCCGTATGAATCTTGGCATAACGCGATTCACCAGCCACTACACTGTTGCGTCATTACCCCTGAACACAACCGAGCCCGGTCTATATATTGTTCTAAATATATATATCCAGAAAGATAGATGCACCTACATCCACAGTAACCAAAAAATTCACAAAATCAAACAATCGCAAAGACAGTCATAAATTCAATCCTATAATACATCAAAGTTATAGCAATTTGAGAATAAAATTTCTGGCGGTATTCCTTGATGTTATTCAGAATATTGACATAAAAGAAACACCTTTTAAAAGGTTGTATCCACAGTAAACACCGCAATTATTCCAGTTCTTCTGTATGATCCAGATAAAGATGAGCTTGTTGATTAGATGGTGTCTTACAGTACCTGTCTACACACAATACCTATGTTCTAGCAGTACCCATACATTTATATCACAACAGTGTCGTGCTTTTATTTAGAGCAATGACGCATCACTTGAAAAAACCATTTCAATCCATTTCTGCCACTGAATAACCTCATCAATAATTTCCTCCTCCCCTGAAGTAGAAGCTTAAATCAAAATCGGATGTGCTTTTACTACCACCACACCGTCCAGCAGCACAAATCTACCGCTATTGTATGCATACGATTCCCACAGCACAGTGTAACTCCACACTATTTAGAATACCAACACACCACCATTTGATTTTAATAATATTCTCCCATTACCAGCTAGCACACAACTGCTTGTCTTGTGTGATGTGTGTATATACGAGCCCGTTATCTTCTACTGAGTCAAGCCTCCCTGTGATTATACACAGTGTATGTACGCCAGCCGGTGAGTTCAGTTTGAGAGTGAATGAATGTCGAAGGAGGCCAGCTAGCATCTACCAATTCAATGGACTAATCATTCATTCACCTGAGTTGACAACAACATAGATATCCTTGTATCCGATGAGTAAACAAATTTCACCACTACTCCATTATCAATCCAAAATCATAATACTGTCACACCGGTCAATAATTAATATATAACTTATCTGATCCTGCGTCGAAGTACAATTACTAATTTGGATCGCAGAATTTATTTCTTCTATTGATGCTACAGCAAAGTAAAATTCATTTTTTCCGAACAAAATTGGTTAAAATTCACCTTTTTCATCAAAAATTCAAATTAGTCACAATACTGGGAAAGCAATTTACTTCTTCTTCTATTGATGCTACAGCAAAGTAAAATTCACTTTTTCCAAACAAAATTTGTTACAAATCTCCTTTTTCACCAAAAATTAGTCACAATACTGGGAAAGCAATTTACTTCTTCTTCTATTGATGCTACAGCAAAGTAAAATTCATTTTTTCCAAACAAAATTTGTTACAAATCTCCTTTCTCACCAAAAATTAGTCACAATACTGGGAAAGCAATTTACTTCTTCTTCTATTGATGCTACAGCAAAGTAAAATTCATTTTTTCCAAACAAAATTGGTAACAAATCTCCTTTCTCACCAAACATTAGTCACAATACTGGGAAAGCAATTGACTTCTGTTGATGCTACAGCAAAGTAAAATTCACTTTTTCCAAACAAAATTGGTTAAAATTCACCTTTTTCATTAAAAATTAGTCACAATACTAGGAAAGCAAACAGCAACAGTTCATTCAGTTGTGAAACTGACTGTATACTATAAATATACCAGAATTCCTGTCTTCAATCGGTGGCGATGCAATCACCTAACAACATGGGTGAAACTTGATCACTACTAAAATAGGTAAAAAATGATAAAACGGCAGAGAAATGGTAGATGGTAGGCGCCTATAGCCAATTTCATTTGCACAATGCAGTATATAGCTCCTCAATCATATGATGTTACAACACCATTACTCACAGTCATATAGCGACATAGAATGTCAAATTTCACTCCATTGCTGGAAAATAATCAACTCATAATAATAAATTAATATACCAGTTGTATTTTGACAGTAATAAATAATGTATAGCTTATATTTGATCCAAGTTTGGCTACTACAAAAATTATGCAGAATTACAGCATGTCACGTCTGATGACAACGCTTTAGCGACAATTTCGCTAGTCCCCAATTTGATGAGAGCATTCGTGGAGTAGGGCATCGATGAAGTTTGTCTAGCTATTAAGTTCCGACTACAGCTGATGGTTGTCGAGCTGAGTGCTTTTCAATTGCATAAATCTAATGTTCCAACAATATATTTCTATCATCCGTGTTGCCTTTACATTAATGATATATATAGCCAGGGTTTATGCTTTGAAATTTCAAACTAGTCAGACTGATACCAGTCTGTAATATCACTCTCTCTCTTTTCTATAATAGCTCTAGTTGGGGTCGCCGACTTGGGTGTTTCCCTGTTCAGACGATATAATTCTCATCACCGCCCGCACTCAAATGAAAGATAAAATTGATATAGATTACATCGGTGGAAAATGCCAACTGGTTTAGGCCGTTATCACAAATTGGTAGCCAGCCATTATCATGCTCTCTCTATTGCCTCTCTAGATAGTCAACCATAGAGCTGCATATAGAAGTCAAGTGCTTTCATTTGCATCAGTGTTCTGACCATATCCTTGTCCTCGGTGATGTTATATACTAGATAGATTGCAATTTGTAGATAGCATATATAAAGAACTTCACCAACTGGTCTAGGTTGTAATATCACTTTAATATTATCCCTGTTATTACAGTCTCTCATTCATATGAATGAAGAGCGTGTAGCCTATACAATATGGCTACAGCAGGTCATTATTCCCTTGCTCTATTAATACCACTATAGTATTGTAGCTGGCTCCTAATGCAATTTTAACCCCACAGCAGCTTGAGAATATTTCCTTCCCAACATCCATAAGTCCAGCATCTCTAGTATTACCAACAGAATAATTGTGTATTATTGTGAAAATCTCGAATGGTTACAATATACAGGATCTGTGAAAAAATTATGCGTACTACTAGGAAAGGGTGAATTCTCCAATTGGTATGCCAAAAATTGCTTCCCCCATCCTGTCCATACTATTACGAAGAAATTTTTGCCCCCTCCTTTTTGATGGACCAAAACTTCATCTTCATCAAAAAGACCATCTATCCGCAAGTCACATTGTGGGGAACCCAATTTGAAAACCTTAAAAAAATTGTTTAATCATATCAGGGCAGGGTGTGGGAGGCCATGGCCAGCCCAATTTTTGTTTATTTTTTTTTTCTTTATAGCTTTATTCCAATTTTGGGGCATATTTGTATTTTGGCCTCCGCACAATTTGATGGCTGCCCCACATTGTTCAACTTTGCTACGGCCCTAAATCATATGCGATGCGAGTGCAATGAGCAGGAAATTTGAATACCGTAAACGTTCGCCTAATGGCGCACATGGGCTCCTTTGCCTTGGGGTAAGTTTCATGTGAAAATAGAGAGCTCCTTCCTCTGAAATCCCAACAAGAATTAAGGTTCCGTGCCCTTATTTGCTGGTGGGAATTTTACGGGAGGGCACTTTTAAGTTTTGCCTAAAATTTCACTTATATCAAAGGAGCCCATAGCGCCATTAGGTGAATGTTTACGGTATTTGACTTTAAGCATATCAAAATGGTGCCCCCTCCCCTTTGGCCTGCAAAAACAATCTTTGCCTCCCCCTATAATTCAACCCCAAGAGGTACACATAATTATTGCACCACCCCTAATTCAATTCTGTTTATTTTTCATGATTGATGACCATCATTATGAAATAAGATAGCAAAGTTGTCTGACAAAGATCGCTAACTGATCTACATCACAATTCATGCAAAGCACCCTGGGAAGGGTTAATTTTTGCTGTATTTTAAGTATCATTGCCAGATGTTGGGGGTATCAATATGTGACCTATCACATAATACACCTATGACACTTGTCTGTATCCAAAAATGAAATTCCAGATTTGGTAACCAAGTTACACAGCTGCTGACGAAATAAATTTATAAAAGAATACCTTGAACCCTCACCACTAAAATAGTGATGTAGGCTGTAAGAAAGTACTGTTTTGGTTCTGGTCCGGAGTATCTTCATTAATTGATGAGGGAAGGAGGGTTTTTTTTTTTCAGTGGTTTCAAAGATCTTAAAAAATAAATTTAATTTTTAGAATCTTTGGTAGTTTTCAGTCTTTTCCAACAGTGCTTGAGGAAAGGAGGAGCTAGCAGGAGGCCCCTTTTCATTCTTTTTCAAATGTGAGATTCAGAGGGATAAACCCCTAGAGTAGGCCCTACCACAAAAAGACTTGGAAATGATCTTTGTTCTCTAAGAAACTTACTCATATGTATATGTTTAAAGTTGTCCTAAAACATTACATTTGTTGAAAAATCTATTTTTTTAAATCTGACAAATTCTGGAAATTGAGACAGGAGGGGACGAGAACCAAAACATTATTTTTTTGGCCTTAGGTGAATACTGCATGAATATAGGCTATAGGTCTTAGTGTACAAATTCTTTATTACTTTCATGACTTTTTCCTGTAAATATTCATTCCATGTGACATTACATGTTGATGATACAGGCTGGATTGTTCAAATGAAAATTTCAACAACAAATAAGGTACAAATAACATCATCAAAAACAGGCAAAACCATAGAAACAAATGGGCGATTCTGAATTTTTCTTACATTATAAAATTTAATAAAATATATGCTATTAGATTTAGCAATTTATATCAAATTAACTGTGTGGCTCTAAAATTAGTCGATTATTTTTTCAGCTTCAGCAAATTCATTTGCAGACAATATTATCAACTAAATCGAAGCAATTATGAAAATGCCTAGCAGATTTTCAAGGAAATTAACATTTACAAATTTGGAGTGCACAATATCAAAATCAGTGAACATTTTATTGACACCACATATATTACATGTAGGGATATTCCAAATGAAATCCAATCACCCCCTATGGAAGACATGATCTTAATATTATCCACACAGGGAGTTTGAATTTCAAATGGGGTTCTTCTATTAGTGTCTCCCTCATATGTAAGAGTATTATTGCACTGTGTACAGACAAGCTGTACTTGTGTTTAATTCTGGAACCTAGAGTAGATGAGTGTATTTTTACCTGAATGGGTGATTCCATTTGAAATCTACACCCCCTATGTGGGAGATTAAGGCCATGTCTTCAATCAGAGGAGGCTTAAAGGCATTCCTACAATGCACTATGATTGGGAAATTTGATCAATATAACCTAATTTTAAAGGCAAAGTCCCCATTGCCACACACACAAAAGGGTAATTTTACAACTGCAGCCAACAAGCTAATAGTTGAGACTTAGGACTGATATTTGATTTTCTTACAGGAAACATTCATATTGTCCCACTGCATTAATTTTATTCCTAAGTCTCGATGTTATGAATGTTAAATAATAGGATGAAAACACCAGATATTTGCACACAATTCCAATGCAAGGCATGATCAACTGTACCACATGTGTACAAAAGCCAGACATACAAGGTCAGAAACCCCATTGGGTTGTGGGAATGTCTTTAAACATCCTCTGGTCTTCAATAGGGGGTGTATGGATTTCAACTAGAATTGCCAAAGCTACTGATACGATTATTTATAACAGTGTTTCATGAGAGAAGGGTGAAAGGTTCACAAACTGGCCAGGAGGCAAGATTGATCATCAGTCTGGAACCAACCATTGATGACATGACTGTGCTTTATTTTTCCTACTAAAGTATTTCATTTTTCAAAATTCGTAGGGAGCTGAGATTCAGGATTTTAAATATCCACAAATGTATCACTTATTGTAGTTTCATAGAAATAAAACGTCTGGATTTTAAGAGAAATTAAGTTCTTCACAAATAATGGCTTATTGGGTAATAGTAAAATAATGTCCCATGAAATAAAGTCCTTTTTATATATAATAAACGTTTCATTAACTGGATGTCAACCTGCGACATCCCGATTTAATATATTTTCATCCACAGCCCATTGTTTACACGCCTCTATAATAAGTTGTTTATGTTTGAGACTACACATTAATGTAGCTTTTAACCTGTAACCTATCTGAATAAAAAACAACTCTGTTTTACGGGTGGACGGACTTGCCAAGTAGAGTTGGTCTGTATTTATTTCTCTCTGGAAGACCCAACAAAATCACAAAAGCTGAAAAAAAAATCACACTACCCCACAAGAAAGCTTGCATTGGAGCAAACCCCAAATTGAACGCTTTATAATTGGAGTGCAAGAGTACAGTGTCCAATTCACTACGGCAAAAAACATCGGGTTTTTTTTATTTTCGTACAGTTAAAAATATTCTTGAAAAAAAATTGAACTTACTCTATTTTCTTTACTTTTTAATACAAAAGTACATCCTAAAACCCTGTTTTTGATACTTGTTATCTAATGCCATTGATGGCTTTCCAAAATAAACATGCAAGTGTCATATAAAACGCTTGTATAGGAAAAGTCAAATGTATCATGGTGGCCCATATTCTTAACGCAGCTCATTTTTCATGAACGTGACATGCTTGTATATTGATAAGAAATATTATTCTTGTTAAACTTGTGTGATATAAATTGCTTGTACAAGAAAAAGCAAAAGTATAGGCCCTAATTGGTAGCCTGTTCATAATAATGCAATTTCAAATTAAAAAGCCAGCTTGCTTTTCATGTGCACGTGCTCGTGCTTTATAAAATTCTTGTAAAGCTTGAGCGATATGAATTGCTTGATTGGTGACCCTGGATTTTTAAATCAATTTAGTATCAGGCAGCTCTTTAACTATATTCAGTGTGTGGTATTATTGTTGCAGTATATGACTGCATAAACATTATACTGTACAACAAATGCTTGTATAAGAAAACTGCATCTAATTGGGGGGTCTTCAAGTTGAAATCCGTATAGAGGTTGTGCATATGACATATCATACCGTAAATATGGCGGACTACTCAAATGCACTCAATAAAAGCATGATTGCAATCTACCTCGACACTTCGTCTCACACACATAACAAATAATGCACTGCGCCATGATTACGGTGAAGGACACCGGTTCAAATCCCTTTGTTTGGAGCCAATCAATAATTTCATGCACAACCTCTATATGAAAGACATGACCTTAATTTTCCACACAGGCTGGGTGTAGATTTTAAAAGGAGTCACCCATTCAGGTAACCCTAGCCCTAGAACTCTGGCCATAGTATCCGTTTTTACTTCCACTAGGGCCAGAGGCACTTACATTGAAAAAATTGTTGGAGATGGTTGAACGCAACAGAACAAATAAATGATGAAAATTGACCTTTTCATTGTGTTCGTGGGTCACCGCAAGAGCTGTAAAATTCCATTTGAAAAAACATATTTTTCATATTTATGCACACTTTCCCTACCTATTTAAATGAACCTCAATATTGATCATCATATTGTACCCATTTGTGTTACCTTCAATTCGACGATCCCTGTTGATTTGCCGTGAAAACGCTTGCATTTACTTGGAGGGAATTGTTCGGTTCTTCCGTTATTAACATCATTGGCATCATTTGACCTTTCATGTGACTTTTTCCATTTGCAACAATCTTCCCTATAATTGAAGACCGAATTGAAAAGACTAGTTTGCGTATGACGTGACATGACGTCCTGTCAACCAGACCAAAAATGCCGTACTGCGCAGGTCAGTAACCAATCACGTCGCGCCTTTGCCCTGACGTCAGACGCAAACTAGTCTTTTTAATTCGGTCTTCAATTATACCATCATGCAACCGCATCTGACCTCGCCACATCCTCGTCGTCATGTCCATTTTACTTGTGGGGTGGATAAATGACGGAGTAGTGGACTAGAATATTAAATTAACATGAAACGTAAAACACCTGTATAAAACGAGAATAACTCACGCATGACCGACCGGCCGACCGCCCGTTGGAATAAAAAATACACGCTGGATTGTCTTGGAACTCCAAATGCTTTAGTTACAAACAGAGATTGCGCTAGTAAAAAATGCATTTCAGCCCCTGCCAAAGTTCATTTTCGGACTCCCCCGTAAGTAGAATAGTCCAGATTATCGTAACCTTTGACATTGCCAATATCACACAAATGTCGTCTATTTCATGCCGTAAAGATGTATGAGCAAGTTTCTGAAGAATATTGGTAAGTTTAAAGGCCAGATATCAGGCTAACGAATATGATCTGCATATATAGAAAGATCCGATCGTTGTCCGAACGTCAAAATTTGATAAATGTCAATGGTACAATTCTAAGCACATGAAAGTTGTGAGGTCATTTCTCAACACAATACCTGTCAGAGGATAATTTACATAGGCACAAAAGACCGTGTTCAACGTAGCGTTACTCAGCCAAACATGGCAGAGTAGGTCCCGGATGGTCGTACATGTTCCTATCTCCACAACGTTATACCTTTCCAAAAAGGAAAGAGATACAAAAGGCGAACGTCTAGGTAACCCCCATTTGTAATTAACACTCCCGAGTCCCTGTGTGGGAGAATATTAATGGTAATGTCTTCCATATGAGGTGTATGGATTTCAACTGGAATAGCCCAACTGGTGACCTACAATTCTTAAATTTCATCATCACTTAAATGCAACAAGAGGAATCAGTGGACCAAGACAGAACGATGCAACTTCATGAATTTGAATCATTTTTGGCTCGAGCTGCCGAACCTGTAAAATTCTAATAGAGGTTATCCACGTTACTCATGTGTGACTTCTAACAAAAGGTGCTGGTTCCGTAGTATTCCTCATTTAAACCAATTCAATGCACGACCTCAGACTTACTTGCATGACTTTAGCGGCTATTTTGAAACAGTCATGGTTGCACATGCAGGTACTTCTTTTGAAAATCCTAAACAAGGTATAGCAGTCGTTGATAGGATATGCACCTTATAGAACACGGATAACCTCTATTGTAAGATTACTTTGGTTAATATAAGCCCATATTTTTACCGATCTTATTGTGTGTGTGTCAGTGTGTAGTGTGCGAAAAAACAATATTTTACTGTGTTGCATGGAAAGTTTTTCTATGCAGACCCATGTCTAAGCATTTCTTGCACTCACAAAAATGAGTGTCTAATCATCCCCATGTAACCAAAATATCTGCAATGTGTCAGAATTCAAACACAAAACTTAAAAATTGGTGTTCAAGTGTAAAGCGTACAAGTCAATGGAAGTTGTCAGTTTTTGGTAATTTTCTTGAAATAGTCAATATATTAGTTGTGCTCATTTAGAAGGGCAATTCTTATTATGCATAAACTGATATATCATTGATTAATCTTTAGGTATTTAATATTTCTAAAAAGAAACTAGCGTTGAAAAAAGGAGTTTAATTGGCGACTCAAAAATAAAAAATAAAAAAATATATGCAGAAATATATTATGCATTCAAGCATCAGGGATAATGTAATATTAACTGAGTGAGTGAGAGCTAGTGAATGTACATAATGCAATTCAGAAATGCCATGCTACTTCGTACTTCACTGCTACATACTACCTTATTGCTCATGATGAGGTACAGTTGTATGCATAATAAAATGATATTATACTTTCATGACAAAACTGTTTACCATGTTTAGGGCTGTGCAATAATTATCTGTCCATCTGAGGTGGTAAAACGTCAAAATGGCCTGCCTTAAAATGCCCCCCCCTCTTGGCATGCCAAAAGAACCTTGTCCACCCCCCCTTTGCATATACCAAATTGTTAGAATGTTTCCTTCTTGTTTTCCTAAGCCTTTTTAGAGCCTTTTAATTCAAAGGTAGCCATGAAATTTTTTTGTGCCCCCCCCCTTTTGACTCGCCAAAATGTCTTGCCCCAAAATTGCTTCCCTCAATTTCCCCACAGGGAGGCAAATAATCATTGCACAGTCCCTTAAAATCCCTACACAATACCAGGAAAGGCAATTCTAAAAAAAAATCTCATATCAAAATAATTCTACTTAAAATACCATTGAATGCATGGCACTTAAATTACTGCTAATGGTATTGATTAAAGTGAGAGAGCGTGTAACACGCTAATCAAGTTAATGTGCCCTTTGGCCCAACATGGGTGCTTCTTCCATGAAGCTACCGTTCCAAGGGAAAATTTCTACGAATGGTTAATTATTTTCTTCCACTTACTTTTCTATTTGAGTTAATTTCCATTCTGTATAGCAGGCATGATTATATCACATAGAGTAATATTCATTTGTGCTGGCTGAAAGTAGGCTTTGAATGAATGACATTTGGAGAAGAAAATACACTTGTGTTTGGAACAATGACATAATTTGTTTTATTTCGAAATTGCAATACAGAAATATTTTTGTTCACTTCTTATGTTCTGCTACCTTGGGACTTAAAGGCCCATGACCCAATCAACAGTCTTATCCCCTTGATTTATCTCATTGTTGATGACATCATATAATTGATCATATTTTTCTCATAACCATCCTGAATATGACGTTCCAACTCAATGTATTTGGGAAGAAATTGTGAAAAAACAGTAAGTTTGTGGTTACCACTTTAGCGAAATTAATCTCTCACTCCGGGGGTGTAGATTTCATATGGAGTCACCCATTCCAGTAACCCCAGGCACGTACGCAGGAGTTTTTTGGGGTGTGCCGCTTTTGAAAAAGTGGACTTTTTTCAAGAGGGGGGGGGGAGCAATTTTGTGAAAAGTGGACATTCTTCCCAAAATTTGGACCTTTTTGACCAAAAAGCGCAAAAAAACTGATTCTTTTGCTCGATATGCTTGCAAATTGTGATATTTTGCGACTTTTTGTATACTGTTTCAAATTAGTGGTGGGGGTGCAGCCCCCTGTGTATGGGCCTGGGTAACCCCATTTGAAATTCCCACTCCCTTTGTATAAGATTAAGGTCACATCTTCCATAGGGGTGTAAGGATTACAACTGGAATAGCCTATCAACTGAATACTAGCACTAGCACAGAATAAAGATTCCATTTTTAATGCTATGTGTGCTGGCCATAGGCTTAACACAAAAAAGTCCTTTTGAGATATTTTCTCAAAATATCAAGAGCTATCTCAAGAACCACTCAACCAATACTAGACTTGTTTGTACTCATTTTAATGCATTTTTCAGGCTGATTCCAAATATGGCAATGAAAATCTAAAAAAATTTTTAAATAAAAAAAACAAAAAACTTGTCGTCTGCAGTCAACACCCGCGTGGAGAGATTTAAATGTATGGTAATAAGACAGATGATGGATGACACTCCTCCACTGTGACAGTGAATGCACCTGTGACATTCTGAAACTGGAGAACTAAATGTACTATATATCATAAGAGGCTTTACATCTAGAGGTGATTGTCTAAGTGGCGAGTTGTGTATGGGCGAGTTGTAGGGTGAATTGTGGGGCGAGTTTGTGAACATCAATGGATGATCATGCTCTTCAAGTTGAACATAATATGCTCATTAGTCACTATTACAGCAATAAAAAAACTCAACTTATAACTCGCTCCAAAATAACTCCACTATATACAACAGACACAATAGCTACAACAACTCGCTATACTACTCGCCCTGCAACTTGCTCCACAACTCGCTCATACACAACTCACCATTTAGCCACCCCCATCTTAAGGTACCTGGTACAACGTTGTATGACAGCAAGATTTAGTTCTGAGTTAGTGCTGATCAAAGTTTGAAAATCATAGAAATCTTTATATGGGATATAGCGAAAATGAAACATGTAATAAGATGATTAGTATCCTCTACCATCATCGGACACAGGAACCAGGGGGTCTTCCAAAAAATTTGGATGGCGACTTTCTCTATACCTAATTTTTGCTGTTTTTGCTCCCCATCAGTATACCAATTTTCAACAAAATCACCCAAAAATCGCCAATTTGTCCTAATTGGGCGATTTTAAGGGCACTTTTGCCAAAATGTGCCCGATTGGGCACATTGATCTTCACCGTGGCACATTCCCGTATACCTTCAACCATGGAGAGAAATACTGGGACTTTCCTAAATATCTTGTATCATTTGCCAAGTAGGGTTGGTTGGTATGTGACCCTAATCTGGACCAATCAGACCAAGGGAGGATATTTTGGAAAATGAGCCATTAGGTGACAAAAAAACCCAACAATTTGTTCTATATATTGTTTGTCAAGGGGTCGGTCGATCAGGATTTTTTTCTTCTTCTGTTTTTTAATGTTATTTTTTTCTGGAATAAGCTAAATGACCTTAAAAAATCACTGAAAGCTTGAAAATCAGAAACTTTTTTGCATGACATATTTTGAAAATTTTCATAATTTTTTTTCAATAAATTTCTGTCAATATCAATCCACTTCAGCCAAAAAATGGCTGCTTTTAATTTCGTACTGATAAAAGAGAGATACAAAACACAAAATCTGGGTCCGTCAAAATCAAAATCTTATTTTATTGATTTTTATGACCTATTTTCTCCTTATTTCAATATAAAAACTGCGGCATTTGGCCTCAATGAATCCGAATGTATCACATTTGCATTAAAAATGTCCTACACATAGATTGATTTTTCCCTTTTCAGTGCAGTGAGTGAGCAGAAAAATTAAAAAAATATCTTTATACTTACAGTACCAACTTTAAGTTTCCACATAAAAAAAATCCATTTCTATATTCCCACATAATTTCAACCGTGTTTCCCGTTCATATAATTAATTTATTCCTTCATGAATTGCAAAACATCACCCAATTTATTCTGCATGAAATCTGATGATCCCATCATGAATTCATTCATACAAGATTTTTACTTTGCCATATTTTTTACATAATACAATATGCATTAATTGCCACTACATCAAAGTGTCAAATCTGATTTCAAACATGAACCCTGTCATTTTTTTCCCTTTTCAATTAGCTCTACCCCTACACTCCTCTTATCCACTTAAGGCATGTCGGAGGTGAGCATGACAAAGCAGAATTTGCCCTTAAATGGACTCAAGAACCACAAGATCTATAGATGGATATATAATAAATACAATTATCGGATCCCTTAAGTAATATCCAATAAAATCAATGTAGTATTATTACAAACTACACTGCAGTTTTTTTTTAAACTGGACAACTATGGCTCCTGCCATCTGACATGCCTTAACCCCCTGGACACTACTTGTCATCTAACAGCATTTCTGATTGGTTGACAACTTGAAATGCTCATTTCAATTGCCAATTATGACTAGGCTTATTAATACCCTCCTTGATTGGTTCAAAATTGGACACAATATTAATTTTGGCCAATCAGCAAGTAGTTCTCATGCTCATGTAGTCCTCATCAGATTTTCCCTTATCAATCAGACTCCTGAACTTCTGTTATCCACTTACAAAACTGATAAAATGAGAAAAGAATTTCATGTTTACAAAAGTGGTTCCAGAATGTCGAGCACATGACGTAATGTGCTGCTTACATAAATAAAAACATATTTATACAACTGCTATATGTTTGCACCGAACAATCTTAATTTGAACAAAATCAAACATGCTGATCCATTTTTAAACAAGTTGTTTAAAATTTTTGTGAACAGAATGTTCAGTGCACTTTTTTTGATGAACTTGTTGTATTATCAGTGTGCACAAAAAGTGTCAGTCCTATGACCTATAATAGAAACAATGCGATGTACTTTGAACTGGGGAAAGTTAGTTAAGGGTCTTTGACCGGATCGATAGCCTCATCCCCCATTTTTCTCATTACCCCACTCAAACACCCGGGATATATTTCGCTACAATTTTTCATTTGAAATTTGGGGACCAGTTATGGTGAAATTGGGGTATTTTATAAACAGAGGTCCAAATACGATACTCATATTGGTAGCACATGCCTGTACTGTACTGAGTACCCCCTGGTCCTAACCCTTACTCCTGTCACTACCATCTAACAGTGGCAAACCTTAAAGCATTGCCATAATTTTTGCAAAAGAACACACAATATGCATCTTTATTTAACATCAAAATGGCATCATATAATGGTACATCCAAACTGCATTAGGACATCGACACCAGTAACAGACGACATCCAATATGCTTTAGTTTTATTTAGAACACTAGTTGCCGTCCTTATCTAAACATGACAATACGCTGGGCCCCTGTCTTATAATATTATACAGCCGGCGTGCGCAACCAAGTGGGCAAATTTCCAAATTCATTCCGCGCTATAAGTCGTACTCAAAGCATATCTGTTTACATTCTTAGATCTCCATTTATAAAGGTAAGCTTATGCACGGCCACGAGGTTATGGATTTAAGTCAATGCGGCTTTGATCCAAAAACATAGAAAATCGTGAGCAAAATCAATAAGTAAGGTTCACAAGAGTTAATATCAATAAACGTTTAACCGAACACAAATAAATTTCCTCTCCAAACTTCTATTTTTACTATCCGTTACAGATGAAAGTAAGCCATTGCATGGGACATATACAGAAGAGCAAATCTGAACAAAATAGGGTAGTAAGAAAACATTACTTTCTTTGGGTATCATAAAAATTCGTTCAAAATGTTTAAATCTAAAATAAATTATACACGTCTTGATCTGAAAAAAAATGCATCAGAAAAACACCGACATGATCTTATACAATGCTACCAATATATTTCTACATAATATATAGCATAGTTAGGCTATTCCAGTTGAAATCCATACACCCCCTATGGAAGACATGACCTTAATCTCCTACACAGGGAGTGTGAATTTCAAATGGGGTTACCTGAATAGGTGATTCCATTTAAAATCTATACCCCCTTGTGAGAGATTTTAAGGGCATGTCATCTATAGGGGGTGTATGGATTTCAAATGGAATAGCTCAATGTATGAACCTGGGTGTGTGTCACTAGGATCCACAACATGCTCATCTATCAAGGCACAGTTCTTTAATCCCGATATATTTGTACATTCATTGAATGACCTTTGAAAATTTAAATACTAAAACTCGTACTCTGCAACTTGAGGCCAAATTTTACACTATGATTGTTTAATTATGGTTATTGAACTCTGCCACTAGAATGAGGCCATTGTGGTCCATGTAGTGTGTATAAAAAATATGCCCCAGGGCTGACATACATACATGTAAATCAAACTTTAAGGAGATTTTCGAGAATAAAACCGAATATAAAATGTGTTCGGTCGGGAAATATAAATTATTTGAAAAAATATCACAAAAACACAAGATGTAATATGCTACAGCACGGAATATCATTACCACGGCAACAATGGTGTACCACGTTGCCGCCGGCATATATTATGTACGGATCCATCACATGTAATGCGATCAAAGGAAAACGAGTTTCATGTCGGCAAAAATCAATTCTGGCTTTTCCATTATAGACCGCCCGATTTAAAACCTTCCAAGAAGAAGATGAAATCGTATCGCAATACAACTTGAACTTCCTCAAAAATTAATACAAACATATTCCATGATGCTACAACTATAAATAACAATAAGGCCAAATTAAAAAAAGGTTTGTGATTTGGGATTATCTTTTCCAGCATGAATTTTTTGTGAATTTATCAATTTCTTTGAGTACATTTATTGGAAAATTAAATATTTGCAAGCATGAAAATCACAAGCATCGCAAGTACTTGCCAGTTGCTAAATTGGTGAAATTTTTATGTATATACATAATCATTTCATGCTTCACAGTGACATACATACATAATGCTAAACAAAACAAATCACATTTACAAAATGTATGGTTTGATTCTGGTCGTTTTATTTTTTATACTGTCTTATCTTGTGGGGACATACAAATCCCCTGTTTCTAGGTACACTTAACCTTCGTAAGACTCAGTGAAGATAGTTTGGAAATGTACAACATAGACTGCAAA
Source organism: Amphiura filiformis (assembly GCF_039555335.1). Classification (NCBI taxonomy): domain Eukaryota; kingdom Metazoa; phylum Echinodermata; class Ophiuroidea; order Amphilepidida; family Amphiuridae; genus Amphiura; species Amphiura filiformis. The sequence goes on from NC_092628.1 coordinate 17,722,382, forward strand.
CCACAGCCTTCTTGATTTTCAATGGTAAATTTTTTTTAAAGAAAAAGAAAACAGTTTTCTTGACAATTTATGTGTGACACATACACAAATATTTTCAAATACATGCAGGAGCTTTCAGGCAAAGTTTTTTAAAATTTGGCCTAATGATAATTCACCATATGAAGGGAACAAAAAATATATAATTGAAATCAAAATGGCTGCCTTTTTTTTATTCATACTAAAATTGCAATTGTTTTATTTTTGAGCCAGTAATTTTTGCCATGGCTCGAAAGGAGGTGAAATTACTTAACTAGCATCCTAAAAGCCACTGGCCCAAAGATGTGGCATTATTGTGCTCATGTGGACCATTGAAGATGACAATAGGCAATTTTACAGATAAAACCTTTGAACTTCATAACGAATTCACTTGAAATCCCACTTATTATGCCGGCTCATCACATCACAGTTTTGTTGTCAAGTCAGGCCTGCAGCCAGGATTTGAAGGGGGTTTGGTAATTTCCAAAATATGAACATTTAACTTAAAGCAGATTTAACTAAAGATTTCCGATGCAAAACATGATATATGCAAAGGCTGCCCTTTTGCATTAACCCCTGATGAGAACTACATGCCGATTGGCCAAAATGAATATTGTGTCCAATTTTGAGCCAATCAAGGAGGGTGTTAATAAGATCATCTGCAAATGCAAGTTTGACCATGAATAGTTTAAGGCCTAGTCATAATTGGCTATTGAAATGAGCATTTCAAGTTACAACCAATCAGATATGCTGAGTCAAAGTAGATGGATGATCTATTAATACCTCCTTGATTGGTTCAAAATTGGACACAATATTCATTTTGGCCAATCGGCAGGTAGTTCTCATGGGGTTAACAAAATTATCACAAGGCAGCACACAGCATTTATTGAGTTCTGCATCCTGAACTCTTCAACACATTCTTTCAGATACAGCTTTCTTGCTCTATCAAAACAATTATCACTTATAGCGGAGCATGAACTCCAATCCCTCCGTAAATCCAAAGGTATTTGGACTCAAATTTTCTAGACAAAATTTCTCCTCCATATCAGACAGGCTTCTGCCAGCTCTCATCTGCCCGTAGGGTATTTTCCATTTGCTCTGCGCACTCACCGCACCAAGAAGGGGAAAAAATCAATCTACTATCACATGTAGGTACAGACAAAAGCACTTTCATTTTTGCCAAAAGGTATGATTTAAAAAGAAGATGAAAACAAAGAATATTTATTGTTCTTAATCTTTGTGCTAAATCCACCCATTTTATATTATATTTTATTTACCATATTTGCCTGGTAGAAAACTTGCAAATATGTTGATTTGAGTTGGTTGCCTTTTTGTTACTTGCCAAATGATGTGCTTTGAAAAAGTCCAAATTATGAACTATTTTATCAAAATATCAAGAGCAATCTTAAGAACCACTGAACCAATACTGACTGGGCTTGTTTGTACTCAATTTAATGTATTTTTCATGCTTATACCAAATATGGTCATGCAAATTTACAATTCTGAAATTTTTACATTTTTTTGCAATTTTTTGAAACTTGTCGTCTGCAGTCATCACCCGCATGGAGAGAGTTAAACATACATATTTTTCAGTCTCTCTATGTAAATTAAAGCACATGCCATATATTACATCCTACTGTCATTGGGCATAGCCAGTTTCTTGGCGGGGGAAAGCAAAATGAACATTTCTTCTCAGTTTTTGGTGGTGGGCAGGAATTGGGTAGGATAAAAAAATTTCCTGGCATGCATCATTTTGGCCCAGTATTATACCAGGTATCTTTTCTATAAAGACTACATGTATGTGAAGTCTTCCTGCTTTCAAAAGGGTTTTATTTGGACAGTGGACAATTTTTGTGCATATGGTACAACTATTTAGAATTTTACACTATTATTAAACTTTGGCCCATAATAAAGGTGAATTTTGGTGTAAAATGCCAACGATACACCGAGTCCAGGTAGCTTTTGTGGGCTTCTTTCTTATCCCCCTTCTTTTCCTTTTTCCTCCTTTCAATATTTCTTTGCCGTAGCAATTTTCTCTTTTGATTTTTATCTCAGAACTGGTATTTCCAAGCCAAAGGTACGATATGAGTCATTCATGATGATATGTAAATCTTGATGTTATAGAGGTCTGACTCAAGCAAAGCCAAAAGATAGCTAGCTGGAAAAAAATAAGCAGCGAATAAGAACCTTTAGGCAACATAATAGGCTACTCTATTTAAAATGCACACTCCCAATGGGGATGATTTAGATAAAGATAAAAGAGGACGTATGGAACAAAATAAAACAGACAAGCGGGTAACTTCCATTTGAAATACTCACTCCAGTTGTGCCAGATTGGTAGATACTGGGGTAGTATGGGTGTCAAAACAATTAACCCCACACAATTCCATTTGAAAAACAAACTCCCTCTGTAGAAGACGTTTTTTAAATCTTCCATAAAGGAAACTGTGGATTTCACATGGAATGCCCATCATCAACTCGTATTCAAGTATCAGAGGAAAGTATCGATGTTTGAAACATGAGTCCAAGATACATCCGTTTTTCCTATGAACACGTTAGCATCGTTTCACATCATCACAAGAGCGTGCTTCATGTTCGAAATAAGTTTGCACAATATGCCAGGAGTGGTACATTTACTTGAATTTCCTTAGCAGTAACACTTTACTTGAATATGTAGAAAAAAAAGAGGCTAATTTATCAGGAACATTGCACTACCATGCAGAATTCACACATTCATACAACTACATTATAACCATGTCCCAACTGGGTAGTGAAATAAATTGGAAATTTGGTTACTGCTGAATTTCTCCTGTCACTGACTGTAAAACTATACTTAATTTTGTCAGATATTTAATTTTGTGAATTGTGCAGGCATGCAGCCCAAATTTGTGGATCTACATGCCACCCAATTAAATAAAAAACCTGCATTTTGACAAGTCTGAAAGCGTTGTCTTTGATATCGTTGTAAATCAAGTACCCGCAACATGAAGTCGTTTTATTATAGTATTTCATGAGATGTAAAAAGACAAAGAAAACCACATTACTCTGGCACAGCGCATTTGAGAATAGTTAAATTATCCTGCATTGAAACAGCATGACAAAAAAAACTTAAGAATCAATAAAATGTAAACCAGAAAAATAGTTTGACGCAAGTCAAATATGAACTGTGCACTTATTTTTCTTCAATCCACTTTTGTTGAATGGTCTTGAAAGGTTTGCTTTTTTGGCAACCTTTTATTATTGATTTCAGTCAAACTTTTATTAATTTTTATTCTTCAATTAAGCCCTTTGTCAATCATTGCTTTCATGACAAAACAAGTTTGGCTTATTGCAACCACTAACTTCTTGAATATTACATGCTTGAAACGTAAAATCTTTAAAAATATCAAATGTTGTCAGAGCTAGGTATAATTTTGTAGGAATAGGAACAATATAGCATCTCATGAGGAGATAAATAACTTTAAGTGACAAACGAGATGCTTGATCGTTAAATTTTTTACCATGTTTATTAAGACAATATTTCGCTAGACGTTCTTTTCATTCCATAAAAATACAATTATGGAGAATCTTGCCACTATCTCTCATTCGTTCACAATAATAATACAATCAAGTGTGCCATGTGTGCGTGCATAGTAATAAAAGACCTACTTTGCATGGCAAATAAAAATGCATTTTGCCCATCAAAAATCATTAATAAAAATGTCAAGAAAATATTTTGCCAAAAGGCTATTCAATTTGAAATCCATACACCCCTATGGAAGACATGACCTTAATCTCCCACACAGGGGTGTGAATATCACATAGGGTTACCTGAATGGGTGACTCCACTGATTTGAAATTTATACCCCCCGTGTGGAAGATTAAGGTCATGTCTTCCATAGGGGTATATGGATTTTATATGGAATAGCCCAATTCAGTGTAAGCATACACATTTTGAAAAATCACAGCATTTCATGGTTTTAGTGTGCATACATATCGACTGCTCAGTGCCAGAAGTGGGTAAGTGCAATAGCTGCCCTGTGTAGATGAGTGCAATATTTTGTGTATATAAATTGTCAAATGTTCACAGGGCAGCTATAGCACTTACCCACTTCTGGCACTCAGCAGTCTATATGTAAGAAACATTTAACTACATTTTTACCAAGAAAAAAACAAACAAGTCCATTTTGTTCTATAGTCTCAGCATTTTGCTTGCAATTTAAGTTTAGAAAACAGAATCAGGGCAATGTATTAGTAGGACTAAAAATCTGCTTTTATTTTTATTTTTATCCCATTTCTGCTTTTCAATCTTTATTTTATATTTGGTTACTTCACTTCCTAATTGTAGTATAGGGTCTATAACTTTTTTTCTTTCATATTTCGATTCAGCTCTAAGGAAGCTTTGAATCACAAATTTAAAAAGAAGGGAAGCAGTTCAAAATTGGAAAAGTGCAAAAAGTTAACTGAGCAAAAATTTCTACTTTTTTACGATAAATCAACAAAGATGCAATCTCCTCTCTCCAGTGTGTTTAAAAGAGCAGCTATAGCTAATCAATTTATCTTCAAGTCATGGAACCATCTGTTTATTAATAAATGAACCCTTGCGATCCAGAAATAACTTCCTCTGATCAATGAAAATGATAAACCAAAAGCAGAGCGCATCACGTCAAATACGTTATTGGCATCCTCAAGGAATTGGCGCATAAGGTGGTTATAACGTCCCCACACACATACAAACATAATTACGAACAGAAGATGCTGAGATTGGTTTTATGTAAATTTATTTTGATGGAGTAAGAATTCCGGCTACCAAAATATTTTTCTTGTAAATTTATTCATGATCTTTCTAATAAAATGTAATTTTCAGCCATGTGGAGTAGATTAAGAGTACCTTAAGGGGGTACTACACCCCTGTGGTAAATTTGTGACTATTTTTGCATTTTTCTCAAAAAATAATAACACACTGGTAACAAAGTTATGTATATTATTGGGGCAAGGAATCCAATTACTTCAGTGACCCAAGACGAGCGGTTCAGTATATATGAAAGGAAACGATGTACATCTTAGCGGTACCTTATTTCTTATCATAAATAACGAACCGCTTGTCTTGGGTCACTGAAATTCCAGTGTAGTAATTGGATTCCTTGCCCCTATAATATACATAAATTTTGTAACCAGTGTGTTATTAGTTTCTGAGAAAAATGCAAAAATAGACACAAATTTATCGAGGGGTGTAGTACCCCTTAAGCTATGCACACATCAGGAAAATTGCATGCACTGTGAGAGACACCCACAATGCACTTGTGAGAATGTCTTGCATAATAATTTCCTATTAAATTTATTCATACATATATAGAGATATTTTGAATGCGCATCTTTGAATGGGAGCATGATCAAAATTAAATTGTAAGCACATTCAGTATCATACATGAAGATATTTCCCATACTTGTTATTCAAGGTTGGAAAATGGAGAAATACTACAACAACAAAAAAGGGAAAAAAAACAGTTATTTTGAAAGTATTTTTGTCAAAGCTGGGTAAAGTTGTATGTTTTAATTACTTTTGCTTCTATTGAACAGCTAGCAATGCATACTAATTCAATATGCACCTGGCTGGTCAATAGAAGTAACAGTAGTTAAAATGTACAACTTGATCCAGCTTTAAAAAAATACTTTAAATTTTTAAAATTTTTGTAGTAACAGTATTTCTCCGCTTTCCAACCTTGAATAACAAGTAGTTTACAATGGTTTAGGGTCTAGTTTTTTGAGGAAAAGCAGTCCATCATTTGAAAATTTTGACCTTTGGTAATGAAAATAAACATTTTTTCCCCAAAAAGACCTAAAAATTGGTCTCACAAAAAATACTGTGCAAATGTTGCTATCTTATTCCTTAAAAGGAATGATTTACATAACAACTGGCAGCTATATGAGAGGAATTTTCTGGCATCTATACAACTATGAAAATTATGTAGCACACACTGACTTTTTCAAAGAATCTGTAGGTGTCTAAATCGTGACTGCATGTATGTATAAATAATGCAGTATGACTTGGGAAAAAACTGGGCCAAATAATTCAAGCATTCATCAATGTTCATCAAATCCCATAACTATCATTGCCATTGTAACAAGCCATTGATGCTGAACCTGAATTATTAATAATTATATTATGGTTTAAAGTTGTCACAGTTTAAAAAGTCCCATTTTCTGATAAAAATAAGTTGCACAGACAAAATTAAACTAGTTTTTGCCTACGATATTCAAAAGTAGTACGGTACTTCATCAACACCACCTAAAATCATCATTGTCAGGTCCATGACCAGAATTTTTTTTTGGGGGAGGGCGGATTTTGAAGAAGTGGATTTTTTTCCTTTCAACATTTGGACCTTTTTTGACTGGGGGCAGATTTTGAAAAAAATTGACTTTTTTCCAAAATTTGGACCTTTTTTGAACAAAAAGGCATAAAAAACATATTTTTTCGCTCGCTACGCTTTTTGGAATAAAAAAAGGTCCCCGCCCCTGGTTACGGGTCTGATCATTGTCATTATACTAGCCATCATCAACATCATTATCATTATTAGTACTATGACTATCAATTGTCATCATCATCTCACTGCCATCCAAACATTACTGTTTTCAAACAAAAACATCATTATTTTCTTAGATTCTAAATATAGTGTGACAAGATCAAGGTTTACAAGTCTAATATTTAAAATATTCATGTCTTTTTTTTAATTGGTTACTACTAGACCTTCACAAATGCTACATTGTGATACAAAACACACTTAACTTCTGGGTACTAATGCTGGTTTCATACTTTCTGCCGCTGCGGCATGATGCTTCATCATGCTGCTTGTTCTTTTCTACAAGCGTAGCGACACACCTTGGAGCGGCAGCAGTATGAAAGCCAATGAAAGTAAAACACACTGAGCTCAGCACCGCCCATAATCGTATCTTGTTCTCATACATCAAAGCGGCACCGCCCCCGATGTTGACTTGAATTCAGCTCCTAATGATCTGTCGCTTTGGTCAAAGCGGTGGAGTGATCGATATATTGGCTTGTCGCTGATCACCAGTATAGCGTTTCTGGTGTGACTGCACAGTGAAGCAAAATCTTGTCAGAGCGGCAAAGTGGCGAGCGAAAGTATGAAACCAGCATTAAGTTATAGGCAATTTATCAGTTGCTGTAAAAAATAAGAAACAACAATTTGAGCACCCATTTTTGTCAGTAACTCAAAGTCAATACTAGCGACATTAGACTCATTCCCCATGATCTCCTCACATGTTTTGTCTTCCGCAACTAATCATCCGGAAGTGAAATTCCTCCTACATCTGAGATAAAAATAGAACTACAAAACAATTTTAAAATCATTTTCCTTACCTGTTTTTCAGATAAAAATATCATCAATAGCAATGATCGACCCACACAGCACATGAAAAGAAAAAGAAAAGATAAAAACATGCTTTAAAATTATGGAAATATAAATAGATTGATAATTCTCTTGAGTAGTTGAGGTCAACAGAGATGGATTTAAAGAGTTTGTGATCAATAACAAGTACAAATGCAATAATGACATTTGAAATCATTTCATTTATTATATCTATACTAGAGTCCGAAGTTTACCGTTTTCTAAAATCCATTTTCCGTGTTGTAATCTGTGTTGTAAAATTTGTAAATCCGTGTCATGAATAAAGCTTAAAATGTATAAACATAATACAATGATATTAATGTCACAATAAAGTGTTCAATATTGCGATCAATATGCTCTGATTGGAATATTCTCATGATAATAGGCCGACTATTACGATGTTTGGAGGGATATGGGGGGGTTCATGCCTTGGTAATATACCTTTTTTCGGTATTATTAAACAGTATTTTAGCCATAAAAATTGACATACACAACTCATGCTTGTTTTTAACACTTATTTCTCTATCTTTTAACAATTTTTGTCACATCATACAAAAATGTAATTTACCGTGTTGTACCTCTGATTCCGTGATTTTCTTCCATTTTCCGTAAAACGGAAAACTTCGGACTCTAATCTATACACCTTTTTTAGGAATTCTATAAACAGACAATTTCATTTCACAAATGAAAAGATAAAGGATCATTTTGTAATATTTTTGATGGGCATAAACGGTTGGAAGCTTACACTTAAGCCATTAGATTTCCGTGATATGGAAAATGGACAAACTTCACGGAATCGGAGGTAGAAAATGGAAAACAGAATATGATAAATAAAATAATAAGTTCCAAAGATATGAGCAATTAAAGAGTTTCCAAAACAACAGGAAACAAAAGGAAATATTACCTTTGTTTGGCTACATCTCAAAATCAATATTTCCGAGTTCTGACTGATTTTGCTTGATTGCATCACATATATCTTTATTAAACTTCTTGTAAAAGAGACAAAAACAAACAAAACATTGAAAGACACAAGAAAATGAAAAAAAAAACACGGAAAGTGACATATTGACAAAATGGAATTTAAAAAGTAGAACACAGAAAACTTATGGCTTTTATAGCTTACACCGCCTTACTACATCAGAGCCAGACATGTGACAAGAATAATCTTCACTATCAATTTTTTAATGGACATTTTCAGCAGCTGATCGGAAATCTTCGGAAATTAAGATGTAAACAAAACACTACAACCAATCACGCACAGGCCGTGTGGCATGGTATGATTTTTCACACCAATCATATATTAATATATCGCGTCTATCTTACATGATGTACCGAATACGATATATCCACTGCGTGATTGAATGTGTTCAAATCAGCAGAAATTGATTGAATATGTTTTGATGGTCGCTCATGTTCAATGTTTTTCATTAACTCTTTCGACGTGGGTGACGACTGCAGACGACAAGTTTATTTATTTTCAATTTAAAAATGTCAGAATTGTAAATTTTCATGACCACTTGGAATCAGTATGAAAAATGCATTAAAATGAGTGCAAACAAGCCTAAGTATTGGTTCAGTGGTTCTTGAGATAGCTCTTACTATGTTTTGAGAAAATATTGGGATTTTTATGTTGAGACCTATGGTTAGCACGCAGAACATTAAGTTCTCACAAAAAGGTCTACAGCCTCTGAATATTCACAAAGACTAAAGACCCTGTGTTTCTAGGTAATTCTGAATCAATTGATGCAAGTTTAACACAAATCCCTCCACATTTCATACAAAGTATTAACCCTAACCCTACCCGTGGTATTTTTGCTATCGGAAGGGAAAGAAGAAATGAATAAAGGAGAGAAGATGAGGAGAAAAGTCACTTGGCACCCCCGGGATTCAAGCCTGGGACCCCTCGCATGCCACGCAGAAGATCCCCAGCATGTAGCCACACAGGTGACATTGGCCCGCCAACGATTCCCTGGGTATATATGACTTGGGCTGATTAAGTCATCAAGTCACGTGGAATGCATGCACGCAGAGTGATTTTAATAGTGAGCTTTAGTGAGACCTAGTTGGGTTAGGGTTAATCTACATAAATGACTTGCCAATGATCTTTTTAGCACTTTTCTTTATCCAAAAGATCAACAATGGTCTCATAGCCACAGAAAGTCTGCATTTTTGCAAGGTAATGGGATCAAATATTGCATGCGGTAATACTGGTTCTTCATCTCTCTTTTTTTCATATGTGACCGTACACCACGAATTAGAGAATAAACGATAGAAATTTTTATTTTCACAATCCTCTACCGTGTGATAGACGACAGGCAGGTCCAATATTTTTATCGTAGTGGATGCCGGTGCAGTTACCGTCATAAAAACTCCCCTTTTTCTAAAATGAACAAAACTTGTTTACAACTTCACATCTTTTGTTGCGCGTACTGCTATCGCATGCGAGTATTCCGCACTGCGTCTACGCATACAACGCAATACATACGTGCGCCTCTATGAGCATTTTACGTGTTACCAACACTCATGATGACGTGAGGTCGTCTACAGCCTGATAGACGACACCCAAAATCATGCGATTGTCCAATCAGATTATGTGTCTACTAATAGACCACTCCCACTGACTAAGAATGAGCCGTAAAGTCTGGCCCCGGTCAATTTTGTTTTATTTCATGTTTAGAAAATATATATCATAAGCTTTAAAATGGTATATCATTTGATTTCAAACGATATCCAGAAGCGGGGTTATGGTATGTTGAACTTTGCTCCTTCAACAAAATGGTATACCTTCTTTGGTTCTACATGTGTCTCTTTTTCCACATTGCTGGTAATAAATATCAAACAGTCATAATTGGCGGTCATTTCAAATCATCCCCAAGTCAACAAGGTTCAGGAATGTCCTCTCATTGTTAATTGTTGGTCACCTAGACAAAATACAATGCTTTGTAACCTACCACTTGAACAGGATTTAGCCAAAGCAAACAAAGACTAGAGATATTTAAGAATTCTATAGACATATGTAGAAGTTTATTATCCTCTTAGGATTATTGATTCGTTTAAAAGGTGTTTGACTGGTGCTATCAAAATGAGATACATGTTGCACCAACTTGAGGTACCTATGAATACGACCTTCTTGCACATTTTACACTGTAACTCAGAATACAATTTATAACATTTACAGCTCATTTGTGGTATACGGTCACATATTATACATCATTTGTTTTCAGAACCTCTCTTTTTCTGCCTGATTTCATTAACTCATGGCCATGTTGTCTCAGGGATTTCCAACCCACATATTACTGTAAACTATAACCATTCTAGTTTCTCATCAGACAACGATTTAAAAACAAATCTTACTCTCATGACGGTCCTATTACCACCAAGATTGATATTTTAGTGTCCATGCATAAAAGCACAGATGCACAACAACAACAACAGTCCGAAGTTTACCGTTTTCTAAAATCCATTTTCCGTGTTGTAATCCGTGTTGTAAAATTTGTAAATCCATGTCTATGAATAAAGCTTAAAATGTATAAAAAATTATTATGAATGATATTAATGTCACAATATAGTGTTCAATATCGCAATCAGTATGCTCCGATTGGAATATTCTCACGATAATAGGCCAACTGTTACGATGTTTGGATGGATAGGGGGTTCATGCCTTGGTATATACCTTTATTTCGGTATTATTAAACAGTATTTTTGATCATAAAAAATAATAAATTGACACACACAACTCAACATTGTTTTCAACATTTATTTCTCTTATCTTTTAACAATTTTTGTCACGGCATACAAAAATGTCATTTTCCGTGTTGTACATCCGATTCCGTGATTTTTTTCCGTTTTCCGTAAAACGGAAAACTTTGGACTCTAACATAGCCCAACCTGTCTGTGCTGGCAATTGTGGATCATATGTGTGTTGCTATAAAAATCAGGACATTGCAACATGCTCAATTGATGTTTAATCGATATTCGAAGACCAAAATGGCTGATATTTTGCGTGTTTAGCCATATGTGACCTGATCTGGTCCATGGGGGCCAGAGGAGGCATTTTGGAAAATTGAGTTGCTGTAATTATTACATTATACATACAATAGGCTATCATTTTAATACTGAAAACACCAAAGGTCTAGCATACTTGATTCTAAAGTTCTTAAAGTTTTTTGGTGTCTATTTTCTTATGTATTTGATTGTTTTTTTACTCCATATTTTTACTTTTATCTTAGTTTCAAATTTGTTGTCTTTGGACCCCATGGACCAGATCATGTCACATAGAGAGTATCTTATATGCCTACCAAGCGTGGTCAGTATTTTTCCTGCACAATATAATAGAGGATGTAGGCCTACATCAGTGGCATACCATGGAGTTCAATGTTCCCGCCAACACAAAGGCCGCATAGTTGTGTACCATGTAGTTATTAATGGTAATGGCAGGTGCCCGGAGGATTTAAACCATAACGAGATCTGGGCGACCAATCACAAGCCAGATCCAATTAAAGATGCATTACATCATGGCCAATTTTAGTTAGGCCAGAAATTGGCCTAACTCTCTCCATAGAGCCCTGTGTTAAAAATGTTAACCGCAAGTCAAAGTCAGTAGTCCACTTGGGAAGCTACAAACAGAGGGGCTACGGTAACTGAAAAGATCAGTTGTGAAAATCTATCAATTGTGCACACATTAATTAAATCAGAGTTTTAAGCTTAAATACAATGTCCAGTATAACACAATGGGCAAGTGGACTACGGAGTAGTCTAGCTGCAGGCATCCATGAAATGAGGACTGTATTCGTTTGCAGGTACATTCATGGTTTAAATTTGAAGTCTTGTGTGCAGTTAGACACATGCATCGCATGCACAAAAATACTAGCATACCGAAACCAGGCACACACCCCTTACTGTGCATGTGGTTGAGGATTTTTTCTACAGCAGTTTTACTTTTAGAGATAGATGTATAGAAACCTGTGTCTGGGAACCATGGACATCCACAGTTCCTGTGTGTCCACTGTTACACAGAATTTCTCATGTGTGTGTCCTTGTTTGCCAGTGTTTACAAACACCCTGCACACACACACACATATACACCCCCCCCAGCACACCCCCGCATACAAACAGACAGACAAGAATATGACTGTGTATAATCCATATACCATCTGCAGTGAATATTTAATGTCAAATCTAAATGTTGTTGATTTAGTAAGTTGAAACTCCTAATGATATTACCATGCTAGCGACTAGTGTCACATCTAATGAACCATTATGACATTCTACCCATGCTGGGAAAATTTTCGCCAAGTTTTATTTTCATGCTTTTCGCAGCTAAATTCAGAACAGTAAATTTAAAAGCCAGCGATAACATTTTTACCCATAGGCAGGGACAGGCGATTTGCGCGAACTTTTTTCCAGCAATTCCGCAAATTAGCTATTTTTTTTTCCTATGGGCAGGGATACATGATTTGCACTAAAAAAAGAGTTCCGCGCAATTCCGCGCAATTTGCTTTTTTTTTTTCGCGCAAATGGCCTGTCCCTGCCCATAGGTTTTGATTTAATGCGCAGCTGATTGAAATCGCCAATACAAAAAATGCAAAAGCGCAAAATATTAACCCTCTTCACACGGGCATTGACTGCAGACGACAAGTTCCAAAATTTATTTTAAAATACAAAAAATTTCAGAATTGCACATTATCATGACCATATTTGGAATCATCATGAAAAATACATTAAAATGAGTACAAACAAACCTAGTATTGATTCAGTGGTTCTTGAGATAGCTATTGATATTTTGAGAAAATATCTCAAAATTTAGGACTTTTTATGTTGAAGCCTATGGCTAGCATGCATAGCATAAATGCACAGCTGTTTGAAACTACCAATACAAAAAAATTTAAAAAATAAAAAATGCAAAACTGTTCAGAACAAATATCAATACCACTAAAACATCCAGTTATACAGTAGTCAAATTCAACAACTAATACCTACTGGGTAATTTCACGCTACATTTATTTTCACGCATTTACTACGAAAATAACGACAGAGGCCTATTCTTTCTGTATATTCCGGATAACGTAAGGATGGTTGAAATTAAAAATTTGAAAACAATTAACACAGTCCAAAATCAAAGTCTAAAAATTTAATTGCACATACATTTCCACTTTTATTGTTGATGGTTCAGTAAGGATTTCATGCCATCTGATTTGTAAAATCAAATTAGGCATGGACTGAAGCTATATACATGCAGTCATAAAATGAGATTTAACATGGATGTGAAGTAGTCAAAGGTCAAAGGTTATTTTAAAATGTAAATAAATTTCAGAATGCAAACCATCAAAATAGCACATTTTCATCATTTTCGTGAAAAACCAACATCCCTACTGTTTGTTCTAAAGATTGTTGATATAAACCTTACAATTCATAATGTCAAATTTTAACTTCATTATTTGAATGGCAAGTCTGACTTTAACAGCCGAGATATTTGGTCAACAAGTGACAATTTTAGCGAACTAAAAAACAATTGAGGGGAAAATTTGAAAGCAAAATCCTGGAGAAAATTTCGCAAAAATGCTGCTCTGGTTTAGTAAATCAGTGACTGTCCTTTCAGATCAAGAGAACCTCATCCCTCGGGTTTTCAGCTAAATGCCACACTAAATCCTGGGGCTTTGACTCTCGCTAAAAATGAGTGACAGGGATGTGCGGCCATATTGACCACCATTTTTCAACTCCCTCTCACCCAATGACCCCTTTTTATGTTTTATTGAACTCCCTCTCACCTAATGACCTATAATATTTTGTTTGCCTGCCACCAAAAGACCCCCTTTTTATCAAGAATTTTGAACTTATTGCTGATAATTTCTTACTGATTGATTACCCTGTTTTTTCACTAAATTTCACTCTTCATCAAATCAAATTTTTAAAAAATTTTCACATTTGATGTCTTTTTGAAAAATATGTATCAAAATGTGTAAGTTGTGACCCCAAATTTTCCCAAAGTCTCACAAAAACACCCTTTTTGGGCCTTCTCACTGAATGACCCCCTTTTTTTGTGTGTCAAAGCGCAAACTCTCACCAAAAGACCCCTAGTTTCGAACCTGGTGTCTGCACATCCCCATCACTTCCAAAGTCAAGTGCTTAACCAAACCCCCCTCCCACACACTAAAACATGATCCATGTGAAAATAAATATTGGTTTTATTCAACAAACAAGTGATTTTCTTTGATGCATCACATATCATGGTGACATTTTGCATAAGAAGAGTTTAGATGGAAAATGCAATACACCCAAAGGCTGCCATATGTTATGTTCTCAAACCTGTAAATGCAAAAGTATGTTCTATCACGTAGCCCTACATTCATAGCGTTCATAAAAACATTGCACTATTCAGCCTTTGTGGAGACATTAGGCCTACATTTTTTCATCTCAACTGCTCAGCGCCAGAAGTGGGTAAGTGCAATAGCTGCCCTGTAAAAATTTGTCAATTTACTAACAGTATATTGTACTCATCTACACATGGCAGCTCCACATGGCAGCTATTGCACTTACCCACTTCTGGCACTGAACAAGCAATCTGAACTCTTTGAATGTTATGTGATGAAGAAGAACGAGCCTCTTGTTACATTAATACACAACTAGATTAATTTAAATGCAATAAAACCTAATCAAAATCAAATGTATACAGGTCTGAACGTGTACATAAAAACATACATTCTGCAAAAAGTAATTACTAGTAAAAAAGAGAAATTGGACCCTTTGCATTGGACGCATTTTGAAATTCCACCGACTTCTGCCTTATGTTCCTCTTTGACGGCTGCAAGATAATTTCATCTGATGGTATAGATTTATCATCCGCCAGGCTACCCTGGTATAATAAATATTATACAGCATATGGTTTTCAAATCAAATCATTAAGAAACTGGGTTATGTTCGCTTTATATGATTGGCAATTTGAGCTAATCAAATTGTGTATACCAGAAGAAAATTAGAGACTTCACAAACAGTGTGATTGAGCGATATTGTATGTATCTTTGTTAAAACAGAAAATGGCTAGTAGAGTAGCCAATTTATGCTCTATGTTTGAAGTCAAATAACGGATGCCAAAATACTGTATTGTAATGTCAATAAGTATTCAAAATAAACATCTCAAAAAAAGTAACTAATCCCCCTTAAATAATGACCATTATTCAAAAATGGGTGATTGTATTACAAATCTGTAAAATGCGTTGGAAGCAGAATTTATTTATGCGCATTTTGACACCTCATTTGATACGATAGCCAGAAAACAATAAAACACCGGTCAATTTAATGTAGTGAGGTCCAGATTTGAAAGTTGCACTTACATACAAATTTTACAATACAAAAACACTCAGATATCATTACACAGATTTCCTTCCATTACACTGAATACAAAATCAATACAATTTACTGCAACTTTCAAATCTTGGGTTACATTGATTTAAATGTACGCAGTGACGTCAATATTTAGTCAATTACTACAAATGAGGTGTCAAAATATGCAGAAATAAATTCTGCTTCCAAAGCATTTGACAGATTTGTAAAACAATCACCCGTTTTTGAATAATGGTCAATATTTGAGGGGGGTTAGTTACTTTTTTTGAGATGTTTAGAATAAAAAGTATAAACGAAGGAAATATGATTGGACACATAAATGAATAGATGTCAGGATTAGTATAGTGCTCTAATTCTAGGTGCTGTCGGGAATAATTTTGGATGTCACAAGAAATATTCAACAATGAATATTTGACATCGAATATCAGCCCTAAAAGTAAACTTTAAAAATTCAAATGTATCTCAGTGATATTATGAACAAAATAATCTTTCAGAATTTCAATGTTTTTGGTGATTTTTAAGGGTTATTTTATTTAGCCTTTCCAGGAAAAAAATCCTGACTGACCGATCCTACTTGGAAAAGTCTCTCCCATTCATTGAACATGGTTTTTTTTCAGTGACAAGATGATGAAGAACAAGGAATCATAAATGTGTCGTGTAATATCAATTTTTGTTGGTTCATTAAATATCCATGGCCATTAATCAGGCTTCTATATGCCGAAAACATCCTCAACACTTGAATTATGGTGTTTGAGATATGAGTAGTATCCAATAAGGTAGAACCAAAGATGGCATGTTTGCATTCAGTTGCATTCTGTGTGTGAATGCAAATGAATGCTAGTAAGTGCTGAGTGTGTAAACCTTTATAATGCTAAAGCTTCTCTACAAATTCTCATTAGATTTCGGGTTCTTGCAGAAAAATGCTGGAGGTACACAATTTGATATCCATGAGCGACACCCAAACATAGCAGAGTTGGTACTCTTTGGTTCTATCTCAATGGTAGTCCAAGGTGCTCTGACGATAACACTCCAATCGCCATGTAATCTACGTTTATTAAGCCAGTGTAGTAGGCCAGTGGGAGAATGGAACCGCTATGTGAACGAGCTATCTCAATGGTAGAGCAACAAACCAAAATGGTGGATTTACCATTGTGTTACACAGAGTGTAATTTTGAGTTGGTACTCTAATCTTTGGTATTTTCATGTTGCAAATAACTACTATGACATGCAATATTTGAGATACCTCCTACATTATAGTACAGCTTTAGCATAAGCTTATCTAAATTTGCTCTAATGGTGTACTCACCACTTATAGAGCGTTATCGGAACATAACATATTGACGGAATACCGGTATCAATTTTGTGACATACGACAGCTCAACAGTAACCTTTTATCAACATTTAATTTCAAAACAATAATCAAATTTAATTTCATCACATGTTATTTTAAACAAAGTCTATAGAGTAGTTCCTGTGTAGGTTAGAACTGGGTCAGACCCTCGGAGCGCAGCGTGGAGGGAGGTGCACATGGAGGGCGTACAGCTGTGGAGCAGCCTTCCAGCGCGCTTTTTCAGTTTTGTAGGATATAGGGCACCTACATAAAAGGTACAATAAAGTGCAATTGATGGGAAGAGAATACATTATCAACTGACATCATAATTAACTGACTGAATGAAAACAGGTTGATTAAACACAATCCCATAATGCAATGCTGTATTGAATGATGTCAACTGGCAAATTTCAACACCTATTGACCTTTTTGGTAAATCCCATAAATCCTTGCATTAGATCCCAGGTGTCGTCATTTGATGTCACATTGACTTGCAATGCACAGTACCGGTGTTCGCTAATGACGACATCTGGGGTATAACTGCAAGGAATTATGGGATTTAGCAAAAAGTTAAATTCCCATTCAAGTCTGAATTCAAGCCGTGACTTGCATGTATAGCAATGTATCAATTAACAAGGGCAGGGCTCAAACCAAACCAAACCAAGTTCTGAATTGGCTTTCCCAGTCCTTAAAAAAATGTTGTTTAAACATTGGTAATGCCCCTTTAAGACCAAAATGTGATCGAGTGCCCCTTTAAGACCAAAACATGGAATGTCCCTTTAAATTATTTTTTAATGCCCCTGACTTTTTTGACAGAGTCAGTGGCGGCGCCAGGAATTGAATTACAGGGGGGCAAAATCAACAAAGTTTGCGCAAAATTTCTGCAAAAAGGTGACATTTTCGTAATTTTGGGTTTTTACTGGGGGGGCAAGAGTTCTGACTGGGGGGTATTTGCCCCCTCATGCCCCCCTGTGGCACGACCACTGGACAGAGTGCTCCTTTAAGACCAAAATATAAGTGACTCAGTAAGTAAGCAAGCAAGCAAGCTCTTGTAAGCTGGACATGTGCTGGTCCAGCAAACTTAAGAACAGTGCATTTGAAGTGCATTTATAACAATAATCACAACAAGCCACACAACATGAAATCCAGGTACCTCACCTTAAAATGTCCCATTCTTATTTTGAAAGACTTTCCAAGGGTCTGTGACTCAGATCTACATGTTCTGATTTACAAGATAAGGGCTGGATAGCCCCGGGGGGCCACTCAAATATGACAGTGTACGCATGCGTGACCAAATTTTTTTCAAACACCCCCTAAACAAGTTTTACCCTACCAGCAAATTTAGCCCCTTAATAAGATAATTTAGTGTAGAATTTACCCCCTAATGAGTTTTTGGCTGGTGAAAATGCAACAAATGTACCCTTTTTGGACTCATAATTTACCAAAAATTTGAAAAGGTACCCTAAACAAGTTGTCCAGTTTCAGAAAACTACCCTTATTCTTGAAAATCACTGTTTTTAGACCCTAAACGCGTCACGCGTGTAACTTGCCTTGACTAAAAAAACACCCCCTTTTACTTGTTTTTTTGGTCACGCATGCGTACAGACCATTTATGTGAGTGATCCCCCCGGGTGGATAGCCTACTCTTTATAGCCCTACAATAACTGTGGGTGGCTCATGTTGCATCCTCAAGTCATGTACTGACCACACTGCAAGTCACTTGTACATCCTCTTACATCGCAGAAAATCTATTCTACAGAAAACTGTTCTACTTTTCACAACTGAGATATTTTCTCAAAATATCAAGAGCTCTCTTGAGAATCACTGAACCAATACTATGCTTGTTTGTGCTCATTTTAATGCATTTTTGATGCTGATTCCAAATATAGTCATGACAATTTACAATTCTGACATTTTGAAAATTTTGAAAAAAAAAATTGAAACTTGTCGTCTGCAGTCGACACCCGTGTGGAGAGAGTTAAAATGGCTGTCTATATGGTATAAACATGCTTTATTACATGGCCTCCTATTTGAGGTTGCCCAAAATTGTAATAGACAAAAAAATGTTGATATGAAGTTCCTTTTTTATTTATAATGTTTTGCTTATGCCCCATTGCATTATGGGATAATATCAAGTTTCATTCCAACATACAGGAACATTATCCCCTGAGGTTGCACCATTCAATCCATTCACCATGATAAATACCATCATCATCATTCCACATAAATAACCCCGGTATATTACCATCATGTAGTAACACACCACCCCACAAGTTACCCAAAACGCATTTGTCGTTATCATAAGAAGATGACAACAAAACATTCCGAGGAAAAGTATGTCGTTTGTTCAACTAGAATCATACAACCGAGATGAACCTGTCTGTTTTTTCTAAACGGAAGGAAACGGAGAAGAGCGGAAGGCGGAGACTGCCAGCATGTTATATTGCATTGTGTATGTATTGACTAGCTCTCTAATGCACAGGCATACCCCTCAAGGTATACCATTCATCATGACAAAATAGTAACATCATCATTCCTCACCCAAAGTTACCTAAACAAACTTGTCATCATCAGTACAAAATTTAAAATGGAAAATCAAAATATTATATTCTGAAAGACTTCAAAAGATCATATATTTTATCGGTATTTGCTTTTGAAATAAAAACTGAATGATTTTTTTCATATGTTCACAAATCCCTAGCAAAATTATTTTGAAATGCCTCCAAATGCATATTCTCTTTACATACATACCAGACAGACAATATGCCTGAAAAAAAAATTCAAGAAGCTTATTGCTGGTAATTTTTTCATTATTAAGTCCCAACTACATGCCATTGCCTACTTGACAATAGATCTGGATATATTAAGAGGGTACTACACCCCTGCCCAATTTTGTGCCCATTTTTGCATTTTTCTCAAAAATTAAAGCACATTGGTGACAAGTAAGATATGTATATTATAGGGGCAAGGACTACTACTACTGCATTGGAAATTCTTATTTCAACACAGACAACAGTTGTGGAGTTACAGTCAAAAATGAGGGAAACCAATATTTGATCAATAAATCAATAACTACTTGCCTTGAGTTGCTGAATTGTCAGTGCAGTAGTTGTACTAGTCCTTGCCCCTATAATATACATATCTTACTTGTCACTAATGCGCTTTAATTTGTGAGAAAAATGCAAAAATAGGCAAAAACTTGGCCAGGGGTGTAGTACCCCCTTAACATTTGTTTCAACTTTTACATCTTTGATTTGATTGATTAAGGTTCTTTTTCAGATCCAATTAAAATGATACTACTCACTCAGATATATATTTCAATTCCTTTCAGGAATCTTGTTCACTCTGGTACTGGTGTTTCTAGATGTTTGAAATATTTCTGAGTGAGTAGCAGGGCCGTAGCAAGCGGGGCGGCCGGGGATGCCATAGCCGCCCCACTTTTTGAGAAATTTGTTATATTTTTCTTTATATCTTTATTTCAATATGGGCATATATTTGTATTTTGGCCGCCCCACATTTGTGATGGCCGTCCCACATTTTTTAACCTTGCTACGGGCCCTGGTGAGTAGTATCATTTTAATTGGATCTGAAAAAGAACCTTTATCAATCAAATGAACTATGAACTATCCTGATGAATCTGTTTCAAGAGAAAAAACTTTTCCATATGTCCTTCGACTCAATTAAAAACATCGGAAAGGTTGAGAAGCAAAAACTTTGGGTGGCCCTGTTTAATTATCATATCTTAATGTTGCTATCTTCAGTAGATAGCGTGTGGTTAGCAATGCACATGCTGCATTAATTTGAGTCAGAATCATACTTAAACTTGAATTATTTCACTTTTAATTGGTCAAGATATGTTGAGAAAGGCTGAATATCATGTAAAATGATCTTTTTAAACATTTTTGCTCCCACAGGATTTCAAAAGTTAGGGGCATGGCATTAATCCCCTGAATTGATACCCCCAACTGATGCTTACTGGTTTATAGAAAATTTTGTAAAAAACCTCAACTTTCCCAACTGGTTGAAGTTTTCCCAACTGGCAGCCAAAGGTGGGTGGGTAACTTCCCTTTACGCACATCACTGCCAGAAAAACATTACGCCAACAGCTTCATGTTTATCATGTTTTACCATGTTTTTATCAAATTATCCGACACATTGTTTTGATATTGCTTTTATAATGGCTGAATAAATCACATGTGTTATCAATCTAGCAATATTGAATTTTAATTCATACCATTCAAAACAACTTTGCTTGAATCAAATTACACTTTAGTTTTTCTTTATAGTAGGCAGAAGTTAAAAAAACACTTGAAATGAAAAACAAAATATCTTTGAAAAGTTTTGGCTCTTCAAGGTTTTCAAGTGCTATAACAACATATTAATTTTTCAGGACATTGCCATAGTTTTTGCACAAGTGTTTTGTTTATATCTCCTTCATTTGTCACAGTACATACATCTGTACTGGGATATTCTGGTTGAAATCCACACACCCTTTATGGAAGACATGACCTTAATCTCCAACACAGGGGTGTAAAGTGTGCTGATGATTGTCCACACTATATATCACTGCGCTCTTTTTTTAAAGATTTTAAATGAAGTTACTCATTCAGATAACCCCATTTGAAATTCACACTCTCTGTGTGGAAGATAAAGGCCATGTATTCCATAGGGAGTATGGACTTCAACTGGAATAGCCCAATCACAAGATCCGATACCCCTATAGTTTGTTCTGCCAGTAAAAATTATGTATCTAGCTCTATCGTTCACTTGACTCTCAGAATTCATAAAATATAATATGCCGGTATGGATCACTCAGATCAGTGGCTTATTTCAAGTCTTTAGTATTTTTCCTTTTCATAATTTACTTATTTCTCAAATAATATAGGCCTACCTCTTGCAAAAAGCGTATACCACTTGAAGTAAAAATCTATATTGAGTGATGTGGTGTTACAATTTGTTGGGCAGATATAATTATGAATGATGAGGACAAATATCAGGTTAATATTAGGATATTAATATGTCATCTACTGTAAGAAATTTGGGTATGCAAATTTATGCCGTCACTAAAAATCCATCACTTGCTTGGTAAAGCCATTCCTTCTAAAGGCTAGGTTATAGTCTGACGTCTTTGTGGATGATTTATGAAAATGTTGTGTTTTCAGTTCTCCAAGCATTGAGTGTTTAAGGCGCAATAGTGTGATTGCGCACCTTAAATCGCCTTTCCGGGCGACATTTATAGCACACCTCCATTGCTTACATATACACTGGTTCTATACAGCGACTTTCCGTACTCGGCCTTGACTTTCCACTCAAGTGATTAGTTTTTTACAGGGCTTTGTTCTCCTTGATGCTGTTTTAGCAGCGGAAGATGCGTTTGATCCTTCATGTAATATTTTGTGTAAGATTTGAAGAATGTTGAAAGGTGTGTCTGTTCCATGCCATGGAAATAAATAACACATGCCATGGAAATAAATATGCATCATTTATCTTACCTTTCTTACTGCTATGATGTAGTATTGTAAATGAGGCATTATGGTAAACTGAGCTCAAAAAGAAACTTATAATTTTTTACAACTTGTGAATCACAAGGTCATATCTTAAAATACTGTCAATCAAAATGAACCAAAATTACACACAGGATTACCTTCCTTAATACTCTACTCAAAACACATGTCAGTAACCAAGCAGTTGTCCAACTGACACAACAGCAAAATGCACTGTCATGGGACAGCTTCCTGGACTTCCTTCACTTTCACAGCCCAGGACAAAAAATCTGTGAGAATGCACACAAGATCCTTGCACAGATGATAAAATGGTGCTGCTTTCTGCTTTTCATACACTTTTTTTCATGAAACAGGGCTGGGCTGTGAATGTGGTCCAGGAAGCTGTCCCATGTCAGTGCATTTTGCTGTTGTGTCAGTTGGATAACTGCTTGGTTACTGACATGTGTTAAGAGTAGAGTATTGAAGTAAATCTGTGTGTAATTTTGGTTCAATTTGATGGACAGGATTTCAAGATATGACCTTGTGAAAAATTATAAGTTTCTTTTTGAGCTCAGTTTAGTAGCAATTGCAGAGATGATATCAAGCATAGCCAAAAAAATTTGTCAAACAAAAAATAATAACAAGTTTGCTCATGGAATTGATAACCAAAGGGAATATGCACTACTCTGCCACATGTCAGGGTTTACTGGTAAACAAAAATGGAAACTCCTATGTAATTTTCATTGTTTGGCAAAACAGGGAACAGTACAAAATGTCAAATTTGAAGGTATTTTTATTTTGCAGGCGATATCAAACACACTTAAAGGCTCATTGGGACGATTTAAGACAAAATAAGGCATTTTACATATGAATCTGTAATTTACATACTGACAGTATCTAAATTAGCTACGTGTATTTGAATTGGGCTTCAACTTCGTCAATACTGCTGTTTTCTTCGTTTTTTACCAAATTTGTCATTTTTAAAATACCAAATGATAATTTGAATGACTTATCCTTCACTTTTAAGCAATTTATAAACAATTTTAATTTTGTAACACATGCACAGGGATAACTGAATGGGAACTAATACAAAACAACACCTTTAGTCTACCTTTGAACATTTAGGCTATTTTTGAGTCCACTGCAAAATGACAAGACTTCAAATTTGACAAATTGTTCTGTTCCCTTTTTTGCCAAATGAGTTACAGTGAAAATTGCAGTTTTCCTGCCCAGCAACGATATATGCATATTCGGAAAAGAGACTTGTTACAACAGATGTTACCACTATCTCAAGTACAGACACTTACACCTGGCTTCCTTTTAATCACTTATTGATACTTGTGTACCAGGTCAAGCATTTATACGTCATTGGGGCAGTCACCAATTAACTGGCGGAACCTTTTTTGTCTCAAACAAAATGTACCACTTTATGAATAACTTGTCAGATAAATCACTTCAGCACAAAAGATGATGTTACTCTCTATCCATGTTTATAAAAGAACCTTGCTTGCCAATACTTTGATCAGATCAAACCCCTACCACTTGACCGAGTTGTACCCAAGGCATTTCGATCATAAGACACTCTGCAATTTTGGCCCGACTAAATTGCCAGAAGCATCTGCATTAAGGGCTGGGGTATGAACGTTTGGACAGTATTTATTTTGGGACATTAGAGCACATCAGACATATCGAATTGCATTCTGAATATGAAGAATGTCATTCTGATATCAAATAATTTTGATTTTTTGAAATTCGCAATTTAATACACATTTATGGCAAATCATTAAAATTGACATTTTTGATATTTAACAGTACTTGAAGTAAACTTTATAAATCTGATGATTTATACTTAAAGTGTATGTAGGTGGGATGAAAAGCCGACGATCAATTGAAAATTTTGACCTTTTCAGTATTGAAGATATGGATTTTTTTTCCCAAAACACCAAAACAAATTAGGTCTTTTGGGAAAAAAATCCATATCTTCAATATGAAAGGTCAAAATTTTCAATTGACCGTCGGCTTTTCCTCCCTGCTACATACACTTTAAGAATATATCATTAGATTTATATAATTTACTTTGAGGACTGTTATATATCAAAAATTTGAAAAATATCAAATTTTTATAATTTGTCATAAAATTTGTATTATATTGTGATTTTAAAAAATGAAAATTATTTGATATCAGAAAGACATGCTTCAGATTCAGAATGCAATTCGATAGGTCTGAGGTGCTCTCATGTCCCACAAAAATACTGTCGAAACGCAATAAACGCTCATTTTGGATCCCTTAATGCTATCAGCAATATGACCATCAGCTATTTATCTTCATCCCTGCAACTGCTATAGTGTGTCTCATCTCAAGTTAAGAATAACGCCATGTTTGATTTCGCAGCGGCAGATTCGAATCAGTGTGTTGCATCGCCAGTGTGTAGAAAAATCGCCCTTTTACGCATGTGAATACACCGCACGGGATTAGGTTAGCGCACATGATTCGAAGCTGCCAATGCAACAAATTAATCCAAAATGGCGTTACTCTCAACTTGCGACGGGACAGACTATAGTACATAGAAGCGAACAAACCTGACTACTTGTACTAACTAAAATGGCAAGAGTACCCCAATTAAGATATCCAATTACAATGCAAAGTGCTGTGGTTAGATTGCCATACTTGCTTTCAATAGATAGGCCCATTTACTAACTTGTCATTTTTAATGGAGATACAAACATGCATGATGTGTATCATCAATCGCTATAAACACAGTTATACTGAAATTGTACATCACATGAGGATATTCACATAGTGGGCTTGGGTTGGGTTTGGATTTGTCCTTGACTGCATAGTGCATACATGTCATTAAAGTCACTGATCAATACTCACTTATTTCCGTAATTTTTGCTGCCATTGCTTTTTGTATTTTTGAATTTTTTGGTTTTCTTTTCTCTTGCGCCTTGAATCCCTGGGCAAAGGCGCATATAAATACTTTATGTTATGTCAATTTCAAGCATCTTGTTTAAATTTGTTTATTTCCCTTTATTATGTTCACATTTTAAGCAATTTAAAAGTTTCAAAAGTCTAAACTCGACGATTTCATCCAATATTAAATGTACTGAACAAGTTTGGCCAATCGCCAATTCATTATATAAAAAATATCTACAAGAACTGGACTTCAAGAAAGTTTGCTTTTTAAAATCCGCCCACCTGCCGCCTGCACTTTCTCTCTCAATGGCATTACAAATGACCAAAAAAATATTTTTTCTTGGCCGATGGGGAAATTAAGCCTTAACAGGTGGGAGTGATGATAATCTGTGAATAAGTAACTATAATTTTGTTGGAATATGAGACACTGGAGGTTTTTGAGATGAGGCATTTCTGGCTTTCCGCTCCATGGTGTATCACCGAGGGATATGATGAGAAATAAGGAGATACCAAACCTTGCAGCTTAATGTGAAAAAAACTAAAGACTGTTCTACTTTTCACAACTGTAGCATCTACTTTTGCCAATTGTAGTAGTTGTTTGATTTTCATATTTGTTGGGTCATTTATCTGAATTTGACATTTTCTTGAATTGCAATTACCTTCTTTTGACAGTGGGGTGATGGTTAATGGTCTATTAATTAATGCACTTTGGCAAAAAAAGGTCTCATTAACTTACATAGATATGTATACATTAACAACTGTACAGCACTAGAACTCATCTTGCTTAATCATCCTACCAACTTTCAAATGAATCTAACCTTGTGTTTTCAGGTAGAGGGAATTTAGTGGTTTGTTCCAATCAACATATGGGCAATACTGTTATGGTGAGAATTCTCTATAGGTTTTATTTTCATATTTTTCAGAGTTAATTTCACAACTGCAAATTTAAAAACCTGCAAAAATATTTTTGACCCATGGGCTTGAAATAGTCAAAGAAAGCGTAAACTGTTAAAATCGCGAAAATTTAATACCGCTAAAATATTCTGCTATACAGTATCCTCATGCAGGTTGGTAAAATATCCTCTTCATGCTCTGCGTGCTAGCCATAGGCTTCAACATAAAAAGTTCCAAGTTTTGAGATATTTACTCAAAATATCAAGGGCTCTCTTAAGAACCACTGAACCAATACCAGGCTTGTTCGTACTCGTTTTAATGCATTTTTCATGCTGATTCCAAATATGGTCACATAATGAAAATGAAAATTTACAATTCTGAATGATTTTTAAAATTTGGAGAAAAAAAAAGAAACTTGTCGTCTGCAGTCGACACCCGCATGGAGAGGTAAAATGGCTGCCCACATGATATAAATGATGCTTTATTACATGGCCTCCTATTTGAGGTTGCCCAAAATTGTAATAGACAAAAAAATGTTGATATGAAGTTCCTTTTTTATTTATAATGTTTTGCTTATGCCCCATTGCATTATGGGATAATATCAAGTTTCATTCCAACATATAGGAACATTATCCCCTGAGGTTGCACCATTCAATCCATTCACCATGATAAATACCATCATCATCATTCCGCATAAATAACCCCCGGTTTATTACCATCATGCAGTAACGCACCACCCCCACAAGTTACCCAAAACGCATTTGTCGTTATCATAAGAAGATGACAACAAAAACATTCTGAGGAAAAGTATGTCGTTTGTTCAACTAGAATCATACAACCGAGATGAACCTGTCTGTTTTTTCTAAACGGAAGGAAACGGAGAAGAGCGGAAGGCGGAGACTGCCAGCATGTTATATTGCATTGTGTATGTATTGACTAGCTCTCTAATGCACAGGCATACCCCTCAAGGTATACCATTCATCATGACAAAATAGTAACATCATCATTCCTCACCCAAAGTTACCCAAACAAACTTGTCATCATCAGTACAAAATTTAAAATGGAAAATCAAAATATTATATTCTGAAAGACTTCAAAAGATCATATATTTTATCGGTATTTGCTTTTGAAATAAATAAAAAAACAAGTGATTTTTTTCATATGTTCACAAATCCCTAGCAAAATTATTTTGAAATGCCTCCAAATGCATATTCTCTTTAAATAAAACCAGACAGACAATATGCCTGAAAAAAACAATTCAAGAAGCTTATTGCTGGGAATTTTTTCATTATTAAGGGATCTAAAATTAGCGTTTATTGCGTTTCGACAGTATTTTTTGTGGGACATGAGAGCACCTCAGACCTATCGATTTGCATTCTGAATACGAAGCATGTTTTTCTGATATCAAATAATTTTCATTTTTTGAAAATCACAATATAATACAAATTTTATGACAAATTATAAAAATTTGATATTTTTCAAATTTTTGATATATAACAGTCCTCGAAGTAAATTATATAAATCTATATTCTTAAAGTGTATGTAGCAGGGAGGAAAAGCCGACGGGCAATTGAAAATTTTGACCTTTCATATTGAAGATATGGATTTTTTTCCCAAAAGGACCTAATTTTTTTTTTGGTGTTTTGGGAAAAAAATCCATATCTTCAATAATGAAAGGTCAAAATTTTCAATTGATCGTCGGCTTTTCTTCCCACCTACATACACTTTAAGTATAAATCATCAGATTTATAAAGTTTACTTCAAGTACTGTTAAATATCAAAAATATCAATTTTAATGATTTGCCATAAAATGTGTATTAAATTGCAATTTCAAAAATCAAAATTATTTGACATCAGAATGACATTCTTCGTATTCAGAATGCAATTCGATATGTCTGATGTGCTCTAATGTCCCACAATAAGTACTGTCCAAACGTTCATACCCCAGCCCTTAAGTCCAAGCAACTACATGCCATTGCCTACTTGACAATAGATCTGGATATATTAACATTTGTTTCAACTTTTACATCTTTGATTTGATTGATAAAGGTTATTTTTCAGATCAAATTAAAATGATACTACTCACTCAGAAATATTTCAATTCCTTTCAGGAATCTTGTTCACTCTGGTACTGGTGTTTCTAGATGTTTGAAATATTTCTGAGTGAGTACATGTATCATTTTAATTGGATCTGAAAAAGAACCTAAATGAACTATGAACTATCCTGATGAATCTGTTTCAAGAGAAAAAACTTTTCCATATGTCCTTCGACTCAATTAAAAACATCGGAAAGGTTGAGAAGCAAAAACTTTGGCCCTGTTTAATTATCATATCTTAATGTTGCTATCTTCAGTAGATAGCGTGTGGTTAGCCATGCACATGCTGCATTAATCGGAGTCAGGATCATACTTAAACTTGAATTAATTCACTTTTAATTGGTCAAAATATGTTGAGAAAGACTGAATATCATGTAAAATGATCTTTTAATGATCTTTTTAAACATTTTTGCTCCCTTAAGAGACCACATTTGACTGAAGAAATAACAACCAGTGTTTCCATTCGCTGACCATGATACTTGCTGTGTTAAAATGGGGGGAAAAGCTTGGAATGAAGGCTGATGTACCCATTTTTTTTGTAATAGAATAGTTGTGCTCTGTGTATGTTTTTCTCAATATCTATGTATAAAAATATTTAAAATATTACAATTCTGAAATTTTAGGAAGGTTTTTTTTTTTTTTTTAACAAATGATGTCACAGCATGGAGGTGCCGTGACTGTAGAGTTTGGTATGGTTTACACCATGTTCGATGCATCACTGTGAAAAATCGGGCAACTTAACTACCAAAAAATGGTGGTTTTAGGGTAGAATATATCATAAACTTTTAGAAAAATTGTATTTTGAATGAACGATGACATTTTAAATATGAGAAAATGACAAATTCTAAAGTACCTTTTAACACATAATAGAATAGGAACTTGATTTAGTACTGTGATCCCAAGTGGGTAAGTGCAATAGCTGCCATGTCTTGCTGCCAGGTGTAGATGAGTACAATATACACCGCTGTTCGTCGTGGGCACTTAGTTTTAACTCCTAGTCTAAATGCGCGTCGCTTAGGCAGTTTTCCCGCGAAATTTGAAATTCAACTTATGCTTAATTTCGCTGCGCGTAAATACAGTCGCATTGTATTTACGCACTATACCGCCTTTTAGTTCCCATTGTAGGCATAAATATTGATGTACTTTTATAAATAAAATGTTCTCTTTCATATAATATTGCTCATTTTTTTCAAAAGTCAAAACAATGTCTTCAAAACATTGTTTTTATTCAGATGTGCCAAAAATACAGATTTGAACTATTTTTTCAGAAATTGCCAAATATATAAATTAAAAGCCAGTTCCAAATATTTTTCAGCGGAAATCCAGATATACCACATAGTTTTTATTAATAACTATCAATGTCGATATTCACTCATGCTTTCAAATTTAACGTATCAATTCTATTTTTTGAAATATATGTCTTCTAATTTTGGACTATTTTTATTCCTTTTTGCGTTGAAAATTTAAATATACCTTCCAGAAGATGTCCCTGTATTTTGCATATATATCATGATATATTACGATTTTTTTTATTAAATCAATTGATAACCCCCCTATTCTTTTGTTTACTATGTATCCGTCTATTTTGTTTACAAACATTGAACAGCTGATCCCACAAATCAGCTGATCTTGCTATACATATCGCATTCGACATAACGCATGAAGGCCTAGCGCGTACCGGTATTAATCCATGCATACATGGTCAATATGTGCATGATATAAAATAAACATCTCTGATGAATTGAAGGACATCGATTCTACAAAGCACGATACCAGCAGGAAGTCACAAAATGATCCAAAAAATAGATCAAGAGGAAGTGTAGTTGTATACGATGAAACAATCTACAGCACAAATGAAATGGGCCAAAATGTAAATGACTGCAGGCATGCACGGTTTACATTATTTCATAGCTTTTCCACACCCAGCGGACATGCAAATGCCGTCGTATTATAAAATAATAAATATAATTATGACTTATATATTAGTTCATGGATATACTAGGTATCATCAGTCTTTGTCCATGGTTATCATGTACGTGACCGAAGGTGGTTTTATGCAGGATTTATCTTATCAACTTGATGCCGCGGCAGGCAGCTTTATACTTGTCAAGGAATCACCGTATCGTAGCCGCTATGCCGTAGTCATGTAGTGCCTAGCTTACAGTATTTTTGTCCAATGATCAACACGATCAAGTTTTAAGCATACCAGGTATATATGTTGATTATATTTATATAATAAGCATTAACTATTATCTGGAATCTTGTATACACTAACAATATATTGCTTTAGTTGAGACAAGCAAAACACGCCTATAGGCCTCTACACATTAGGCAACAGGCCCATAACCTTAGCCTAGCCCTAATAGGCCTACATTAATTCACTACCATGTAAAGCCATATCTATGTGTAAGTTTAATATGACTAAGCAAGACTGTGATAATCCCAATGATGAAACAAAGAGTTCCATGGTAGATTTACAAATTACTGGTAAATATAGGCCTATACCTATAGGCTTCTGTCTATACAAGTTGATAAGCATTATACACAATGTACGCCGCTTGCGATTTCTAATAGAGACACAAGTGATAAAATTGAAAAACAATTTGGGATCCTGGTAGAAAGCCAGTGTTTTCAATGGTTAAGAAAAGATGATGATAATCATCATCTTCATCATGATGCTGATAATGATGATGTTGTAAATGATGATGTATGATGATGTTGTAGGTGATGATTATGATTTTGTAATGATGATGATCATGATGATGATGATGATGATGATAATGATGACCATGATGGTAACTCTCATCATGATCATGATGACCATCATGTCATGTCATGCATGATCATGATTACGAAGATCATGATGAACTTGGTCATGAACGATGATCGTGATCATGATGATCATAATTAGGCCTATAATGGTAATGTAATCGGTTATCATGTAATTGGTTAAGCGTAGGCCTAGCAATTATAACCCCTGGGGATAAAATTTCCATCACCCACCCCTCTTTTACTTTGACCATCCCTCAATATCTGAAAAGTTGCTGATGCATCGGAGTTTAGTAATACTCGTACATTTTTTAATGACCTTTGTTGGCCATTCCTGTAATTTCCTGAGATATTTCTTTTAATCATTAATATTATCTAAATACAACTTTAAGTCTGAAATCACACATATTTATTTTCACATAATTTGTAGAGTATAGGCCTAGGTGAGAGAGGAAACTTTAAGATTGCTTTTTATATGATTTACCAATTTCATTATTATAGGCATTTGTGCACAAAACTTCTCAAATTTAGAACTCGCTCAATTATCCACAAAACGCCGCTGCCGGAAATCTGTACAAAATTGTGTGCATGGGCTATAATTATAAACATAGACTATTTCGAATGAGGACAGGTCATCTTAAAAAAAAAGAAAGAAGAAAATTTCATGCATTAATTGTAAAACAATTCATAGGCCTAGGCCTATTCATTTGTATTGAAAATCATGAACTTAAACAAAAACATACACGACACATGCATGCCCAGCAAACACAAAACGTTTTCGACAAAGTCACAAAAGGTTAGCAAAGGTTGCTAAAAACTAAAGCCATATGATTTCTCCGTGATACGGTCACGGAATTCGGGGTTGCTCACGGAAATTTGGAAATGCAACAAAGAAGTGAAAAACTGTGCAAAATGTCTACCCATACCCTTTTTGTGTTGATTTGCAAAATAGAACAAAGAAAAGTGATTATTTAGCAGTAATCAACCATTAAACAATCCATTCTAGCATTAATTCTATAGGCCTTCGATGCCAAATACACTTTTAAAACATGTTTGTTTTAACTCTTCAGTTCTTTATTGTGGAAAACGGAAATCACGGAAATCGTCCAGTTTGACAACACGGATTTTAAATTTTGTAACACAGACTGGGAAATCATGGCTTTAGCCTACAGAAAACAGGTATGAAGGTTATACTGAGGGTATAATACGTTTTATAACATTAACAAATATTTTTGATAACTACAAATATTTTTACATAATGTTATTTAAAAGTGTTGACAAAATATTTGGCAAATATGTTTGTACAAATATTTTGTAAACACATTTTGACAACATTTTAAAAATGTTATTTTTGTGTGTTTTCATTTAACCTTTCCCGACATTACAACGTTTTTACTCAAACCAAAACCCAAAGCTGTTTTTTAAAGACGAGAGAAGCCTGCTCTGTGTGTGTGTGGGGGGAGGGGGTGGGGGAGGGGGGGTTAGGCCACAATTAACCTCCTTTTGGCCAATTTTATTACTGAAATTGACCATTTTTGCGGCAGTTGACATAAGAGTAGCGAGTCAGCCAGCGGATCAGCAGGACCATCGCACCCGTACCGGCACTCCCCTGCCGTTGGCTTCAGTGGCGGCGCTACTGGGGGGTTGAGGCACAAATATTTTCTTGCCCCCCCAGTTCCTCTCCCACACTTTTGAGGAAAAAACCTAAAATTACGTAAATTTCCACTTTTTATGGCGGCAATTTTACAGCTAAAATTTGTCGATTTTGCCTGAATTCACTTTGCCCCCCCCATGCCCCCCTGAAAAAATTCCTGGTACCGCCATTGGTCGGCTAAGTGGCCTAGACGCGATCATTAAAAAAAATAATGATTGATAGTAATAAAATAAAATTGTTAATAGTGATGTGACAATAAACCATTATACACTCATCATTTTTAAAAAAAGCCGGGGAAAAAAAAGAAAATGTATATTATTTAGGCCTAGGCCACAGAATTCTGTGGCCTAGGCCTATAGGCTAGCCGATGTTGGTATATATTATGCAGAAACATAAAGCTGTTCCTATTTTTACATTTCTATTTTTTTATGAACATTATTTTGTTAAGCATGAATTTTGATAGGCATGTATACAATCGCAAGCAATCCCGGCCCTCACCGAGTGCCTTTCAACAATCACCACGCTAGACGCTCTTTTGCATGTTGAATTTGTGTCCATTTTTGGACCACATTGAGGATGGCTTTACTCGGGTCATGGAATTGATATGTAAAATTTTTCTTTGGAATAAATTAAATTTGACCCTATATATTAATTGTATATTAACGAAATTTCTGAAATTCCGCTATTTTTTTTAAAAACCTGTTATTTTAGTTACTAATTTGGCAAGAGTTTAATTTTTACTCAGAAAGTCATGCAGAAATACTGGGGAAATACTGCGAAGTTCGCTGGTGTTTTTAAAAAAAAATATTACGGCTTCAATAAATCCAGATATATTGTATGGTGCATTTATTACCCTATTTTTGATTTCTTGATGAATTATGTATGTATTCGTTCAAATAGAGCCGTTATACTCATGTTTCCGTGCTTGTTTACTTCACGAAATTGCGCTGTGCACGCCGCCATTTCTATAAACAACCGCGCGCACGCGTAAACGACGTGCAATTGAGACTAAGCGAACTGAACCAAGTGCCCACTTTAACGTACGCACGAACAGCGGTGTATACTGTGTGTAAATTGCCAATGTTCACAGGGCAGCTATTGCATTTACCCATTTCTGGCACTGAGCAGTCGATATATTCTTGTAATATTTTTTAAAGTTGACCAGTTACGTTTGGCCATATCTAAAAATGGATACTTTGGTTTTTGCATCTGCGAACTCTTCATTCAAACCTGTTAATCAGATAGGAACACAGGATTTCAAAAGTTAGGGGCATGGTCATAATCCCCTGACTGATACCCCTAACTGATGCTAACTGGTTTATAGAAAATTTTGTAAAAAATCTCAACTTTCCCAACTGTTTGAAGTTTTTCCAACTGGCAGCCAAAGGTGGTGGGTAACTTCCCTTTACGCATCACTGCCAGAAATACATTACGTCATCAGCTTCATGTTTTACCATGTTTTTATCAAATTATCCCACACATTGTTTTGATATTGCTTTTATAATGGCTGAATAAATCACATGTGTTATCAATCTAGCAATATTGAATTTTAATTCATACCATTCAAAACAATTTTGCTTGAATCAAATTACACTTTAGTTTTTCTTTAGTAGGCAGAAGTTAAAAAAACACTTGAAAATGAAAAACAAAATTTCTTTGAAAAGTTTTGGCTCTTCAAGGTTTTCAAGTGCTAAAACAACATATTAATTTTTCAGGACATTGCCATAGTTTTTGCCCAAGTGTTTTGTTTGTAGCTCCTTCATTTGCCACAGTACATACATCAGTACTGGTTGAAATCCATACACCCTCTGTCTATGGAAGACATGACCTTAATCTCCAACACAGGGGTGTAAAGTGTGCTGTTGTCCACACTATATATCACTGCGCTCTTTTTTTAAAAGATTTTAAATCTTTTTAAAAGTTACCCATTCAGATAACCCCATTTGAAATTCACACTCTCTGTGTGGAAGATAAAGGCCATGTATTCCATAGGGGTATGGACTTCAACTGGAATAGCCCAATCACAAGATCCGATACCCCTATAGTTTGTCCCCTCTAGCTCTATCGTTCACTTGACTCTCAGAATTCATAAAATATAATATGCCGGTATGGATCACTCAGATCAGTGGCTTATTTCAAGTCTTTAGTATTTTTCCTCATTAAATAACAAGGCTTTTCATAATTTACTTTTTTCTCCAATAATATACCTCTTGCAAAGCCTACACTTGATGTATAAATCTATATTGAGCGATGCGGTGTTCCAATTTGTTGGGCAGATATATGAATGATGAGGACAAATAAATATCAGGTTAATATTAGGATATTAATATGTCACCTACTGTAAGAAATTTGGGTTTGCAAATTTATGCCGTCACTAAAAATCCATCACTTGCTTGGTAAAGCCATTCCTTCTAAAGGCTAGGTTATAGTCGGACGTCGTTGTGGATGATTTATGAAAATGTTGTGTTTTCAGTTCTCCAAGCATTGAGTGTTTAAGGCGCAATAGTGCGATTGCGCACCTTAAATCGCCTTTCCGGGCGACATTTATAGTGCACCTCCATTGCTTACATATATACACTGGTTCTATACAGCGACTTTCCGTACTCGGCCTCGACTTTCCACTCAAGTGATTAGTTTTTTGCAGGGCTTTGTTCTCCTTGATGCTGTTTTAGCAGCGGAAGATGTGTTTGATCCTTCATGTAATATTTTGTGTAAGAAAGCCTTAAGATTTGAAGAATGCTGAAAGGTGTGTTTGTTCCATGCCATGGAAATAAATATGCATCATTTATCTCACCTTTCTTACTGCTATGATGTAGTATTGTAAACCCAGGGGGGTCACTCCCGTTGTGGCCTGTACACCATCCGCGATAATAAAAACGTGTAAAAAGGGTAGTTTTTCGTGGGTAGGCACGATACGCGCGCGTATCGTGTTTAGGGTGTCAAAAACATGAAAAATTGGAAAAAAGGGTAGCAAAATTGCAATGGCTAGATACACGGAAATGAAATTTAGGGTATGAAATTTGATGCAAGGAATAAAATCCTTGTTTAGGGTGCGAAAACAGGCGTGTGTTACCTGTTTAGGGTATCGTTTTAGCCAAGGGTTAAATCCTTGTTTAGGGTGTTTTTCAAAAGTTGATTATCGCAGATGGTGTACAGGCCAGAATGGGAGTGACCCCCCAGGATTGTAAATGAGGCAATGGTAGTAGCAATGTCAGAGATGATATCAAGCATAGCAAAAATAAATTTGTCAAACAAAAATAATAACAAGTTTGCTCATGGAATTGATAATCAAAGGGAATATGCACTACTCTGCCACATGTCAGGGTTTACTGGTAAACATAAAATGGAAACTCCTATGTAAATTTGCATTGTTTGGCAAAACAGGGAACAGTACAAAATGTCAAATTTGAAGGTATTTTTTATTTTGCAGGCGATATCACACACACTTAACTAATAAAAAAAACAACACCTTTGATCATTTAGGCTATTTTGAGTCCACTGCAAAATGACAAGACTTCAAATTTGACAAATTGTTCTGTTCCCTTTTTTTTTCAAATGAGTAAAAGTGAAATCACTTATTGAAACTCGTGTACCAGGTCAAGCGCTTATGTTATTTGGGCAGTCACCAATTAAATGGCGGAACCATTTTTGTCTCAAACAAAAGGTACCACTATATGTAAACTTGTCAGATAGATCACTTCAGCACAAAAGAACAATGTATTACATAATGTACTCTCTATCCATGTTTATAAAAGAACCTTGCTTGCAGTGGCGGCGCTCACGGGGGCAAGGGGGCATTTGTCCCCAAAATATTTTTTTCTTGCCCCCCACTTTTGAGGCAAAACCCCCAAAATCACGTAAATTTCCGCTTTTTGCGGCAATTTTGCCCCTGAAATTCACTTTGCCCCCCCAATGCCCCCCTCCCCCTCCCCCCGAAAAAATTCCTGGTGCCGCCACTGCTTGTTTGCCAATACTTTGATCAGATCAAACCCCTACCACTTGACTGAATTGTACCCAAGGCATTTCGATCATAAGACACTCTGCAATTTTGGCCCAGCTAAATTGCCAGAAGCATCTGCATTAACGCTATCAGCAATGACCATCAGTTATTTATCTTCATCCCTGCCACTGCTATATATAGTGTGTCTCATCTCAAGTTGAGAGTACCGTAAAATGGGGTAACTTCGGTCTGCGGGGTAGCTTTGGTCAGTCAAATATATTTTTTTAAATGTTCATATTTTCGTACAGCAATATTGTTTTTTAGTCATATTTATTATCAATTTGTTATAAGAAATATATTTGGAAGAAATAATAGTCGCTCATGTCCAATTTCCTCGAAATTTTTTTGACCAAAAATGAGCATTTTTTTACATTTTTTTCAGAAAAAATCAAAATCGATATTTGTGATCAAGGATGTGTGCTTGATTAATTTTGCAAGGGGTCAAATGTCACAAAAAATAACAACTTGCCCATATACAGCGAAGATCAATTTTTTTGATTTTTTTTTCTTCTTCATGGAATGTAATACTCTGACCAAAGGCGGGGTAACTTAGGTCAGGTTATTTTCGCCAGCCCATTCGGGCTGGTACCTGTTTCAGGTTTGGGGTCAGTTTACTCAAGAGATTATATTTTAGTGGTATTGGAATGATTTTTTTTTTTACTTTTGTGGTTAAATTTTTTAAAAATATTTTAATTCGATTTGTTAGGAAAAGTAAGTATGTTTTGCCGTTTCAACGAATCTAAAACGAGTGAGTATTACCAAAGTTATGTTTGAACTAATTAATTATGACTTTAAAAGTTTAAAGGCCTAAATGTAACAATAATAGTTAATATATATAGCATCATATGGTCAGCAGAAGAAAATCTGACATCACCTATGATGTCATATCAGTGTCCTTGACCGGGGTCCTTACTCCTTGACCACTGAACAGCGTGATATCATGTTGATAACAGATCTATAGAATCAAAATCTTCATCATATCCCGGATCATATCACAGATTCTCAACAATCTGTGATCATATGGACCATATTGATGTGAAAGTAGTTATCTATCATATCCTGTGTCGTTTTATGGACAAAAATGACTCAAAATGTTATTGATGAAATGGTTGCTATCATAAACATCAGTTTTGTCTTTTCAACGGGAAAAATCCGATGCAAAATAAAGTTTTTAGGGCCTAGCTATAATATGGGCATAATTTATGCATATAGTATTGAACAA
Organism: Amphiura filiformis; assembly: GCF_039555335.1. Lineage (NCBI taxonomy): Eukaryota > Metazoa > Echinodermata > Ophiuroidea > Amphilepidida > Amphiuridae > Amphiura > Amphiura filiformis. The sequence continues at coordinate 17,760,487 of NC_092628.1, forward strand.
TGTACCCCATTTGACATGCACTTATAGATAAATAAATTGTCTTACTTTATTAATTTAATAACTTCTTTATTATAAATAAAATGACACATAACTATTTGATTCATAAAATTACATTCAACAAAATGATTGAAGAGAAAACACACAAGGCACTAGGCAGACTGTTATAGAATGGAGTATGTAAGATGCCATGTCCATTAGCTTCGCAGGAGTTTCCGACTAGCAATCAACATGATCAGCACATTCAGAAAAACACAGTTTAAGAGTGAAGATTGTAGTGAGTAACCAGTCCTTTATAAATGTGCTGGCCACTATCTATTATAATATAGTAGGCTTAAACTATACATTGCGAATTAATTAAGTTATTTTAAAATAAAATGTACATGTAAGTTAACTCAAACCGGCAGTGTATAATCGAAAGCAGTGAAATCGGACATTCCTAAGCGAAGATATTGAGTTCGTAAGTTCTGGTATTACAAAATTGGAAATTGAGATATCGTGGGTAAAAAGCTGAAAAGACAAAAAAAACCAACGACAACAACAACAACAACAAAAAACAAACAGACCAGAACAATTTGGAGTACATGTAATGAATTAAAAGAGTTGACATGAGATTAGGAATTAATGTTTTCTGCTGTTTCAGTGTGCATGTTCTCATCGTTGATGGTTTGGTGGACTGTCATGTAGATGTAAGCGTGATCCTAAAAATGCCTTTCACATTGACCAAAACTAATTACAAGACCTCTTCTACATTGAGGCTGGCTTTCCTTTTAAAGGGAATTTTTATTAACCCCTAGGGCACCATTACAAAATTATAAAAAAATCTTTTTCAACTTCAAGGTGTAGAAGGCAACCCTAATGTCATAGAAAAGAGATAATTAGAAATGTAATGGGTTTTGTTTGGAAGCAGTGGTTTAAAAACTCTGAAAAGTGCCCAAAGTTACCCCATTTTACGGTAACGTAACGCCATGTTTGATTTCAGTGGCAGATTTGAATCAGTGTGTTTACGCGGTTGCATCGCCAGCAAGTAGACAAATTCCCCTTTTACACCTGCGTATACACCGCGCGGGATTAGGTTAGCGCACATGATTTGAACCTGCCAATGCAACAAATTATTCCAACATGGCGTTACTCTCAACTTGCGACGGGACAGACTATAGTACATAGAAGCGAACAAACCTGACTACTTGTACTAACTAAAATGGCAAGAGTACCCCAATTAAGATATCCAATTACAATGCAAAGTGCTGTGGTTAGATTGCCATACTTGCTTTCAATAGATAGGCCCATTTACTAACTTGTCATTTTTTAATGGAGATACAAACATGCATGATGTGTATCATCAATCGCTATAAACGCAGTTATACTGAAATTATGCATCACATGGGGATATTCACATAGTGGGCTTGGGTTGGGTTTGGCTTTGTCCTTGACTGCATACATGCCATTAAAGTCACTGATCAATACTCACTTATTTCCGTAATTTTTGCTGCCATTGCTTTTTGTATTTTTGAATTTTTTGGTTTTCTTTTCTCTTGCGCCTTGAATCCCTGGGCAAAGGCACATATAAATACTTGTTGTTATATGTTATGTTATGTCAATTTCAAGCATCTTGTTTATATTTGTTTATTTCCCTTTATTATGTTCACATTTTAAGCAATTTAAAAGTTTCAAAAGTCTAAACTCGACGATTTCATCCAATATTAAATATATTGAACAAGTTTGGCCAATCGCCAATTCATTATATAAAAAATATCTACAAGAACTGGACTTCAAGAAAGTTTGCTTTTTAAAATCCGCCCACCTGCCGCCTGCACTTTCTCTCTCAATGGCATTACAAATGACCAAAAAAATATTTTTCTTGGCCGATGGGGAAATTAAGCCTTAACAGGTGGGAGTGATGATAATCTGTGAATAAGTAACTATAATTTTTTTGGAATATGAGACACTGGAGGTTTATGAGATGAGGTATTTCTGGCTTTCCGCTCCATGGTGTATCACCGAGGGATATGATGAGAAATAAGGAGATACCAAACCTTGCAGCTTAATGTGAAAAAAACTAATACAGATGCTGTTTCCAAACATCGTCTTAAATGGTGTGGTCATATCCTTAGAATGCCCAAAAGCAGACTAGCCTACTCCAACACAACTTCATTTAACCCAAAGCGAATTATAATCCATGACTGCATTAAAGGGACCAATTCCAGCAGGATGCCTGTCTCCCACTTTCCAAGCTTGCCAACAACAGGCAAGAATGGAAGCGATGCTCCCATAGGATAATCAGGGACTCCCAGCCTCAGGTTATATACACCTAAGTCATTACATTGAATGTTGGGAAAAACATCTGGCTATATAATCCTCTAACCTTAATATATTATTGAAAAATAACATTTTGGTGTTTTGCAAAAGTTTATTCTACAAATCATATACTTTGAAATCTTGCTTAATTTATTGTTGTTAATGAGTTATGTACGTTTTACAAAAGTGTTGTTGTTTCAACCCTCTTTACAACATAACTCAAGAACCACAGGACTTACAAAAGTATATCTGTGATATTTGAATTCTTCTACACGCTAGCTATGAATTGAGCAATGCAATTTTTGCTAAAGCTCACTACCATTCGCAAGATGCTGTGAACAACTTTTTTTTCTGCTGCTTCGACCAACAATACATTGTATACCCTTAAACCCAGATAGGTGAGGATGGACTGTTCTGAACTGAACTGAACTGTGATCAGTGATAAAACTAGATAGATGGATAGATAGCTGACAATATTAGCATACACTGTTATCAAACTTGAAATGGAAAGTAAACATTTCCTGCTGTAATATGATCCCACACAGGAGTTGAAACTTCTAAGAATTGATGAAAGATGTCAAAGAGATGTAATAACGTTAATTGTGATCAATCAATGGTGAATTTATCTCCAGAGCTTTCACAAACAAATCTATAATAAACATGCCCCAGAAAATGTGTGTGGGGGTTTATTCAACTTTCTCATTTATCAAGACACAAAGAGATTTAAGATTGTCTACAACAAACACTTTTTGATCCAAATATTTTCAATCCAGAATTTTTTTTATAGCAGATGTTATTTTACAACATTAAGTACCCTTAAAAAGGGAGTAACTTAGGTATGCAATGCTAACTTTGCTGGCTTTTCGCAGGACACTTTTTACAAGTTCAACTCTATAGAAATCTGTCAGAAATAGATTTTCTTTAAAAAGAAAGAATTTTTTGTTTGAAAAGAAAGTCAATTTCTGATAGATTTATATAGATGGCCTTGTAAAAATTGACCAGCAAAAGGTTGCCAATGTTACCCCTGTATGTTAAACTAAGTACGTTTAACATCCTATCTTAACCTCGCCAATCAGGATGAAAATGCATTAAAATGAGTACAAACAAGCCCAGTATTGGTTCAGTGGTTCGTGAGATAGCTCTTGATATTTTGGAAAAATATCTCAAAACTTGGCCTAAAGCAAAATACAAAATATTTAGATTTTTCACTGTACCCTCTAAACGTGGATCTTCTTTCTAGGGTCTGTGCTCAAAACAACTGATGTGCAGTCATTAACTGCTACTTAGTGCTCTGTTTGCTAGCCATAGGCTTCAACATAATAAGTTCCAAGTTTTGTCTATATTTTCTCAAAATATCAAGAACTATCTTAAGAACCACCGAACCAATACTAGGCTTGTTTGTACTCATTTTGATGCATTTTTCATGCTGATTCCAAATATGGCCATGACAATTAAAATTTCTGAAATTTTTGAATTTTTAAAAAAACGTTTGAAACTTATCGTCTGCTGTCGACATCCGCGCGAAGAGAGTTAAAATCTCCTATCAGCAGGTGTCCAATATATAATGTTCCAAGGACCCATCCCGATTCAGGAACCCAACCCTCCTGGTGCATGTCATCCCTTTATATAACTATGGAAGTTCTTGATGTAACCCAAGTCCCGCTTACCAGAGAAACGTTAATGAATACAAACGGAAACGGTGGCACCTGCCCCTCAAATATGGGGTTGTATTTACGGATTTATCTTGTGCATATGCTTGTTATTTATAATCGCATGGTACTATCTTCATCATGATGCTTCCTTCACTAATTAAATTACGTTTGATGTATTAACAAATTTACGATGTCACAGTGCTTGCTACTGGAGACAGCAACAATGTTGAAAAATTGGGGTTTTTCTCAATATAAATTTTTGTGCACAAAGTAGTTCTGCATTCCTGACTAAAGTGTAAATGTTTGCTTTGTAATAATTTTTGATATTGTTGACACAGTACCCTTTACTGAAGAAAACAACATTTCAGGGTGATTTAACAACTCTTTAAGGCTTACCCTACGTTTTGGTAAGGGTGGGCATCACCAGGGTTTACCATGCCGCAATATCGCATCAATATTTATCATGATATCGATCATATCACAGTAAATTTGACGCAAACAAATTGTAGTATAAGCTTAAGGGATGAATGTTTGGACAGTATTTATTGTGGGACATTAGAGCACATCAGACATATCGAATTGCATTCTGAATACGAAGAATGTCCTTCTGATATCAAATAATTTTGATTTTTTGAAATTCCACAATGTAATACACATTTTATGGCAAATGATTACAAATTGATATTTTTGATATTTTACAGTACTCGAAGTAAACTTTATAAATCTGATGATTTATACTTAAAGTGTATGTAGGTGGGATGAAAAGCCGACGATCAATTGAAAATTGTGACCTTTCGCATTGAAGATATGGATTTTTTTCCCAAAACAACAAAAATTAGGTCTTTTGAAATGAAAATTATCTGATATCAGAAAAACATTCTTCGTATTCAGAATGCAATTCGATATGTCTGATGTGCTCTCATGTCCCACAAAAAATGCTGTTGAAACACTCAAAACGTTCATTCCAGATCCCTTAAAATAATGCTGTATAATCTTAATCATGCAATTTTCGACAAAACTAATAATTGAAATATTAAATGGATTCATAGAATGAATAATGTACATTGCAAGTGCTTCACTTTATTTAGAAAAGTAAAATTGACTACAAACTTGGAATATTATTGCCAAATTGTCAACTTCATTCAGCTTTTATTTGAGAGTTGTCAAGTCTATAGTTTATCATGGGGTCTGATGAAGCAGTGAGAATTACCGCATCACGATAATTAATATTTTCTCACGGTATTGTCGCCTAGTGCAATATGCACAGTGTTTGCACACCCTACTTTTAGGATAAAACAACAACATGTTTGAACCTATCAAAAATTAGTTGCAACACAAAATAGCAAATAAAGAACCACATCAAGCTCGCTGAAGTATTTTCTTGTCATACTCCTTTTTACATACTTCACAAAAAAGTCAAAACCTCTAAAATAAACAATGTTAATATGTTTAATTGAATTTTTTTTCAAATTTTATGTTAAAATTTTAACTATTGGTTACACTTTGTGAATGGTTTAAAATTGTCAGTCGGCCATTTTGTTGTCTGCAAACCGTTCATATAAATATGAGAAAACTACCCATGCAAGGCACAGCCATGAATCAACACAGATCTCCGAGATGTATACAGCTAATGTATTGCTTTTGCGTTGATGTTTGACTGATAAGATTATGGAATTCATGTTCCCTCAAGGACATTTTGCTAATGGCGGCCAAAACCCTGCTGATGTAACAAAAAATTGCTCATTTCTTTCATATTAATTCTGATCACGGCCAAGTAGCTGTCAACAGTGTGGCTGCGCATACCAATGCAAGCTACAAGGACAAACTTGACAAGGCTACAGTCAATCTATTATAGAGTATAGCAAATTTATCCTGCTATCTATTGAAGACAGCAAAACCATATAGACAATGGTATCTTCTGAAGACAGCAATATTCCTAAGGTAGAAATGTTGGATACCATTAGGCTATAGGTGCTATCTACTGAAAACAATGGGTTATTCCAACTGAAATCCATATACCCCCTATAGAAGATGTGACATTACTCTTCCACACAGGGGGTATAGATTTCAAATGGAATCACCCATTTAGGTAAACCCTTTTGAAATTCACACTCCCTGCTAATTAAAATAAGTACATAATAAACAAATAAATCATTAAAACATTTATTAAGCTTTGATAAGGACTGCTTACTGATAGATTCCATTTTTCAAAATATGTTATCTACTGAAGATAGCAATAAGGCTGTAGTCTACTGAAGATAGCAGTGTGCCTTTGATGGTGCAATCATATTGTCGCATCATCAGTATGCCTGACTTCTGCTGTGATAAGAGCTGCTTACTTATGAATGCAAGTTTCCAAAACATGCTGAAGATAGCAATAAGGCTCAAGTAGCGCTATCTACTGAATATAGCAGTATGCATTGAATAGTGCAATCTTATTATGTCTAGAGAGTAGTGCTATATAATATTATGAAGAAATTTTCAGATAGAAATACACTGTGGTATGGGCTACTTCCTTACGAATGTAATTTTTCAAAATATGCTATCTACTGACAATAGCAATAAGGCTATATGCATGTATGTTTTTAAATGTCTTCAGGGTAATGCACCAGTTTATCTCACAAACTTTCTCACTCATAAACTCAAACCTGCATAAACTCAAACCTGCTACAGGACCCATGACACGTTCTTCTTCCGATACTACTCTTCTCACCGCTCATGTCGGGAAAATCGCATTGAGATAAATCATTTTATGTTTCGCACCCACACTCTGGAACAGCCTCCCAAGAACCATCAGGGAGGCATGCACACTGCCTAGTTTCAAGAAGGTGTTGAAGTCTCATTTTTATCCATCATATTGACTCTGTTTTTGTTATTGCTTTGTTTTTACAGCGCTTTGATCAAGTTGGAAAGGCGCCCTATTAAATGTTGTTTATGTATGTAAGGCTCAAGTACTGCTATCTACTGAAGACAGTAGTATGTATTAAAGAGTGTCGTTTTATTGCCACAGCAGTTTGTCTGGAGTATTGCTATCTTCTGAAGATATGCTTTTATGAATTTATGAATGCACTTTTCCAAAATGTGCTATCTACTGAAGATAGCAATATGCGGTGATAAGGGCTGCTTTATTCTAGAATAAAATTTTCCATAATATTCTATCTCCTGAAGATAGCAATATTCTGTCATAGAGGGTGCCTACTCATGAATTTAATTTTCCAAAATTGCATTCGAAAGTAAGTATAGCCCAAACCATAGTATATTTTTATCTAAAAATATTTTCAGAAGATAGCACTACTCTAGAAAAATATTTTCAGAAGATAGCACTACTCTAGCTGTGCCAATAAGATTGCACTATTCAATATATCTAAAGAAGATAGCAATAAGGTTCAAGTTTAGTTCTATCCAAAATGCAATGAATAGTGTGATTTTATTGCCACAGCAGTAGTGCTATCTTCTGAAGATATGCTTTTATGAATGCAAATTTCCAAAATGTGCTATCTACTGAAGATAACAACATTCTGAAATAATAGCTGCCTAATATTAAATAGGGGTGTGTGACACCTAAGTGAATGATTAAGATATTGCATTATAATGAGACAAACATCTCACAGACATGTTTTTATGACGCATAGAATAATAAATATTCATAATGAGGTGACCAACATAATAACACTCCTAAAATGAAAATATTGTGTGAAATTGCAATCACACCAATGTAATTGACTTGGAATCTGTAAAAGGACATACAAAACATGTTTGGCTTGGCTTGTAAGAGAAATGTTTGGCATGGCCTGTAAGAGAAAATGGCATACTTAATTAATCATTAGTGGTAATTTAATTACAGGTCAGGCGATGGGGGATGAATTATGTAACCAAAGATATCAAAATGTGCATTGATGAGGCAACACAAAAAAGATTGTTTGTTTGTCCTCCACTGACCGACCATAATCTGAAAAAAAGGGGTTTTTTGTTTGTTTTACTGTACAAATGAATACCGACTCTAATTTTGGAAATTCTAGAATTTTTTTTTTCAACATTTTTGACATTTTTTTTTAAATCCCAACTTTCTTTAAACTGAAAGCAATGCAGTATTTATAGGTTACTGTGTATCAGTTATTTGGAGGCATTGTGAAAAATCTAAACATTTTGCCTTTGGAATTGAGGAATATCTCAAGGGACGTAGCCCTGAGGGATATTCCGAGGTCCAAAGCAAAATGTTAAGATTTTTCACAATGCCTGGCATATAACTGATGCAAAGTTATTTACCAAATTCAAAACCATCATTTTTAACTAAAAAATCACACAACCAAATCTCAAGATTTTCTTGTCGTTTTTATTTGATTTTGCTATTATTCTGAAAGAGTTACTTACAGCGTATTTAAAAATTAAAATATTGTGTATTTTTATTATGCTCCTTCCACTTTTAACCTATCAATTTTACTTTTATAATTATATATTGACTATTGTTTTATGAATTGTGCTAATTTGCAAACCTGTCATTTTAATCTGTATGCTGTCATATGCTAGCCACGGACATGTGGAAGAACAATTCGTCGGTCGCAACACATAGTGGCGTACGTGAAGGACAAAATACGTCTCCGAGCAAAACGTTTTTGAAGGATATGCTACTAGTAACTGAGTCAATACTCGTCCACTGTTATCTCTCAGTGGCCCGCTTCCATTTGAAATTGAAGTTTAAGGTTCAAACTATAACACTGTATCATTAATAGTAAACAATAAATAACTATTATAGGATAATAGCTAGCTCTAAACCTGTACGCCACTATGTGAAACGGGAAGTTTGACAAATCACTCTACGCCACTATGTGTTGTGACCAACGAATTGAACATGTTTACTGTAAATAAATAAAGCTATTATATATGAGGGGACTCAAAATAAGACAACAGGAAAATTTCCCCTTTGGGGTGAAAAAAAGGCAGATTTGTCGCAACTTTATTCCTCCTTACGTACATTCACTGCCCTGACTCCCCAGAAAACATTCTGGTACCACCACTGCATAAAACAACATAAACATCTAGATGATTTAATATCAAGATTGCGTCAAAACCCGGACAACTCTAGATGGGGCTATTGATATATCAGTACATCACACAATGTGGATAATAACAAACTTGAGAGGGCAGTATAACATTGGCAAACATCATCACATCAGGGGTATGGTACGGCACCGGAAGTTCATTTTGATTGCTCCCTCTTTGTATGTGAACATTTGTTGTTGTTAAAGCTATCTAAATCTACAGCAATAAGTGGTATTGAAAAATAATTTGATGAGGAGATAAAACAGGGCTGTCAACTCTCACGCATTGGCCGTGAGTCTCACGAATTGGGTCACTTTCTCACGGTAAGGTAGTATAATCTCACACCTAGGTAGTAAATCTCACACAAAAAGCTGGAAAATGAGTAAAATCTCACGCATCGTCATGAATAATTTGTTCCTCCTACCCCTGCTTTTCACATTCTCAAAGCCGTGGCTCAAATAATCATGGTACAAAATGAACATTGGCGTCGGCAAATCCCGGTACGCCTCTGTCTCACGCCAAGCAATTCCAAAAAGTTGACAGCCCTGAGATAAAATGCTTATAAATATATCTGGGACTAATAAATCTTTATGTATTTATCCACTTTTGCTTGACAAAACCAAGTGAATTTTTCCTCATTACAATATTTTGTTCTTCACATCAAAGGAGTTCCATCAGGTATGACTGATATGGTCATTTGATCCACTATCGTGGGAAACTGGTTTCTGTTACTTCTTAATCTATTTTCCAGTCTTTAAAAGTGGATTGTAAAACATGTTAAAATAAATAATTTGAAATATAATAATTAATCAACAAACCAAATGAATCTATTCAAAATAATAAATCTTGTTTTTGGATATACAATATTTGACACTGCTCTACTTCTGGCAGCTTTATTTTTTATCATGTTTGTTTTCCATGCCAATGTCAAACAACTGAAGCCTGCCACCTAGGGTTCAATTTTACATCCCAGCATATTTTAGACCACTCCACACACACACAAAATACTATCTACTGATGATAGCAACATACTTAGAGAATCATATCAAAGTAATGGCATTTGCAATCTTCAGTAGATAGCATGCCAAGTCTATATTTGCTACCTTCATTAATATATTTTCTGTTTTTGCTATCAGTAGAAATCCTTTGTTTACTCCACATTTTTCTTATGAAATTCGGGTTGTGAGAAAAAAGTTGGGGAGCCCTGCATTAATTCTCTATCATCAGTAGAAATGATTCTGTATCCTATATCAATCTTAGGCCTTGTTTGCTCTATCTTTGTAGATAGCATTATGGTCATCTTCAGCGTATAGAGGCCCTGCATGAAATTATCGATTGGCTCCAAACAAAGGATTTGAGCGGTGTCCTTCACCGTAGTTATGGCGAGTGCAGTCCATTCAATCAAATGTTGTCATCAACCTATTTGATCGTAGTGCAGGGTTATGTAAAGCGAGACTTAACTGTCACGGTAGATTGCAATCTTGCTTTTGTTGGATTCATTTGAGTGCTCCGCCATATTTACTGGATGATACGTCACATGCAGGGCCTCTATTGCATTCATATACATATCTTTGCTCAGTAGATAGCATACTGAAGATAGCAATAATTAAGGGCTTACAATGCTATCTACTAAAGATAGCAATTATGGACTTACAAAGCTATCTACTGAAGACAGCAAATTTATGAAGGGCTTACAATGCTATCTACTGAAGACAGCAATTAAGAATGTTACAATATACTGAAGATAGCAATTATTAAGGGCTTACAGTGCTATCTACTGAAGACAGCAATCAAGGGCTTACAATGCTATCAACTGAAGACAGCAATTAAGGGTTTACAATGGTATCTGCTGAAGATAGCAATTAAGGGCTTACAATGGTATCTTCTGAAGATAGCAATTAAGGACTTACAATGCAATCTACTGAAGATAGTAATTAAGGGCTTACAATGCCATCTACTAACAATATCAATTAAGGGCTTATAATGCTATCTACTGAAGATAGCATTTATGGGCTTACAATGCTATCTACTGAAGATAGCAATTAAGGACTTACAATGCTATCTACAGAAGATAGTAATTAAGGGCTTACAATGCCATCTACTAACAATATCAATTAAGGGCTTATAATGCTATCTACTGAAGATAGCAATTATGGGCTTACAATGCTATCTACTGAAGATAGCAATTAAGGACTTACAATGCGATCTACTGAAGATAGTAATTAAGGGCTTACAATGCTATCTACTAACAATATCAATTAAGGGCTTATAATGCTATCTACTGAAGTTAGAAATTATGGGCTTAATGATATCTACTGAAGAGAGCAATTAAGGGCCTACATTGCTATCTACTAATGATATCAATTAAGGGCTTATAATGCTATCTACTGAAGATAGCAATTATGGGCTTACAATGCAATCTACTGGAGATAGCAATTAAGGATTTACAGTGCTATCTTCTGAAGATAGCAGTTAAGGACTTACAATACTATCTACTGGAGACAACAATTAAGGGCTTGCAATGCTGTCTACTAAAGATAACAATTAAGACTTATGATGATAACTAATGAATAATAAAATAATAATAAAATAATAATAATAAAAAATAATAAAACGGCATTTATCCACGCTTTCTGAATACTCAGATTCCTCAAAGCGCACCACGGGTCGATATGCTGCCAAGCCCCAAAGGGCAGCGCAAGTTGACCTCAATGCTGAGTGTGACAGACAACACTGAAGATTGCAAAATATGACTTATTACAAACCTATAAACTTAAAATAGTAAATAATGGCTTTTCTTACTGCCCACAGAAGAGAGTGCACAATAGCTATCTACTGCAGATAGCAAGTAAGGACATAGAATGATAAGTACAGAACGAAAATACAATAAGCCTTCGAATGAAAAACACATATGCAATGGCTTTAATAGACTACCTTAAAATACAAATTACAGATATCAAGGACTTTGTGCTATTTACTGACCTAGCAGACTCTGAAAACATCACTGAAATCATTAAGGTTTGGTTTTAGTGTGCGGGTATTTGCCTCATTGTTTTTTCCTGCAGATTGCAATGGTCTTGTAAACGACTCAAAATTAATGGGATTTACACTTTTCTTTCAATAACAAAAAGTTGTTAAAAACCTCACAACTCCTAAGCTTCAATTCAAGTTGTGTAACTCTGTGAGTCAAAACAACAACTGATTTAATTAGACAATTCAACTGACTCCATGACAGTATTTGCTTTGCTTTTCTCACAATCACACGAAGTGGTTAAAAGCATTTTCATTCCAGGAATTGAAGCTATTATGTATCTGTCTGGATAAACAACAACAAAGTAATGCATTCCGACATACGGAAAAAACATTCATAAGCCAAAGTAGAGCCTTTTTGAGACTAATTTTATTGTTGATTCAGACACCACTTCTGGCCTTTTAAGACATCTAGTAACCTCAAGGGAATTTTGAAATAGGAACTTCTTATTTTATCAAAATATAACAACATTAAACCCAAAAGCTGTTAACAAAACCTCTACCAAATTTACATATAAATAAATGACAAAATGTGTGCCGGGGTCAGAAGACGAATAAAGTTACACTCACACAAAAGTCAATTTAAAACCCGACGCCTCTTCTCCACCTGCTAGAATTTACTTTAGTGTTTACACTATTATGGTTGTGTATACGAAAGTGCAGTCTGTCTATCTACATATAGATGGAAATATGTATGGTTTTATGGGTTACTCTTATCTGTTTGTTTGATGTTGATATTTTTAAAAAAAACACCCTAATTTGCTACAAATTGAACTTTAGTTGCCGAGATGCAATTATTTTCATATAAACTAAATGCTTATTTTGGTAGTATCGTCAAACCAATTTCAGTGGCTCCTTTTTCTTTATTCTGTCACACACATTAACTAAGCACTATCTGTTGTGAGTATATTATCCATCCAAGTTTCCTTATTTCAAATCAGTTAATCTAATCTAATCTAATTACGCATCTCATGGTTCAGAGATGCACAAATATTTTGACCAATAATGCATCAGAGCTTATATATTGTCTTTTTTCGGAAGAGTTATGTGCTTTATAGGCATATGTGTCTGCATTACATAATAATACTACATTAATTCTTTAAACTTCAAAACTGTAAATCACCAGAAAAATGAATATTGCAAATTTAATACAAGATGTCTCAAAATGATTATCAATCAATCAATCAATCAATCAATCAATCAAACAAACAATCAATCAAACAAACAAGAAATAAATGTTAATTAGCATTTAGAGCAGGGAATATAGGTAGTAGCCTATAAAAAATTATAAACATTTTATAAAAAATAATGAAGTTTTTGTATTTTGATTACTGAAGAATACATGTCCTCGGGGATAAGCCATATAAAAACTACAAAGGTTCTGAAGTTATTCTGTATGTAGTGCCTTAAATAGTTAATAAATAAGTCCTTAAATATTTCTCCAAAGAATTAAACAGGTTCTGCAAAGGTTAGAAAGAACCATTTTAGACATGAAAAAGGTTCTGTAAAGGCCAGAAAGAACCACTTTCAATTTAACCTTAGCTGTCCTGTATGTAGAACCCTTGGAACCTTTTTTCCCCAAGAGTTAATGATACAGGCATAAGGCAGACCCTGCACCCCACCTGTTAGTCGCTTCACTAGACTCTCGTGGATATACCGATATAGTCTGAACAGGCACTTCAGAATTATCTACATTTAAAAGCAGCACTTTAAGGAATTCAGTTAAGAACCCCTAATTCAGACAAAACAACCGTGGTTACAGACTAAACTGTGGAAGCTTATAAAATCCTTTGTAAATCACCAATTATATATGCATGGCAGCAGGTTGGTGGTTTTGGAAGAAAACACATCTTCAAGCTTTCATATCTAAGCAATAACCTTTCACCAAAGTACAAACATAAATGAAACCTTTTAAAGCAATTTACAGAATCAACTAAATTCATGAAATTAATAAAGGATAAGTGCACTGGAGTGTTACAGGCATCTATGCTCTGATCAGCATAGGTGGAAATTAGTAAACAATGTTGGGAAAGTTGACTCTTTTTAGTTGGAGATGTTGCCAAAAATTCTCAAAAAATGCCCTTTAACTGTTATTTCTTAAAGCATAGAGTTTGAATAGTTCAATAATAGAGGCGATGAAAGCGTGACAAATCTCTCTAGTCTGAAGGCTCACTAGTTCAAAGGTTCTCTAGTCCGAAGGGTCACTAGTCCAAAAACCAAATTAAGTTCACTAATCCGAATGATTTCTAGTCCAAATATAGAATAAGGTTTAGGGTTAGGGTTAGGGTTAATGTTAGGGTTAGTGTTAGGATTAGTGTTAGGATTAGGGTGAGTGTTAGGGTTAGGGTTAGTGAGCCTTATTCTATATTCGGACTAGAGAACCTTATTTAATATTTGGACTAGTGAACTCTTGGACTAGTGAACTCTCGGACTAGAGAACCCAATATTCGGACTAGCAAACCTTTTTCAGAATTCGGACTAGCGAATGGTAAATTACATGTTCGGACTAGCGAACCTGCAGACTAGCGAACCCTCAGACTAGAGAACCCGATATTCGGACTGGCAAACTTTTGTCAGAATTCGGACTAGCGAATGGTAAATTATGTGTTCGGACTAAGGAGCCTTCAGACTAGGGAACCTTCGGACTAGAGAGTTGTCACAGATGAAAGGCCTGACTGCATTATTGTAAGCATCCTGATGCATCTCCTAATCATGCTAATATTTCTGAGATGGTAATTCAGGGAGCAATATGGGGACCCATAGTTATATTGGTGTAAAAAATTATGCCTACAATTCTGGATGGTGCCAGCAGGTATGATTTTGGTTCTACATTATTATCTCAAAATGTGTTTCAAAAATATGCCTAAGATCTCGATTCTGTAATAAATGAAAGTGTTATCTATAGTTCAGCTTTTTATTATGTTTCAAAACCTGTGCGGCAAGTCGGCAACATAATTAAAAACATTTTCAAAATCCACCACATCCTAAAAATAATCCCCTGCTACAAGCCAGGGTGCATATCATGGAAAAATAGTGAGAGAGAAAAATAACCAAAGCAATCTGAAAACAATGTGAGCCAAGTCTCATATTATGCTGAGATTTGAATTCTATACTCTTCTAATAACAACAATCTATACTGGAGAATCGCTTAACGACCTTACCATATTCACAGTCATGATGATAATATCGCATGACAAAAACACATACTCAAAACTAGTTTAAAATACAGGTAATGTCCTTCCCACTGATGTATATAGCATATACTTTGATCAGCTCATAATCAGCGGGAATTGAAGGCTTTTAAAACTACGCCAAAAAGCAGACCCACGTTAGGAGTGATATAGTTGACATGCCTGGTCTACATTGTGCGTGTTAAATACAGTAGACAAAGTATAGGATTTCAATTAATCATTTGTGATGCTTCTGGTGAGATGTCACAAGGCAATTCTAAAAAAAAAATGTATTGATATTAATCCACGATGTTATAAGGCCTGCCGATTACAAGCTGATCAAACTATACAGGTTGTAACAAAAAAAAATGTATACAATTTAGAAAATAGTATTAGGTAACAGTCAACACCCGCATGGAGAGAGTCAGGTTAAGGCTGGGTATGTTGGGAAATGGGGGGGTGCAACAATTTTCAGTCATCTTGCTTTCAGTTGTACCAATCCATCTGATTTAGTTGTATTTTTGATATGTGATCATGTTTGTTTTTTATGGAAGTAAAATATGATACAATACGTGTTGAAATCATCACCAGCTTGCTTTTTAGTAATAGCATCTCATATCATAACAATCGCATTGAAAACAAATACTGCAACAAATACACCCAACTCTACACTTTTAAATTGCAATGACTCCCTAATCTATTGTATCATTTTCATCTAAGAACCTGAATTGTAAAACTTGAGGGAAATTAAGCTATTCCATTTAAAATCCACACTACCCCTGTGGAAGATTTAGCTGAAGTCTTCCACAGGGGGAGTAGGAGTTTTGAATACAATAGACAATAGAACTTCCATTTAAAATACTCACACCAGTTGTGGAAGATATAGGTAAAGCCATAATACAGGGGAAGTATAATGATTAACCCTGACCAATTACATTTGAAAAACACACTCCCTCTGTGGAAGATTTCGGAAAAATCCAGAGGTAGTGTGGATTTCAACTGGAATAGCCAATTATTCATGTCACCAAAATAACATTGATTTTGTAGCAAAGTTATTTCATAACAAAATGGCACATTTTATGTTCCGACTTGACAGCTTCTCAGTTCCAAATTATTCTCGATTTTATAGATTCTGAGCCACCAACTCATTTTCTTTCAATAACAACGCTTCATTCAAATTCCTAACACTTTTATACCCTGTGAGCAAGCTATCAGAACTGTCTTTCTATGTCACTTTGTCAATGGTGGTGTCATATTCAATCAAATGTACTGGATATAGGGACCAGAGGAGGTTTAAAGAGATGCTGCCCTACTTTCAACTAAGTGCAGTGCAGTCAAAGATTTGGATGTTTCTGGAATTTTATGCAAATTTTGCCAGTTGTTGAAAAGTGCCAACTTATATCTGCGATTGCTAAGGCAAGGCCCATCAACTGTAGCTTTAAAATAATGTGAGTAGTGTAAAATAAAACAATACAAGTGTTGTCTGTAACATAAGTCTCCCTCTGATCAAATTTTAAAACAGAAAATGTAAGTGTATAGTTGGCATAATGGATGGAACACATTGCAAGGATATATCATAGCCTGTTATTTATAATGTGAATTTCTTTAAAACATAGGAACCAAATTTGTTTGATCTATCGGGCGACCATAGATGCATGGTCGATCTTTATAATTTATAAAATATCAACTAATTGACTGTTAATTGTGATAATATTTAATATTTGTATGTAATTTATTGACCAATATCATTTTACTATCAATTATGATTAATTAGTAAACAGTTCATTAATAACATATATCGGAGCAGCATCAACAGCCTATCAAGGTCAAACACATTTTACTGTGGTGCCTAGTGCCTAAGTGTAGTCTAGCTTTTAAATTTTGCAAAACAAAGAAATCATTGTCTTTGATCTATATGTACCAAAAGAAAAAAATCATGAATTAATTTTAAAGTTTCAAATCGATTTTGTTGCAAGCAAAATAGCTGCAGCGATACCAAGCACTTCAGCAAATGTGCATCTGGTGTGCAAAATAGGTTAAAACTCCCAATTGGCTGAAAAAATGTTTTGCCTATACATATGCCTAACAAACCTCTCTGTTATTTCTCTAGACTAAACCAAGAAGAGATAATTTCTGCTTGCAGCCACTGTAGACACTCATAAGGCTCCCCCAAAATAGATTTTTTGCTTGTCCATGTCCACTTTTGATAGATGGGCCGATCGGTCGATAATATTTTTCTCCAAAAAGTGACCACCAGGCACGCCAATATTCACTTGGGTCTACAACTCGCTAAAGACCAGAGGCACGATCTGACCTTTCAATTCTTGTCGATGGCATTTTTGTTGGTACAAACTCCTTTCTCCAATGATCAGTTCAAATATATTGAGAACTATTGCACATTGAGGAGATGTGACGATGTAGTTGCCATTGGCTTCGGGAGATTTTCAACATGGTTGGCTGACCAAATACACAAATTTTTGTGAGCCATCCTAGGGGGTGCCTGAGGGTCAAAAATAGGTCCAAAACACCCATTTTCCCCGGTGTCTGGTCACATTTTTTTACTTCATCTGGAATTATTGTTGGGGTGGGGGGTGGGGGTGGGGGTGGGCGAGGGGGCTGATCACTCGCACCTGTAAGATTGCAGACATACACAGGTGATGAGCACAATGGGAGGGAGATGAGTGCAACCTGCTTGTAGTGCAGAACGATATATTCAAAAATTGTTTTCACCTATTGCTATGGTAGTTATCCGATTATTACATCACTTCGCCGGCGAATAGAAACCATGTTTACATGGGAAATCATAACCATGCAGACTGTCAACAAAAGGTAATACAGAACCTGAAGTATGGCAAGAAAGATTGAAAGTACTAAATATTGATGGGAATGATTTGATCTGTTAATTACTTAAAACAATAGTAACTAGAATGCTAATAATTGTACTCTAGATACTGCGGCTGATTAACGCTATTCAAGGGAAAAAATAGCAAAACACATTAAGCAAATAATCCACAAGTGTGATTTGCTACTGCATAAATGCATCACTTAGCCTATATACATCTTAAATATTTAGATGTGCAGATATGTTTCCTTTTTTTTCTTCCTCTATATCTCAGAAATTTCACACATTCATGCACGAGATACTAATGTACGCATAAAAGGCAACACCATAACAAGTGTTAAAGCAGAAAAAATACCACTATATCTTGAGTTCCACAGTGATCTATTTTGGGAACATGGTTTGCATAAGTGTACATACCATCCTTGAACATGTTGAAGTGTAAAACACATATATCTTCAAATATGAGTTAAAAGCTGCTCTTTGCATTAATGGATCACATGCAGCAAAAAAACACCTGTTTGTCTTTATGCCCCAATTTTTACTGGGATAAAGTTGCTTTTTAACAATACATAATGAAGATAGCACAAACATGATCTCTTTATTTTATTTATCATAAGGCTAATGAAAGTCGATTCCTTGTTTCCCGTTACCCTACTCCGCTCAAAACCAATTGCTGGCCAAATATTTCATTATTTTGAATAAAATGTTGATTTCTAACAAACTTTACATACAAATAAATAATTGTGGTTTTAAATATATCATAAATCTCTTTCTGTTGATTTTCAGGGATTTTCTTTGCAGTAGGAGCATGGTGTATGGTTAATAATGAATTAATAATGAATACCTACTCACTTCTCTGTCCCGCACCTTTTGATCTGCTCTGATCTCATCCCGTAAAAAATATTGTGAAACTTTTGATATAGTTGTACAATCACCTTCATGTGGTTGTAAACTACATCTGTAAACTACAAACTGTGATTTATCACATGTATACATGGGTATTTATTGGTTTACACATGTAACAGATGCAATAAGGCCAAAAAAAAAAGTTGTTTGTTTGTCCTCCACCGCCCGCTCCTCAGATGAAGGCCTGACCAATATTTTTTTTTTTTCAATTTTTTTTTTATAAAAATAAGTAAAATTCAATTTTTTTCCAGATTTGGAGTATCTCTGGACCTCTTTCATGGTTGAAAATTAAAAAAAAGTTCACCAAATCATTAAAAGACTATGACATGAACACAAATTATAACTTTAACTGCATATTTTTTTAAAGTACCATGAATGATTGTAGCATTTAGCTCTAGCAAGGTCCAGAAATACTACAAATCCGAAAAAAACAAAATTAAAAAAAAAAAAAACATCCGCCCGCCCGCACGTCCTCTTTCAAAGCTGTGGAGGACAAACAAACAATTATTTTTTTTGGCCTAATGAAATGGTATGAAATAATGAATAATAAAAAATGAAATGGTCACCTACACAGTCATGAAAAATTGTGTAACGGGAAACAAGGAATTGACTTTCATTGGCCTAACATAGATTCTCAAGACAACTGTGTTGAAAATCTGTGATCATAAGGATTGTAATTTAATATTGCTTTACACTGCATGAAATCAAGTTGTAAATAGAGCAGATGCAATGTCTGCTGTTGCACCCTCCCCTGATCAGGCCCGTAACCAGGATTTGTTGGGGTGGATTTTAAAAAGTGGACCTTTTTTGACCAAAAGGACAAGAAAAAACCCAAATTTTTAGCTCACTACACTCACAAATGGGACTTTTTGGGTAAAAAAAAAGGGGGCTTTTGGGATAGGGGGACTTCTACCCCAGCCCTGCTGGTTACGGGCCTGCCCCCGATCAAAAAAACATGTTGGATAACTTGGTTTTTCTGCATGATTGTTTGCCTATTTGTTTGTTTTTTATGCTCTGCATGCTAGTCTTAGTCTTCAACATAAGAACTCTCAAGTTATGAGATAATTTCTCCAAATTTCAAGAGCTATCTCAAGAACCACTGAACCAATACTAGGCTTGTTTGTACTCATTTTAATGCATTTTTTTGCCGATTCCAAATATGGTCATGAACATGTACAATTCTGAATTTAAAAAACAAAATTGAAACTTGTCTTCTGGAGTTGACACCTGAGCGGAGGGAGTTGACTTTCAGCCATTCCCTGAAATATTTTGCAATTACCTTCAATCAATATTAAACATATTTTATCGTGCATTACTGAAATCTAAGAAAACGTTCCCACTCCAGCCCCAGCTTAATTCCCCCACACCATCCCTCTCCCTTCATTGGCTTCCTCCACCCATACCCCCATCAGCCCACCCTCACCCCACTCCAACCAAAACACCCTTACAATGGCATCAAACATTACTTAAAGCAGCCATCGCATTTCTTAGCACATAGTTTCTTCCCAAATCACATGATAACAAAAAACTAAGAGCATCACCAATATGGAAGGGAGATACTGTGTCACTTCGTCATTTTAGAATTACTATCTTTTTTCATTTCTACAGCACGCTAGCTCCGGGTTATCGTTATACGAATAGCACTTAAGTGAGATTCCGATATAGGCACTATGCAATTAAGATCTTAACATTTTTTCACTCTAAATTCAGCATGTTTTATTGAGCTCCTAGTATCGTGTGCATCGGTATTGAATGAAAAGCTGTCAAGGTATGGTACCACACTTTTTAGTGTTTGATATTGCTGGGGTATTGTTTACAGGCAGGACCCTGGCAAAATTTTACAAGCTTTTTTATGTTTTCTACTTTTTAGGAGTATGTAATCTAAATATGGAAATGTTATCATGAAAATGAAACGTAACATTGTTGTGTGTGGAGAGAAACATTAGGAGATAATGGGCTATTCCGGATGAAAACCTTACACCCCCCTATGGAAGACATGACCTGTAAATTCCATACAGGGAGTGTGAATTTCAAATGGAATTTCCTAAGTAGGTGACTCCATTTAAGATCCATCCCCCTGTATGGGAGATTTAAGGTCATGTCTTCCATGCAAAGGGGGAGTAAAGATTTCAACTGGAATAGTCCTGTAGCGTTTTGTGATAGCAGTACATTGCTGCAAGATTTACATAGCTTTATTTAGCATGAAAGTGTTGAGATATATTTGTTCAGAACATCTGAAAAAACATTGAAAGCTTCTTTTCTCTTACGGTTATCATTTATTTTAAAGCAACTTAAGGGTGTGTGTGTCCTGGTTATAGGCGTTACTCCTGGTTATTTTTGAACTATGATGAATGAAACACAATAACAATGCACTGTATTCACATCATCCAAATATTGCAGGCAACATCCTGTCAAAATTCAACAAATTTAAAAGGTTTTTATAAAGTGTCTGGAGACCAAGTTGTTATTAAATAGTAAGGATGGCTTTTTTTGTATCCCGGAAAACTCTTAAAACTTAACTTGAGGGAGTTTCATCAGTTCCTTATTCACCAGCAAAGTGCAGTAGTTAGGCTAATGTATGATTTAATAATATGAAATTGGTAAATTTGTTCAAACCTGATTGTTTTGGCATATTGTAATGTTTACACATGCCCCAACTTACACTGTGGAATCAGCCAAATTTGTTGTGTTTGTCACATCAACATACTGTCATATTCAGACACTTAAAAGTCCACACAGAACTCGACATCAAATGGCCAAAATAAGCCAGTGGGGTTCTTTATCACTTAATCTTCTTACTTTGGCTTAAAATGGACACATACATATATCTCAGCATTCAGAGTGAAGATTAGCAAAATTAAAACTTGCTGGAAATCGCACATTATGTCTT
Source organism: Amphiura filiformis (assembly GCF_039555335.1). Lineage (NCBI taxonomy): Eukaryota > Metazoa > Echinodermata > Ophiuroidea > Amphilepidida > Amphiuridae > Amphiura > Amphiura filiformis. The sequence continues at coordinate 17,782,312 of NC_092628.1, forward strand.
TACGTCCCTGGTAACTGGATCACACACATTTGGAATGATGATATAAGTGGTTGACTATGTGTGGAGATCATTTTGATCATGGTTCAGGGCTCAAAATCATGATCCAGTTAACATAGTGATAATTGCCCTTTTGGTCAATCCCATGAGCCTTTGCGAGTAGACCTGAGATGTCGTCAGTTGATGTCACACCGACTCATGACCAACTTGCACTGCACAGTAATGTGCGCTAAACGATGTGTGCATCGACGTGACATCAAATGATGATATTTCAGGTCTACTCGTAAAGGCTTACGGGATTTACCAAAAAAAGGTCAACTATCACACATAACACTTCAATGGTGAATATTGTGCTTCTTCAAATTGATACATAAAAACAGCATATATGTGAAGGTGAGTGCCAGTCAAACGGAACCATGTCACTTTGTATGGTGCATCACCAAGTAAGGTATGCTTTGTGTATGGAATACATGATAATGTACTTGACTGAATCAAAACATGCGCACATAAGGTAGCTTTACTAGATAGGCCCTTTAAATGTGGCGCCACCCCAAGAAAACAGCAGATTTATTTGACGCACTGCCATTAACACGACCATCTACTTCCCACGTATTTGGCACCGATCAAAGACTTGGTGGCTTTTGAATATAGTGACACTTACACCATCTTGTAGAGCAAAGCAATAATGTACTGGATGATGTGACGTACGACTACATTGCCCCAATTGTATAATTTCACTGCTTAGCGCCAGAAGTGGGTAAGTGCAAAAGCTGCCATGTGTAGCTGCCATGTGTTACATGAGTACAAATATATACCGTGTGTAAATTACCAAAAGTTCACATGGCAGCTATTGCACTTACCCACTTCTGGCACTGTCGAATTCACTATTATGTAACCCAGACCAGACATCTCAAACATATATCTCTCATCCCTTCAACGGAATTAAGCCATCGCTGAATGGGCTACATTCAAAATGCCTAGAATTTGTAAAGTAACCCTAGCCTGCAAGCTCTGCTTCAGGCGCATACACAGCCAGATTCTTTTCCTCTAAATTTGCTTTGAAAGAGTGGAATTATCCGCCCTCTGGAGTATGTATGTAGCCGTAGGGTATCAATAGTGTTGGTATACATATGACTTTTGAATACTATGGTTTACTTCTGACATTTGCCACCACTAAAGTACCATAGTTTTCTTCAAGAGTACCCATGGAGTACCTAATCAAAAGTACCACTGCACTGGGCAATCACGGTGTTCATCTATTATCAATAGTCTACTCCTGTGCATGATGTACCACTGAGCGTGTTTCTACAGGCGCACCGCTAAGTTACCGCTAAATGGATAACGCTATCTTACCGTTATCTTACCGTTTAACCTGCTGTTTCCACAGACAGGTTTTTGCCATTGGCGTGTTCATACCGTTTAATCTGAATGACAACATGTATTTTGTACGGTAGAATGGCCAGAATATTGCATCGTAGGCCTAGAATTAATGCTAGAATGGATTGTTTGATGGTTGATTATTGCTAAATAATCACTTTTTTTGTTATATTTTGGAAATCAAGAGAAAAGTTTTACATTTTACACAGTTTTTTGTCTTTTTTGTAGCATTTACAAATTTCCGTGAGCAAACCCCGAATTCTGTGAGTTATTCTGTTTTTCCGTATCACGGATAAATTGTGGCTTTACATAACAGTTTGGACTTGTTATGTTGCCCAGGCTGTTATTAACGTTTTTGTCATGTCGTCTGTCCAATTAACATGTTGATTAACAGCCATTTTGTTTGATTTTGCTCAATAATCGGCAAGATACCGCTAAGGTCTGTTTCCACGGAAAATCTACCCGCTTCGTCAACGGCAAAAACCTACTCCAACGAGGTTTCCGTTGGCGATGAAAAGGCGTTGCAAAAAGGCGTTGGAGGCTGTTTCCACAGGAGTGATTAACGGTTCCATACCGTTTCCAAAGCGGTATTTGGCTCTGTAGAAACACGCTCACTGAAGTACACTTGCATATATTAAATGGCAAAGAAGCTAGTACATGATACTAAGGGTTAAATATTTGCATAGGTTAGGGGTTCTTAGCTTCATTTGTTACGAGGCCACAAGGAAACCAAACACATTTCAAACATGCTTGCTTGAGGGCCCAAAATACTCCAGTTTTATATTTTCCTCTAGATTTAGAATTAATCAAGGGCCACATACCAGTGGTTTGTTCCCGGGCGTTTGGGGCCCGGATTTGGTCGGTTGGCCTCCTGTTGATAACCCCTGGCATAAGTGAACATTCATCATCAGTACTCAGAAAAAAACAGAGACAGCCACAATGTTCTCTAGTCAGGGTTCCCGTACCTTGAAGCCTTTAAAATTCAAGGACCTTTCAAGGAATTTTCAAGGGCTTACCACAACACAAAAACAATGATGCGGCTCTCCATGCGGCACACCTTAGGTAAAATTCCAATTTTCAAGGACTTTCAAGGACCTTGTGCAAATTTCCAAGACGCTTAATGCCTTGAAAAGGTGTTTTAAAATTCAAGGACTTTCAAGGACTGCAGGAACCCTGTCTAGAACATAGCTGTGTAGTGCTTACAGACAAATGTGTCACATAAGTCTCTCTGCTAAAGTTAAACACTGTCGATTTATTTCCAACATTGCAATTCACATTTCTCTAACTCATGTTGACTCGGGAACATCGTTCAAATAGACTCACTATCTTTCATTTTCAAAAAAGACAGGAAAAAGTATCACAGATCAATGCTCTAGGTGAGATCAATAATGCACCCAAAAGTCAAGCGGTACTCCATAATTGTTTAGTATTCTGCTTGTCCCCGATGGCACTTCAATGCCATTCTTCTCCTCTGCTTCTTTTTACAATAAAGCGACTCAAACCCTGCCTTATACGGAAATTTAATTGTGGTCGAAGGATCAGTAATTTTTTTTGAAAATGTTCATAAAGCTTATTACATTGTTGTGTCCATTTTGAGATCTCAGTGGTAATATACTTTCAATTGAGCACACATATGGCTAGTATTGAGATACTTGAGACACATCATTAAATATTGGCTAAAATCTCAAAACAAGTTGACTTTATCGTCCGGGAAAAGCTATTAATAGTGGTCAAAAGTTGCTAAACACTGGCGTGTCCACGATCTATTCCTGTGGGGGCTCAGAGAGGCTTTCAGACAGGGCCGTAGCAAGGTTGTAAAATGTGGGGCGGCCATGACAAATGTGGGGCGGCCAAAATACAAATATATGACCAAATTGAAATAAAGATATAAAGAAAAACATAACAAACTTCTCAAAAAGTGGGGCGGCCATGACATCCCCGGCTGCCCCGCTTGCTACGGCCCTGCTTTCAGAGTTATGCGGGGCTTAATGGCTAAAATCAGCAAAAAACAGCTGATTTTACATGATTTTTTAAAAGTGTGGTGCTTCAGCCCCCAAAGTACCCCCTGGACATGCCACTGCTAAGGCCAAAAAAAAAAGGTTCGTCTCAAAGCTGACGCGCGTTTGTAAAATCCCACGATTTGACAAAAAACAAATGCGGAAATTTTTTTTATTTCAAAAAAAAAAAATTTTATAGTTTTTTCCAGAAAAAAATCGGCGAAAATCAGACTTTTTTCTCAAAATACCATGAAAAAAGTCGGAATAAAAAAAAATAAAAAAAAATCGCATTTCGCATTTGTTTTTAAATTTCTCGTGAGCTTTGAGACAAACCTTTTTTTTTTTGGCCTAAAGACATCATGAGAGGTGTTTTGAGGTCTTATATGCAAGCATATGTCAGCATTGACATAAATGGTAAATGTCAGCATTGACTAGTCCATAATCTACTGATCATGACTAGCACCATAATGTGTGGTGCTATCGAGGGGAAACTCACATGTCTAGTGAATTCAATTTCATGATATTTAGCTGGTTTGTTGACTCACCCATTTTCAAATACATAGTAAATTTGCTGACACCTCCTCCATCCATATTGAATATGCGATTCCCTAGAAGGTACCTTTAGCTTTTTTCAAACAGACAATATTGAACCAAGCTTTCACTGCAAAGAAATGTCTTAAAACTCCTATCCAATACTAGTATGCATACCCGTTGGGGGGTACTCAAGTTTGGTTTTGGTAGGGACGTGCGCTGAGATTTTGGAAGTAGACCCATAAATATACCAATTTTTCAAGAAATTTGGACCCATTGATATACCAAAAGTCAAAATTTTCGGCCGAATTTACCCAAAATTGTCTTCGTTTTTACAAATTTTCCCAAAATTTTGGCTAGATTAAGGAAAAATTGGACTGTTTTCCGAAAAAATTGAGAACATTTTGAAAAAGGACCCATTCATATACCAAAATAGGCTTTGAAAAAGGGGTCATTGATATACCAGAAGGCTGAAAATGCTACCCATGTTTGCGGCACGTCCCCGTATGGTCACTGAGTACCCCGGGTATGCATAGTAGTAAAATGACTAATTCAGCATCCTCATCGACAGGACATTTTGGCAAAAGATGTAATATTGTTTTATAAATAAAAAATATATAAAATTTTTTAAATCAACCGACCGACTGGCAACACCAAAATGGCCAATTAGCCAAATTAGTGTAAACTAAAAATTCTAATTAGGCCTAAAAAAAAATGTTTGATTGGCGTAACCCGACCTACCCTAAAATTAGGCCCGACCCTAACTTTTTATTTTTTTTTTTGCAAAAAAAAATAATGAAATTTTAAAAATAAATAAAAATAAATATATTTTTTAAAAAAAAGAAAAAAAAGTTCCAAAGCCTTTATCAAACAAAATTTACAGCTTAAAAAGTAAAAAAAAAAAAAAAAAATCCCGACCTACCTACCCTACTTTTTTTTTAATGTTACGTCAATGAAACAATTTTTTTAGGCCTTACTTGGCTTCACACATGCATTAGTTCCAGCTAAGTTGTTATTTAATGAAGAAGACAAGTCCTTTAATTTTAATACTTAATATTATTGATATCATCGCCCATAAATCAACTTCAATAACCTGATATTATCCCAATGTTTATCAACATCTAGTACTCTGCCTTGGCAATACAAGGATCATATTTCACTTTATATTTAGCCAAGATTGTATGTGCTTTTCATATTCAGCAAATCGTTTGCATACCATTCTTGACACGATTGCAGGCATCTAATATTGATTCTCGATATTTATTCGTAAAATAACTTTTAAGAATCACTATACTGAGCAGAGCCTTGCACAATGTTTTATAAATCCACAGATATATATCAACAAGAAATATCTTTAAAAAAGACAACGCCATGGATGAAGTTCATGTTTCATAATTTTACATTGACAGTACTTGGAATGCTAGTGCACAACTAACCAAGTGGGAAATATCGTTACCACCATTTATGACATACTGGGAAAATACATGAGATCAATTACCTAAACCAAAAAGTGGATGACCACAGTACTAGTATAGCCCAAGGGACCCCATAAACCTGGCATCAACACCATTCCTAGGCAAGATTCAGGGATGTTACTCTGTACAGGTTCAGTACCCTAATAGGCCTATCTGGGATAACCTTTGCAACCAGGATCAGTTCTGCAAGTTTTTCTTATTGGTAAACCCAAGCAAAAGTGTAAGTAGACATTCCTTGTCCAGGACATTTTTATTTTTCACTTGATTGAGCAAGCTAGCATATATCTGTCGGAGGCTTGAGTAAAAATTGTCACAGACTATAGGCATATTATTAGGAATTGAGCTACTCTTGACTGCCAAAGCTATTAACAATCTGCCTGTGTTGATTAATCATGCAAAAAGTGATGAAATCGAACAGGGGGGGGGACTCAGTACAAATGACCACACGGGACTAAGACAATGTACCACAAACATGGGTAGCATTTTCAGCCTTTTGGTGCATTAATAATCCATTTTTCTTTAAGCCAATTTTGGTATATGGATGGGTCCTTTTTTTTTTTTTCCAATTTTTGGGCAAAATACCCCAATTTTGCCTCACTGTAGCCAAACATTTTGAACTTCTTTGATATTTTGTTTTCAATTAAAAACATAAAATGCTCTCATCTTAGGAACACCAAGTCTAAGACCCAGTCCACACAAGTGTGTTTTTTCCTGTCGATCATTTGTGTTATAATCGTATTATGATATCAGTATTGTGTGTCTGCTCAATGTCATTGGCAAACTACAATCATGTCATCATTTGCGAATGATGAGAATTTCCATCATTGGGCTGGTTTCTAGCATGATCGTGTAGTAATTGCCGATGTGTGTACACATTTTTTTTGTATTTATTTTCACTCAATGGATTTCGCAATTACCGTAGCATGTGTATAACCGGAATTTACTATGACACGATGACGAGGTGCTGACCGTGTGGACGCTCTCATCATTCATTTATCATAATCGTGCCATAATCGGGTAATTACGACACAATTACGAAAATATGCTAGTGTGGACTAGGTTTAATTCTGGTGCAGTTATCATCACATTACAGCCTATTAGCTACACATATCAAACAAAAGTAGAGCGGTTACCACACCATAGCTGAACCATGGGGATTTGGCAGTATATTGTGGTATATGTATATATCACTCCTTTATAACCCCTTAATGCCCCATGAATATTAAAATATTTTAAACATGTTTAGAATGTCATAAAGATCATTGCATTTAAATATCAGCTCAATTGGAGCATTTGTGAAAACTTGACCTTTGACCCTTTTATGACCCCTGAATGATTTTAAATGAATATTGGAATATTTTAAACATGTTTAGAATGTCATAAAGATCATTGCATTTAAATATCAGCTCAATTGGAGCATTTTTGACAACTTGACCTTTGACCCCTTTATGGCCCCTTAATGACCTTAAGTGAATATTAAAATATTTTAAACATGTTTAGAATGTCAAAAGGATCATTGCATATAAATTTCAGCTCGATTGGAGCATTTTTGGTTAAAATGACCTTTTTTGACCCCTGTGACCCCTTGGATGACCTCTGATTTTTGGAAATATTTTTATTATATTCTTTACTTCTTTCTCTTTTATTTGACACCACTTGGGGGTTCATACCTTCGTGGCATTTAAAGATATGTCCATTTCAGACCAAATGGTTGGTAAGTAAGTAAGAAAGTAAGTAAGTAAGTAAGTAAGCAAGTAAGTAAGCAAGTAAGTAACATACACTCATATAGGCTGATACCATTTCATCGTTCAGCAAAAATAAACTAATAATCGCGTGACAAACAGACTAATTTGGCCTGACTGCACCACATGTGTTATGATATTTATTTTACAAGTGTTGCAACCAGTATTGGGTAATACTTAATTGCTGCTCCAAAACCGCACATACTTGTGGTGTCTATTTATCAACAGCTTGAACCCAGATGGTACAGAATTATGATATTATTTCATAAAATCTGTTTATACTCAATAAAAACAACCTTTTTAAAAATATTTATTTTCCAGTTGATATGTGGTATTTATACATTATCTTAGTGCAGTTTTTATCATTTTTATATGAGTTAGTAAACAAAATTTTGTGTTGAAATTGTGAATATCTTCAAATGGTTTTGTGTGTGTTTGATTTTGGAAGCTTCTAATTTGTATTTTAATATCTATACAGTTTTGCAATCATCAAAATGAAAAAAAAAAAAAAAAAACCCATTGTTCCAAATAACATTGATGTCCATGTGATAATTGTTCTCATTCTAGCTCTTTTTACGCTGCATTACGGTATGATAGATGTCGTCACCATAACAAGGTTAACACTATTCATTATTGATTAGGATAATTATAACATTAACTAATCAATAATTGGTGTATATTGATCATTTTTGTTGTTGCCATGGTAAAGTATAATTTTGTGACGTAATCAACAGATACAAGCTGGTTCCTGCTATTAACCCTCTCCCCGTGGGTGTCGACTGCAGATGACAAGTTTGCTTGGAATGAAGTGAATTGATGTATGTGTTATATTATCGCTCATTTCTTTGCAATCATTCAACTGATTCAAGTAAAATTTGCGTATACAATGCACAAAAAGATGGGCAACACACTGTTTTTTAATTTTTGGGTTCTGTTGCCTATTTTTTGACTTATGTCCAAATTCATTCACCCGCTATTTTTTTCTGGGACACCCTGTATATTATCACAAGAATAGATTACAGCATTTTTGTTATTGGGCTATTCCAGTTCAAATCCACACACCCCCAATGGAAGACATGACCTAATCTCCCACACAGGGTGTGTGAATTTCAAATGGGCTTACCTAAATGACTGGCTCCATTTTAAATCTATACCCCATGTGAGGAAAATTAAAGCCATAATGTGTGAATTGCTTCACAGCGACACCCTCAATTTTACTCGGATTTTTACTTTTTGCATAATTATAATGCCCAGTGGTATACTAAAATACCACGTAAAAGACTATAAGCCTGAAGTGCTTTAATAACAGTAAAATTAAACTTTTTGTATTAAAACCGGGTCGACCGGTTTTATTCAGAGTTCAACGATCGTGTACTTGCTAACATGTACCGTGGATGTCAGCTTGTATACATGTAATACGATCGGCGAGCGTAGTACGCGCATAGTAGGCGTTGGAATGAATCGCAGTTTTCTTTGTTATACCTCATTTGTTTGGGTCGAAATTAAAAGGGGATAATGTGATCAGTGAAAACAAACATTTAAATAAAAATCTATTCTTTATGCAAATCACACATTATTGCTTTAAGGCCAATTTGTCTTCCACAGGTGTATGGATTTCAACTGGAATACCCATTTATGATAACATCATCTCAAAATGTCAAAGTAATTTAATGCACCAACCTGGTACATTTGAAAGTAATTTTAATCAAGCATTTCAGAAAATTCTACCTCAATCCTCTTCTTTTCTGCATTTTCTAATCTATTTAAAAGATCTCCACGTAGAGTTTGATCTTACACATTTTCATCAATTACTATTACATAAACAAGCTTGTGTCAATTGATGTATAACTATAAAATTTGTAAGAAAACCATCGTTCTTCTCAGACATATTAAAACAAAGCTGTTGACGCAAGAGCTTTTTCAACATAGTTTAATTCATGTAATTTGTTCAATGCAGGTGGTTGCCATGGTAACAAAGCAATCTGATAAAGTGCAAATCTGATGCCTTGAACCTATAACAGCTTCTTCTCTCTGATCTATCACATAAAAGTTGCTACTATAGTGACTTTCAAGCCCAAATACACATGTCTTATAACTGGTTTTATGTCATGGAAGTGTTGCCAGTTTCACAACTTTCAAGCCCAATTTATTGATCTCAAACAGGTGTCATTGCGAATTTTACATTCCTCAGAAAAACAGAAAAAGTTATAATCCTAACCTACAAAGTACACTGAAATGGCAACACAACATTCTCAAGCACTAGCATTACACTTAATGGCAACGCAACATTGTACAACCCATTTATTTCCAATTCACATGCTCCATTTCTTTAAATAAATGAATAAATGAGAAAAAAAGGAGGACTACTCGCACTTCACCATCTACAAATCATATTAAGCTTTTCAAAAAAATCTTAACACTTGCACTGTAAATGTAGGGCCTACAGGTATCTACAGCTACATAATAGTATTCAGTCTAAGATCCAGGTCTAGAACTAGGCCCAATACTATAGTTGAAGTCCCAAGTTTTTGAGATATTTTATCAAAATTATCAAGAGCTATCTTAAGAACCACTAAACCAATACTAGGCTTGTTTGTACTCATTTTGATGCCCTTTTCATGCTGATTCCAATTATGGCCATGAAAATTTACAATTATGAAATTTTTGAAATAAAAAAAATGAAACCTGTCGTCTGCAGTTGTCACCCGCATGCTAGAGAGTTAAGTGAAATGTAGAGATGCTCTGTAAAACATTGTTTGCCTGTCTAATCTCTGAATTGATGGATGAGCATAAATAGATAACTCTCATGATAATTACAGTTCATGCTTTTTGATAAGGCAGTTCAAGTTTCCTTTTGCCTATCATAAGTTCATAGCACTTTCTGTTGGGGAGGGAGGTACTCAGTCCAGATGACTATACAAGGATATGCTGCAAACATGGCTTCCATCATTTCAGGCATATCAAAAGACCCTTTTTAAAGACAGAACAATTTGAAGTAATGAATTAAAAAGTTGACAGGAGTTATAGGAGTTTTGCTGTTTCATTGTGCATGATGGATGTAAGCGTGATCCTAAAAATGCCTTTCACTGTCACCCAAACTAATTACAAGACCTCTTCTCATTGAGGCTGGCTTTACCTTTTAAAGGGAATTTTTATTTATGTCATTATGGATGGGTTCTTTTCAAAATGTTCTCTAAATTTTTAGACAAACATCCAAAATTGCCTCATTGCAGCCAAAATGTTGGCACAATTTTAGAAAGTTGCAAAAACACTGTGAACATGTTTAAAATTCATGACAGAAAATTTGGGCTTTTAGTATACTGTTGGGTCCAATTTTCACGGAAAACTGGTTTAGCCATGGGTCCACTTCTGGATTCTCAGGGGCACCTTTCTACCAAAACCATACTTAAGTTCCCCCCTTGAATCTGACTGCATTGCTGCCACAGCATTTCTTGTTCCTGAGGGCAAGCAACTACTGACTCCTTAAATTTCTCTCTCTCGACACAAAAACACAGTTTCTGACTTATTCATTGCAGGGGTAAGTTACTACAGAGTCAATGATAAACGTGCAAAAGCATTTGCAAAATATGGGGAAACAGGTCATTGCAGCAGTGATGGATCTCAGCAAGTATTTTGTTCTACACCTCTTGCAAAAACAAAGTAAACTGAAGCTCATGAAATACTGCATTTGTACTATGGTACAGGACAAAATTACATGAGAAGCAACTTTTATGGATATAAAACATAATATGGACTTGCGAACGAAGAGATTTATACGTGTTGGGAATAAACATCAAAGGTATATTTTAAAACTGGTCAACAACACTCACTTTTTGAACCAAAAGGACCAAAAGGACATTTTCAACATCTAGAAGCACTGGATAATCATCAGTCAATCTACCAACAGCATTACACCACTGATGGCGGAGAATGGTTTCTCTGAACAGAGAAGATGAGAACCGTGGTTCAAAAAGTGATATACCTTTGATAATATGGACTGTTTGGAGCACACAAGGGTTACTGAAAATGGCTGCTTAGATAATAAAAATGGTAACCACCCTGCACCTTTGCTTTGCTTTGTTTTGCATTGCTTGGGCTTAGCAATTTTGATTAAAACTTTTTCTGCTCCAAACAGCCTTAGCAGCTAATATTTTTGTGTTCCCAGCAGTTGATGTGTATATATCAAAACTATTTTACATAATGTTCATAATCCAGATTCCTGTGTGACCTCTTAATCTTTTAAAAACATTTTTATAAGATCTCCATTTTGTTCCAAGTTACTTCCTGGATACAAAGAAAAAATTTACCACCTCCCTACCTTTCCATGAAGAGACAAAATGGGCCATGTCTGTTCATGGCATGATTTAAAACCTAGTACTTAGCGCAGGCTCTCTGCTGGGACTCGGATACATGTATGAGTGCAGTCAACATACCGAGGATGTTTTCCATCATTTTTTGTATTTTTGTATGTATGAAATTTTACCTAGCAACTGTGGACATTATACCTTACATCAATAGAGGACCTATTTCGCAAATACATGCAATTGCCGTTTGTTTGCAAACCTCCTTGAACTGATGATGGTCCTCCGTTGCAAAGAGAGGTCCATGGTTTAAATGTGAAAATAAGTGTGTGTGTCCTCGTTTGCTGGCAAACACTAGTTGCTCTCTAGCCTAATCTGAATGCTTGCATAAACCGATCAAACATTATTTTGAACATTACTACTTGCCATGGTTTGAATCTAGAAGCTTTTAAAGCATCCATAGAAAATAATTGCAATTGCATAATATTTATTTATCTATAGACGTTGCACCAGAAACAAGTAAATAAACTCTAGATAACATGGCACCTGACGGCCGTATAACGATAGCGTTTACATCAGACATATTGATTTGAAGTGTCCATCCATTAGTAACATTTGACACCTGTTTTGAAATAAATACAATTCTGTTTGAAATATGACATTTTCTGCGAACCAACGGTTTTATTTTAATGCTTTCGATGCATTGTCATAAAAAAATAGAGCATTATAAAACACAAGGTCTTTTTAAAATAGATGTATCCCACAATAAATCACAAGTATAAATCCATCACAGAAAATTGTGGACAGTGAATTTACCCTGGTATGATAAAGGAAAAGGGGATATCTGTTTGGCTCACAGTGTCACATGGCTCCATATTCATGTTCTATGGTATGCACTGCATTGGTAGTGAAAGGATACATGTACTCATCCAGAAAACTTAAAAAATGTACCCACCTTATTTGCTTTTCCAGAACTGGTCTAGTAGTGATGACCAATTTCCTCATTTTGCTCACAAATCTGCCACTTTAACTTTAGACGGGGTTATGTGTGTACCACAAGATGGAACAGAACACTTTATGCAGAGAAACTATTCTTATTAAATTCCATACCACAGACAAACTGAAGTCAATCTTTAAAAAAATGTCAAACTTCTCAGTAGCAACAGCACTTTATAATCCAAGATTTAATTCCTCAACTGCAACCACAGATCCTGGAAATAAACTAGCTTCACAGTATCGATAGTAACTGTTACAGAAAACTTTATATATGATCACATCTCACATGGATAAATCCAACTTGAGCGACTCCACCACAGAATACCAAAAATAATCCAATACCCAAGATACTTGGCACTGATACCGGTTCTTAAAAATATTCAATTTTTGAAATAATACTCTTGCTCTCGTATACCAAACATGATATGCCTGCAAATCCAATACACTCTGTTATGATGATACACTACGTGTGGTATAGTTCACCAGAAATGGAATTTAATTTTCACGGTATAAAAAATTTCATTGATTTTATCTAGCGCTATCAGCACTTGCAAATACAGATCAGATGCTCATATATCTCTGGCAAATATCAACACAATATGCTAAATATAAAAGCAAACTTTGTCTGGAATATCGAATGTACGATTTAAAAAGATGAAAATAAACTAGCGTAAAAATATCTGCACAACTGGCGACTAGATAAGTGTTACTGGTCAAAGGTTAGCTTCCTATAAAAAGATGTTTAATTAAGCACAAAATTATTTTAAAATATGCTTCATAATATATTAATGAACCTAAGTAAGGCGCTGTAAAATTTATTACATTATGAAATTACCATGGGACACGGGATGTTATTAAAACAATGTTGAATTTTTCATGCGTGTCTATATCTCTGCACTTATCTCAACATATTTGCCCAGCAGTACTTGCGCTGTTTTCAAAATGAACTAGACAATTTCCCTTTGGGATATTGGAGGGTTAGGTTGAAATTCGTACATACTTGACCCAGTAATGCCAAACGTGTATGTATCCAATTGAAAATTAAATAAAATTTGGTTTAAAACTATGTATTTGGATGTTTTTTAAACAAAATCACTTTGCATCATCCTAAACATGTTGTTACCAGAGATCCTAATATTTAGGATCTTTGGGTATTACCATGGTTACATGATCCCTTCCAAACCATATACTCAGAGAAGATATTGTACCCTTCCCAGAATTCTTTGTAATATGATGCAACCTCATTTCATCAAAAGACACTCTCATTACATTTGTACATGTTGGTTTTCATTTTGAGAATAGATTGGTTCAACATGGGTCATTAGTCCTACATATTTTGTAAGATCTGGATGTGCTCTGTCCATTGAGGTACATTTTGTCACTATCGACCCATGTTGACTAGATAGCAAATCAGAACAGGTAATTAAAATGGGAGAAATGCATTGTGGGAAGGGTATGATTTCTTCTCTGATAACTGCTGGTATCAACATTCCACACTAGCCCTATTCCAAACCCTAAAATGTATGAAAAATATTGCGGCTAGCGTTTGGATTTGCAACATTCTCTTCTTTTGCCTTTTTTTCTTAGATTTGGGCTCAAAATCTGAAATAACAACCTCAATTAATGTGGCTTACCAATGACCATATCTACAAGCTACATGACCACTGCAGAATAAATAAGATGAACCACAGATATTCCAATATCTGTGGATGAATGTAGACTTCTCAGTGCCAGAAGTGGGTAAGTGCAATAGCTGCCTTGTGACAATGTACACACAGTATGGTGTACTCATCTACACATGGCAGCTATTGCACATACCCACTTCTGGCACTGAGCAGTCAATATATGCCCAGAACAGAAGACTCATTTTACCATATAGTATTCATACCACACTACTATTTCATTATGAACTTTAATTGAAATGATCCGTGCCATGAAAATATGGTGGTACAATGAAAATACGGGGGATGTAATGAAAATATGGTGATGCAATGAAAAAATGGCGATGCAATGAAAATTATGGCATTGCCCATCCAAATGACCTTTAAATGATATTCATCAAATGTGTTAACAAGATTGGGGTTATCAATGAATCATTTTAGCTCAGGGTACGATGGACCACAGAGACTGTCGGTGTCATCAGTTCTCTCTATGTCAACACAATATATAATTCAAGTGGTGTTTTATGTTTTAAAGGAAATAAAAGAAAATTAGAAAATATGATTGTTTCATATTATTTTTTTCATGCAGGAACATTTGTGATATTGTTTGGTCAAATTTCCCTTTTCGATTTTCATTTCATTGCTTTATGTAATTCATTGATTTTCCTTCTTTCCTTCCTTCCTTCCTTCCATCTGCCTTCCTTCTATATTTATTCCTTTTCCTCAACACCTTTCTTGCACAGCACAAAATATTGTCACTGGTATATCATTTTAAGTGTATTCACTTCAGCAGGGACCACAATAACAACAACAACAACAACAACAACAACAACAACAACAACAACAACAACAACAACAACAACAACAACAACCAAAATAGGAAAGTACGGAGAAAGCATGTGTCAATGACAATTCTAATGTAAATAATTTAAAGTTTGGTGTGCAATACTGTGCACCGAGAGGTCCTGGGTTCAATTCCTCGCATGACCCACAAAAAAATGTCATTCCTCTCTCCCTGTGGCTCTCCCAGATGACCCACGATAAAAGACCTCATTACAGTCGGTTCCGATCAGGGTAATAAGCCCAATTGTTGGCTACACTTGTCTGTCCAGTAAAAATACCCTGACCAGCTATCTACGGCGACCCCCTTCACCAGGTCAATTGTGCCTGGCCGAAGTTTCATCAGCTTTATCTTATCTCCTAGATTTCAGCAGTTAATGCCTAGATATGCTTGACATAAAAAATATATACCCCTGCTTTGGTATTTGTATTGTAACACCAGATACCAGATACTTTGTTTTACTTTGGGAGAGCAGATTTAGAAAAAGTATTCGTTGCCACCAGTGACATCCATCAGTTCATATTAGCTCAGTTTAATATGTTATTTCACCTTACATCACAACGACAACATATGTCAGGTACAAGATAATTGTTTGTTTGCCCTCCATTGACTGACAATTTACTTTGGACTGGTCATTCAAAGTGTAATTGGAACATCTCAGTCATATATAGGTCAGGGATGTAGGAATGTAGCATCTATTTGTTCACCCAATTAATCACTTAAGCTATAACCTTTCAGAAGATCAAGAGACACTTAGGGATGCACCATTAGATACTCAGGGGGGGTAGGAAGTTGGGGTTGGGGAAAGAAAAAATTTTCGCCGCCAAAGGTAGCGAAGTTGTTGTTTTTTCTCTGCCGAAGGCGGCAAGTTTTGTTTTTAAATTTCATGCATTTATACACAGTTAGGTGGGGAAAGTTGTTTTTTTTTTTTTTTTTTTTTAGTGTTGGTGGGGAAAGTTTTTTTTTGCTCATGTAGTGGGTGAAGTTTTTTTTTCAAAACTTCCTACCCTCACCCTGAGAATCTAATGGTGTGTCCCTTATTGGGGTGCAGGACTATTTTCCTGGTTCGTTTTCCTTGGGGGGTCTGGGGTTGACCTATGAGGCAGCCATGTTGGAGGACAGTTCTAAATTTACTTTACAAAGCTTATTAGAATTAGAATTCTTACCTGTGTTTTGATCAAGTAGATATGAATCCCAGAGTCCGAGCGTAAATATGGAAGAGAATGCAAAAAGATAATACAAAACATTAATAGTAGTAGTAGTAGTAACAACAGTGCAAGCAATGATGATGAAGATGATCATGATAATGATAAACTCTTTGTGTCACTGCTACTGCCATCAACTCCACCACCAATGGCACTCAACTTTCAAAGTGACATGGGTATGTGGACAGTAGTTCTAAGGCACTATTCATGTACTAATTCCCTGCCCCCCCCCCCCCCCAATCCTGTGGAATGTGAGGCATAATGGAGCCTGTAATCTGGGGCTTAAAGTATATTCCACGACCCTACGGACCACTGTATGCATTACATGTCCCACTATCTTGTTGTTTCTACCATTGCCAATCCCCCAGGTTGAAGGGCCCTCGTGACATTACTAAATATTACAAACTGCTCCACTGGGGAACACCAATCGATAAATCCAATACAATCCACATTGGCCACCTTTTTATAACTCCTTCTCACCACAGACCCTAGAGTCTCACCCCTGTTGTTTGGTTTGCCTTCACCCATTGATCCCCTGAACAGATATGGCTCTCACCGAACGACCCTTTTCCCTCTTAAAATGACTGGAATTTTAATATTTTTTACTCCCATTTTTGACATTTTCATTAAAAAATTTGTCAAAGTTTGCTTTTAGACACTGATATGGGGCTAAAATTGCCCATGTCTCACAGTTGTTTGATAGCATGTAAAGGTGAACACTGATGGCGCTATTTATCTTAAGGCATGTGTTTATCTTTACAAGGGGTAGATGTATATATAATGGCATTAAAACATCAGAAAAAGAGTAACAAATAGCAACAAAATTTTCAAAAAAACTTTTTATCATGAAATTTTAGGAATAACTTATGTAAATAGCGCCCTCAATTTGCACACAAGTATACAATTTATAGAACAAAAATTAACACAAAAAAGCAGTAAAAGATGAATAAGTTGAAAAAGAAACAAAAATCTATGGTAAAAAGAACTGGCGATATATACATATTAGTATGATAGTTACAAGTTAAAAGGTCAACATAGGCAGCATTTATTTAAATATGTGTTACTAACAATAAGATATCATTTAGAAATTGTATACCACATCGAACAGACTCCATTACACTATGATTACCAGGTTTAAATATTCTTCTCTTATGACAATAAGAAAAATTATGCCTGATTTCATGACAGTGATGAAAAGTAATAGGAATATGTGAACACTGCAATACCAGGAAAACTAAACCTCTTCCGCAGGCCCGACACACCTAGATTTTACGTTTCTGCAGATTTTTTTCTTTTGCTGCCAATTAGGCAATTATCACTAAATTCTTTTTCTGAAATACTTTTGTGGTAAGCATGGTAAGTACTAGAAGTATATCAACTAATGGCTCAACAAATTCAATTTTTATGGTAGTCATCTTTTAAAGGCCTCTATCTAAAGAAAAGGCCCACAAACAAGGGCCAGCTTTTCATGTTGGGCTATTTCAGTTGAAATTTAGTTTTCAAATGGAATCACCCATTCAGGTAAATCTCATTTGAAATTCACACTCCTTGTGTGGAAAATTCAGGTCATGTCTTCCATAGGGGATGTATAATGGATACCAACTGAAATAGCCCATTTCGTCGGCCGCATCACATACAGTTCTATTCAAAATTTTTGACTTTTTTGAGAAAATTGGTGTGTAGCAATATGTTTTGGAGCTCTTCAAATCCACCAACTTAAACTTTGATTTTGGTCTATTTGGTTTTTTTTAATTTTGTGTTTCACATACAGGGCTATTCAACAACGTAAGCTACTTTTATCCATTCATACAGTGAACGATGCATCACATACAGATCTAATCAGAGTGTATTTATATTTGTAACCAATACACGCATCACACAGAGATCTATAGAGACTGTAGCATAATATAGCGAAAGAGTAAAAAAAAAATTGTTTCACATAATTATAGAGAGCTATATAAGTTTAACACCATCATATTAAACTATAATTTTTACATGTCAATTTCAACAGAATGAAACTTCCAAGTCTAAATACCCTATCCAAGAAATTATATTGTGAGATAAATATGAAGCCAAATCCAACAACAGAATTTTCAATTGCGATTTTCTCCAATAGCGTGTTGCGTCGAATAGATCAGTATGTGATGCCACCGACGATTTAGGCACTCAACATCTTTTTCAATGGCTTCAGTTTCAATCCTCACTTTCTGACAGTCTGCCACCGGCCACAAACAAAATTAACTTACCGCACAGTTCTTATTCTTTCACCATATAAATCATAGCGAAATCGCATGTTAAGGGGGCGAGGTGGATCGCTACCTGCACGCCTTCTTGTTCTTGATAACTGAAGACTCTGAGGCCCGCCCCGAGGGGATACGAGTGGTGTCATTTTCTCTGGTTCCTGAAGAACCAGAGGGGATATCAGTGATTTCATCATCTTCGTCTTGTTATGTGACATGCTTGAAACTTGGTGAGAAAATTAGGTACTTTTGATGAAACTGAATTGTTCTATAAGTTCAAATATTCACTGATAGAAGTCCTTCATCAGTTAGCTGAAGAATGAAACATGACTTGGTCATTCACAAATGGGACTAAAGAAGATCAGTCCAGTCCAGATCCAGTTTCAGTTAGTCTATGCTGAAGAAAGAAACATGACTTGGTCACTCACAAGTGGGACTAAAGAAGATCCAGTCCACATCCAGTTTGTCTGTGTGAAAGACTAATCTAAAATCTTGTAGTGGGTACCAGCAAGATTAGTCACAAGTTGTGAGAACGACCAATCTAAATTTGTTGTGGATATCAGTAAGGTTGAACTTGACTTCATTTATGTGTAAACAGTGTCGCTGAATTTTGAACTTGACTTCTAATGACGACCCTGAGTAAATGTTTGTAAAATTCAAGCTCTACTTCAAACTTGACTTTCGCAGTGTAAACGAATACGCAATTATAGAAGTTCACATAAGTCGACTACTGTATAACACCCCGTCAACAAATAATTTATGCCAATTCTTGGTTGCAATATGAATCCAATGTCGCAATTGAAGTTGCCTTCTGTGTGTAAACAGGGTCTTATTAACGAGTAGCGCCAAGTCTGTGATATCCTCTGTATAGAATAAATGTAGCCCAATAGAGCAGTCGCTGGTGCTGTATGCGATGCGAAGTGAGCTCACTATTCCAAGAACATTGTGATCCATAAAAGAAACCAGTGCCAGTCACTGAAATTGTTATCAATATTCCATACTATACAATGTAGTGTGTACTTTGATATCTCGTAATCAGCAGGGAATGTTAGGCTTTTAACACAATGCCATCAAGTGCACGTTCCAAGTGATATAGTTGACCTGCCTGGACTATATTTTTTGTGTCAGATAATTTAGTAGATAAGTATACACTGTAGGACTTGAAATACTAATTAACTAGGCTCAAAAAGAGACTTACAATTTTTCACAAGATCATATCTTAAAATCCTGTCCATAAAAATGAACTTAACTTGCACACAGGATTACTTCAATACTCTACTCTAAACACTGGTCAGTAACCAAACAGTTGTCCAACTGACACAACAGCAAAATGCACTGATATGGAACAGCTTCCAGGAAAACATTCACAGCCCAATAATTAGCACCCAACAGAAGAAATCTGTAAATGAGTGGAATAGTGTGGAACAAGACCTGTTTCTTGAAGAAAGTGTGTGAAAAGCAGAAGCAGCCCCTTTCCACACTATTCCACTTACTCTTTGAAAATAATCACCTGTGTAAGGATCTTGTACGCATTCTCACAGATTTCTTTTGCTGGGTGCCAATTATTCGGTTGTGAATGTGGTCCATAAGCTGTTCCGTGTCAATGCATTCAGATCCTCCACATACAGGATAATATCACGGCAAGAACAGTGTCTGTTACCATCAAGAGTTTCTCACAAAACAGAAAGAACATATGTGACGTGTCATGTCAAAAGTAGACACTTTTGGGCAGGATCGTAAATGGAGAAATAGCCAAAAATCTGCCCGGGGTGATTTTTTCACAATTTGGGTTTGTTGCAAATTTGTGATGTTATTAATGTTAAAAATATTATCTGATAGTTTCAGACCCAAATATAACTGGCATCTTGTATTTTTTGAGACATTTTTCAAGGTATTGCCTACTCTCAACATTGTCAATAATATTTTTTTAAGGCCGATAACTCAATTTCCAATTTTATAATACCATAACTTACGAACTCAATATCTTTGCTTAGGAATGTCTGATTACATTGGGAAAAATGGCATTGTGGAGCAAAATATCTCTATATATATTTAAGATATGTAAAAACTTCAAAATTGATAACCTGCCCAAAAGTATCTGCTTTTGACATGACACGTCACATATGTGATGTGATCAAGCAATTGGAAGTTGGAAATATTGATTTAGAGATATAGCCAAACAAAGCAAGTATTTCCTTTTGTTTCCTATTATTTTTGAAACTCTTTAACTGCTCACATCGTTTGAACCGCTTGTTCAAATTCAATGGGGATTTTTGCAAAATGTAGCTTTGCAAAAGCTGTTTACAATCGTATAGAGGCCTTGCATGTGACGTAGCATCCCGTAAATATGGCGGACTACTCAAATGCATTCAACAAAAGCATAATTGCAATCTACCGTGACAGTTCGTCTCAGAAACATAACCCTGCACTATGATCAAATAGGTTGATGACAACATTTGATTGAATGGACTGCACTCGGCCATAACTACGGTGATCGGTGAAGGACACTGGCTCAAATCCTTTGCGTTTGTAAATGGTTCTAACTGTGGAGGTGTGTGTGTTTTGTCACATTCACACTGTGGAGTCTGCTAACAACCGTGGAGCTCCACAGTTGAAGATGGGGTTTTTGAGCCATAGAGGGGGGTATACCACCTGTCATTTTCTGATTAGAGCAACCTCCACAGTATGGCGGTTGCTGTGAGATTTGTGTAAAAAATCTCCCCAGTTTGAATGTGGGTGTGTGAATCTCCCCAGTTGGAAAACACACACACCTCCACACTTGGCAGCATCTACAAGAGGGGGTGTTTGGAGCCAATCGATAATTTCAATCAGGGCCTCTATAAGAAACTGAAAATTGAATATGTCTGACTTCAGACTGATTTTGCTTGATCACACCACATATTCGTTCACTCGGACATCGGCATTGCTGGCCAAGGAATCTATTATATAGGCCTACACACTACATATAGCATCATACAAGATACTATTAATTCCCCAAGTAACAAGTAGCTTCTCATCCCATTCAGATAATTCAATGCACCTCTACTACACAAAACTGAAATGAAACTCATCCATGTAAGTGAAGTCTGTAATTCACTCGTTTGCTTTGTAATTCATTTTCTTCATGTCCGTGACATTTTCTTTCAGTATTGTGTTTCTTTGAGTCTACTTTGCATTACGTGGAAAATGATATGATGAATGAGTATTCGCCAAATACTTGAATTTCACATACTGTAAATCATCATGACATGTTTATATGCATAAAAATTTCCGAAGTATTATGGATTCACAAATGTTCATGCTTGCAAATATTTCCTTTTCTTACAGGCCTTTAAGGGATGGGGTATGAACGTTTGGACAGTATTTATTGTGGGACATTAGAGCACATATGTCATTAGATTAATAAAATTTACTTCGAGGACTGTTATATATCAAAAATGTGAAAAATATCAAATTTTAATAATATGTCATAAAATTTGTATTATATCGTGAATTTCAAAAAATGAAAATTATTTGATATCATAAAGACATTCTTCGTATTCAGAATGCAATTCGATATGTCTGATGTGCTCTCATGTCCCACAAAAAATACTATCGAAATGCTCAAAACGCTCACTCCAGATCCCTTAAGGGCTCAGAGAGCAACATTTTCACATAATTTTTGTGGAACCTTAGAGCATATCAGTTTGGATTAGATCTTTTTGAACAGATTATGTTAGCTACTACCCAAATAAAAGATATGTGATCCCAGCAAGGAGTCTACAGGCAATTGAGGACAATATGATCTATGTAACATGCCAAAATAAATATATTTCCTCTAGCAAAACATATAAAATGTATTTACAAGTAGGGTTGCTAAGCTGTGAACTAATGTATATAAACTCTAAAGCCTGGTGGATAGTCACAGCGTTTTTCTCGAGGCGGCAAATCGCTGCGATTTCTCACTAACGTGTGCGACTTATGGGCGAAAGTTTGCGACTTATCACGCTGTCAATTGCGAGAAAAAAGTTATTGGCTCAGGCATTGCCAGTCTATTATGATGACATATGTTGCCTAAATAATAGCGTCTTGTCTGTTTTATGCATTAGTGTCATTTTCGTATGAAGTATAGTGAATGATAGGATACCAGCGACTTTTGAAGGACAATTTAAGATTTTCTTTCTTTCTCTCTGTCTCGCTATCTCCCCACTCTCGTGAGCTTTGAATATTTACCGCAAAGTAGATTAGGCCTACATGCAAGAAAATAATAGTCTTGAGTCTTTCACACTGTAGGCCTACTGGTCAACATTCCGGCGGAGTCAAACGGTCAGGCTAAAAAACCTAATAATTATAGTAAAACTATTAATAATAATTCTACAGCGGTAATGGTAGGCCATCATGAAAGTAGCCTAGATCACCGCACATCATCATGCACATATACAATGTAGACCTATTAAATTGTGATCAAAACATAAAGATCTAGGTCTAGGCCTATCTCTTAATACTTGCACCTCTTATACATTGCATACTTGCAATGGATTGCCAGGAGTTCTTTTTCTTTTGGGCATCATGATAATCACCCCGACGTAAAATATAGAAAGGATTTTGTTCCACATACGCTGTTCAATTTGATCGTCGGTCAAGTTTGTGATGTCTTTGATTTCTTCATACTTACTTGGGGCAATATTATTTCCCGGTAAAGTAATCACGTGGTGAAATAACACAACCTCATTGGACAAGCACAGAAAATCGCCAGCTAAAATCGTTTCCAGTAGAACAAATTTCTACTGGAACTTTTTCTATCGCAACTCTGTCGGCAGCAAAAAATGGACTCGCCAGCGTTTTCCGCTGAACAAGTGTGACAAAGTTGTTGTTTGTCGGCGGGCAAAAAATCGCGGCATGTGAAAAAAATGCTGTGACTATCCACCAGGCTAAAACCTGTGAATACTCTCTGCCTGCTGGTTACAGACATCAACGTAACAGGCTTCAACATAAAAAGTTAAAGTTCCAAGATATTTTCTCAAAATATCAAGAGCTATCTCAAGACCCACTGAACCAATACTAGGCTTGTTTGTACTCATTTTAATGCATTTTACATGCTGACTCCAAATATTGTCATGAAAATGTACAATTCTAAAATATTCGAACTTTAACAGAAAATTGGAACTTGTCGTCTGCTGTCAACCAGTGTGGAGAGGGTTAAATGCTGTTGGACTGAATGCAAGTTTGCAAATGTCAAGGATTTCCATTGATGCTAGTGGTATTGATTGTTTTAGGAGAAATAAAACTTCACATGTGAATCTTACTACGACCCAGGACATTGACAACTGACTAGAAAAGTACAAATTAAAACACCTTTATAGCATTCAGTTTGAAAATGGTCAAATGTGTGACTCCCAGCCTTGTCAGCAACAATTGATTGTGGAAGCTAATTGAAAACATCCACTTTTCATGTTTTATGTGTGTAAGAAACACTTATTTTTCTCCCAAAATTGTATCTTTTTGGAGTCTTAAAATAAAACTTTATTTCATAAGATCCCAAACGTTAAATTTATCCCTTTTTGAAGCAAAACATATAGAAAACTAAAAATGAAATTAATTATTTGACTAACAATACTTTCCCATATATTCCAAACTAAGATTGTGAACCAAGAATATGATTTCCGGCTAATAGGGACTGTCGATGAAATCAATAATAACCAATAAATCCAACTATCCAATAATATCGTTATCACCGATATCACTTTCTGAAGAAAATTGATATATCCAAGTTGCCAATAATAAAATAAGTATCCAAAAATCGGGGGGAAAGGACAGAAATTGATTTTCATAAGTCACCGGAAGGTGGCTAGTGCATGTGTAAGTCCAAATGGCATAGCGCTCCATAAGTTGCTAGAAGGTGGCTGGTGCATGTGTAAGTCCAAATGGCATAATACATCCTGTTACATAGGTATGGGAAATTCATGGATGAATGTAAGAGAAGATATCGCTAGTATCCAAGATCCTTTGCGGTTGCCGCGGTCGACTTGCTAAAACCATGCTAAAACCACGTGATATCACGTGATACGTTGTTATCGGGTATCGATTGATCAGTTGCCTCTCTCAGTTGTTTACCTTGTGTTTACTACTGTGGACCGAACGAGAGGTCGCAATTAGAAAACATCATGCTCAAGGACCATGAAATGTTTTCATTATTCAGTAGAAAACGACATACCAATAAATATTCCAGGGTATGTCAAGTCCAACTGTTGCACAATAAAGCAAAATGGTCATCTGAAATTTGGATTTAGTCAGCGAACCTGTCGAATTCCACTACCGTGTAGCGTAGCATACATACATTCATATCAAAGGAAAGTTCCACAGAAGTCTCATTTGCATAATTTCACGATATTCGGGCACAATTTCAAGATATTTATGGACATTTGCATAATTTCACGATATTCGGGCATGTATGCAGTGCATGATTTCACGATATTCGGGCACACAGAACCCTTCTCGGGCACGACGTATCACATGCAATCATCATTCATATCTCACTCAGTCAGAATGCTGGCTATAATTAGGGACCTACTTGAAAAATCCCAATTGTAAATCTAAATGGTTATTTATGCACATGTAAACAAATGAACAATCTTTGACTTTTGGATATGGTATCAAAACACATGAATCCACGCCACGGCCAATTGTCTTTACATATCCCTGGTCCCATCAACTCTATTTTTTGAGGTGTGGTATTAATGCGGCTGTCAATTGCAATCCTGCTCCCTAGAAATAATAGGTGTCCACCGCTCAGTCCGACACGTCGCTAGTCCGACAACACAAATTCCCTATACTTAGAGGTGCGTCAGTCCGAAATTGAAAAGCATGGCGCTAGTCCGAAAAAAAAGCATGCATTAGTCCGAAAATAAAAACCACTGCAACAGTCCGACACGCTGCTAGTCCAAATCTGAAAGCAGTTTTCTGTCTGACACACCGATAGTCCAAATCCGAAATACACTGCGCTAGTCCAAATTTGGAAAACACTTCTTCAGTCCGACACTGCGGTAGTCCGAAACTGAAAACCATGGTGCTAGTCCGAAACTGAAAACTACAGCGCTAGTCCGAATCTGAAAAACACTGCACTAGTCCGAATCTGAAAAACACTGCACTAGTCCGAATATCAGACTATCGCAGTGTTTCCCCCAATTCAAATTCGGACTAGCGCAGTGTTTTTCAAATTGGGACTAGCGCAGTGGTTTTCATTTTCGGACTAGCGGCGTGTCGGACTGGCAGAGTGTATTTTAGATTTGGACTAGCGGCGTGTCGGACTGGTGCAGTGCATTTCAGATTCGATTAGGGGCGTGTCGGACTAGCGGAGTGTCGGACTAGCAGCGTGTCGGACTAACGCCCTGTACTCGTTTAATAGTACCTGGGCCAAGTGCGGGGCCAAGTGATGTAACACAGTCACAGGGCTGTCAACTTGTTAGAATTACGGGGACACGGTCACCCAGTCAGTCCGAAACACCGTCAATCCGAACCCCTGTCAACCCAAAATCTCAAAAAGACGTCTTATTTTTAAAAATGCGACTTAATTTAAAAAGACGTCTTATTTCTAAAAAGCGACTTAATTTAAAAAGGCGTCTTATTTTTTTTTAAAAGGCGTATTTTTACAAAATCACCCGTTCTAAAAATAAGTAGTCTTTTAAAATAAAGTAACCTTTTTTTCTGAAATGGCGACTTTAAAAAAAGAAAGCCCTCTGAAAAAGTTTAAACAACGGTACAAAATAATGTACTGCAACACACTGAAAGATACGAGTGCTTCCACACTTTATATTTAATTTCTTTCTATTTTATTTTTAATGTACATGATTTTTTTATGCAATACAGTATTACCCCGGTACAATGAATAATTTTGTGTTAAAATGGAAAAATGAACAATTCAGTACCATATTCAACATGTTTAGAAAACAATAATTTTCTTCCTGAAAATTGCAAAATATGCTCAATATTTTGGGCATGCACCATTTAACTTCAGGGGGGGCTGGAAGATTTTGACAAAAAAAATCCTCCCACTACATGAGCAAAAACCAAAAGCTACATTGTAGTGCAAAAAAAATAGCTGGAAAAAATGCATGCCGTGAAAAATAACTTCCCGTATTTGTATTTGTATATAGTACTACACACAGTAAATACTCATGTGAAACATTATTTTTGCATTTTTGTTAAACCATTTTTTTTTCATTTTCAGCCAATTTGACCTCATATGAACTTGGACCTCGTATCGACCTTGAACACCATGAGGGTTCCCATAGTGCAGCTATGACTCAAGTTTGATATAAAATTGGATTGACTGAGTTTTAAATATTGGACAAGATGTAGTCGATTCCAATATTTTAAAACTCATAGTGAGACCAATAAATACTGGGCGTAAAGCATCCAATTTTATCATTACTATGTGTTGGATCCAATATTTCCACACACTTGGATTAAACAAAACATATAAATAATGGTTGCAATAGGATTTGAACTGTTCATATGTGTACATCCATTTCAAAAGCGATGCACTTGTCGGCTGCTACATGTGTCTCATTTCAAATAATAGCTAGGAATAAATACCAGACTCATCTCAAGTGGAGGTCAATTCAAATCATCCCCAAGTCACATGGTTAAAAGGAAGCCCCGCCAGATCATTTCTTCTGGGGTGAACCAAATCTGCCTGGTTATCAAATTAATCACAAGGTTATCTCTGAATTTGATAGATCCTAAAATTTTGATGTTTTAATGTTATTAATTAATGTTATTACATCAATTAGCATCAGAAGAACTGCTCTGGCAGGGCTTCCTCTTTAAGGAATGTTCTCTGTATTCTAAACCATGTGACTTGGGATGATTTGAAGTGACCTCCACTTGTGTTGAGTCTGACATGTAGCATCCGACAAGTGCATCGTTTTGATATGGATGTACACACATGAGATCAAAAAGCCTTACATTAATTGTTGACACACTGACACACAGGCGGGACAGACACACACGACTCGTGATACCATAAGGTCTTTTCCTTAGGACGACCTAAAAATTAGTAGAAAACGATAAGCTATGTTAAAAAAATTTTGTCCCTAGGGGTCAAATTTCATACTACAGGGGTCAAATTTACAAATGGTCAGATTTTGTCAAAAACCACGGCATGGTATACCTCTGGTAATAACGATTCAGAAAAGTATAGTTTGATCTATCTGTGGCATACTGTTTCAGAGTTCAAAAAGGTCAGAATTAGGAGACGACTCACCAGCGGAACACTTTGGCATATAGTTTTTGACAAAATCTGAACAATTTTGAAATTTGGACCCTGTTATATAAAATTTGACACCTGTTCAACCCAAGGAAATTTTTTGAATATTTTAACAGAAAACGGAGATTGTCGTTTTGTACACATTTTTTCTGATCTACAGACAAGTTGATTTCTGAGGGTGCACAATTGAGTGACTCCTCTTTTTTTCCAACTAAACTACATCTGGAACATCACCCTGTGGTTGCCTAATGTAATTTGCTACATTTATAAGCATGTGATGCATGTAATGCAGCGTAGAGTCTAATGGAAGTTAATGGCCATGTATACGGGAGCGAGTTCCAGTTGTGCAGTCTTTGGGAAGAACTTCTGCTGGAAGCAATCTGTAATGATACGATGATACTTTTTGATGGTACTTTTGGGGGAGTGGATTAGGATTTCTGGTATTATCATTGGTGCTACGTTGATGGAGTTGAGGTAATTCCCTTGAGGTAGTTCGCAAGCTGAAGGCGTAAAACTGGATATCCATTCTCCGGTTTACCGTTTTCCATGTGATGGCGGTCTGAAGCCTCAGGGCTGTTTCATGGTTGGGTAATCACCTGTGTATACAGCAAAAAGGAACAAAAAACAATTTAGTTTCAAAGTATGAAAATCAAATTGCAGCACTCGTTTTATACAGTCTGAACAGTCGTGGCGGCATCAGATTTTTTTGCCGGAGGGGGCATTTCATTAAATTTCCACAAAATTGTGCCACAAGGGGGGACTGGAGAGGAGATCTCCGACTGGGGATTACTAGTACCCCCGGCATGCACTGCACCGCCACTGCTGAACACACAATCCCATCACATGAACAGGCAATAAATGAATTTTGTATTTGAATGATTTCTTGCCCTGTTCTGTATACGGTACACATACATTTTTAACTTCCCGACCAAAAACACGAGTTCCAAAGGAAATTCATCAGGTGGATTATTTGTGTATTTACATGTACATGTAGAACTTTGTTGTTGTTGGGCTCTGTCAAGTCAACAAATTACAAAGGAAAAAACAATCATGTTGTTTACCCTTCCTACATGATGCACAGATGCAGTACATACTACATTACATTACAGTTAACATGGTTAATACACCAGATTATTTTAGGATTTCACTACATTCATAACATTTCTAATTTGCATGTACCACTCGGGGTGTCATCTCATCTCAGCTCCTATTAATTTTTTTTTTGTCAGAATTAAAAACCAACCCACAACTATTTATTCGGAAAATATTCTTTGAAGAAGAAATAATTACAACGATCGACATGAAAATACAAAGCCAACAATTACATCACAAGCATGAAGTCTACGTGCAGCAATGCTACAGCTGATTTTATCATGACGAATGATGACATAATGCACGAATATCATTCTTTGCCTGGATCCGGGAAGTCATCTCATCCGGAAACAATAAAGGATGTACTACAAAACATCAGAATTAAAAACCAAACCACCAAGTCAAGTATTTATTCGGAAAAAGAAGGAAATAAAATTCATATTACGATCGACACGGCATGTGAAAATGCAATATCCACACGCATCTGAATGCATGCAACCAAACAGCCAAAGAAACTCTCTCTGACCCGCGTGCCGGGCTCAAACCAAGTAACAATCGAATATTTAGGTACACAAAGACTCATACTTACCAATATATCCCAAAACATTCAATCAAACTTGATATTTTCCACAATTTCATAGCAGATTCCATCATTCTGTTCTGATCACACTCGCTGTCCACTCACCACTCGTGAATCGTGACCTCGGGTTTGTTTACAACTTGGTAGCCCGATATCGATTGATCGCTGCTTTGTATACATTTGGCTGATCCCGTTTTTCAGCAAATTTGGCGAAATTAGGACAACTTTCATTGACTGTTTTGCCGTCTAAACCTGAATCGTTAGTGAAAAAATGAGCATAGACACGAAGGGGAACCACTGTGAACAAGGGATCGTCTTGATTTCACTAACGATTCAGGTTTAATGCCTATAAAGTGAGTTCAAAGATGGGGAGTTTCAGGCGGGAACACACGCAAGAGAATAGGGTGTAATTTGAAGCGCTTGCGAACACGCAGGAGTTTCGGAGCGAGTTCTGCTGTATGCAGGGATACTAGCGATATCTTCTCTTGATGAATGTATACGATATGAGTAAAATTGGGAGGAAAATTGGTTTATCGATTTTTATCGATATTGAGTGGCCAATTTATCAATTGTTTGAAATCCTTACATCGACAGTCCTTACGGGCTACTAGATAAGGATGAAAATAAACTTTACCATTTCAAGAACTTTTCAATTGAAAAAAAAAATCTGAATTTGTTGTCAAAAAGAAATTACTGAAATATTTATTTAGACCAGCTCAAGGGCTGATCTGGGCTTTTCCGTGTATAAATAAAATTGAAATGAAATGAAATGAAATATTGTTCAATGATTGGTTCCACAAGCATGAGTATCCAATAGTTTTGAGAGTGATGGGACCAGGTTCTGAATTTAGAGGAACTTTGTGGTCACCTGCTCCGCAACTGACGGATGATGTTAGGAAGATGGATTTCAAAACACTAACCAAATTTATATTACACAGTACACTACACAATCAGAGTAGCTAGACCTAAAATGAAATCAAACATCACCTAAATCAGGTCATAATGATAACAAAAATCGACATAATAATGGTCAAAAAGCAGACTGAAAACAAACAAATAAATGGAACATAAATTCCGCAAGGGATATATCTTGTATATAGAAGAAAATTGGTTTCTTGACGTGACATTTGTCTACCCTGTTTATTTGCAAATATAGTTCATCAATATATGAATACATCCTTTCTATAGTTTATGTTATAGACAGAAACTGATTTTACCCAAGCTTCAACTTCAAAGATTGATTTTGGTATATAGTGGTACTGATGAGGATTTTCAGCCTAAATATGTTTTTCTCAAATTTTGCTTTAGGAAGGCTCATAAATATGTATTCTGTAATGATTTATGATTTAAAGAATGCTACATTTATTTTTTTATCTAAAACTTTGCTTTTCAAACTGAAAAACCAGGTTTATCAAATTTAAAAAGCCACATTTTTGAAAACCCTAGTTTATGGAATCTGAATCAGTTTAAATTGAGAAGCCACATTGGTGTCTAATCGATAAACCTAAACAAGGTTCCTCAGCTAAAAACCAGGTTTTCCCTTTTATTTTGTCATAATATTCATCCTTCTGACTTGCCTTCACAACTAGCCAACTCAACGGAACCAAGACTTCAACAAAGACTACATCAATCCTCTTGACTTATACCACTGATATCTACTTTCAAACAATTGCTGTCACATTTTGCTAAATGCCAGCACAAAGTCAAACAAATGTCGCGAAAACTGATCCTGAATATCACCGTGTACAACACCGGGGTACAACGGTATGCATTACAACATATTCCCATTAACCGTACTTGAAGTATTGCAGACCTTACGTATTATGATGTATGTCAAAAGGCTTACCCAGTAGAGCTTTAAACCGTCATCGGTAGATTTCAAGCAGGGAACATTTGCCTAATGTCATATCGTCACATGTGTAAATTTGAAGCAACTGTCATGAAAGCTAATCTTGAATCACACCATGTGGGATACTATAAGTTACAAGTTACCAGACTAATAGCATCTGAAATGTGAAAGACTATAGGTATTATAGATGTGTGCTAAAGGTGACTGGATTTAAAAAGCTACCAAAACTTTATAGTCAAGACTTGATAGAGTGAGATGGCCCTGAACTACCGGCTGGGAGAATACGAAAAATGGGAGGATACAAGCCTTAGGTTTGCATTAATGAGAATTGGCTCCCTCTCCCAAATTTCCTACAATATAAGGTTTGGAATCCTGCAATTATGCATCAGTCAACCCTGTGTATGTTAATTGTCAGAGCTATTTGAAAAGAAAAGCTTAAAAGAGAACCTACAAAATGACTACATCTGTCTACATGTTATAAAACAAGGAGGTAATATCCGTAAGAGCTTGTACCACTCTCAGGATATTGGAAATTACATCAATGCTGAATACTGATTGTGAAAAGACTCATCAAAGGGGAAAAATCCTCCCTGTAATCTCGACAGTAGATTGAGGTAGAACTATCTAGACATGCTGCAAATACGGAATTGCATAATTTCTGGCACAAATGATTTTGCATTTTTCTGCATTTGGTTTTTCCAATTTTGTTAATCAACCATGAATGATCCTAGCGCCTGGCTAGAAGTCAATGGACTCTCCAAATCCATGGAAAAACACACTAAAAATATTGCCAAAAAATATGAATCGCGTATCTAGCATGCCTACTAAAAGAAGTAGCACTAGCTCACTGATCTCTGATACCCTATGATATAAGGGCTTCAAGCCAACCCTTGAAAAAATATAGGGAAAATGTAGGAACATTTTGAATGAAAATATAGGACATGTATAGAACGGCATATACAGTAACTGTTGTTAACCTTGGGGAAAAGTCCCAAAGATAATTGAATTTTTGCATGATGTGTGCATTAACATTGGCAGTAAAATCTACCTGCTTATCTGCTGAAAATTCACGACAACTGCACGTTAAGCCTGCGAAATTAAAAAAAACATCTTAATTTTCTAAATTAAAAAAAAAAAAAGGAATTATAGGACATTTTGAAACAATATAGGTAAGTATAGAATGAGTATAGAAAAATAGGAAATACAGGGCAGCTGGATTACCCCTGGTGAAACTTGAATGATCATACATGTATCAAAATCTGTTTTTACAAAACGTCCATTCAGATTTCACACCACCAAATAGAATTATATCGTTGTGCGCCCTTAATTTCACTTCTTAGAAAAACCCATGCATTCTCAATTTAAGCATTAAAATGAACAGAAATTTGCATAATTTTAGCCAAATTTGGATTGGTCATGATTAGTAATATTATTTCCTGCATGTGTACCACAGATGGGCAAGATCAAATAACTTTTAATGATTTTAAGCAGCCTTTTCTTTACAGAAACACTGGCATGGTTTTGCCTGTACAATAGGCAATTCCTAGACATCGTGAGACTTGAGGGTCAGTCGTAAAAAATAATGACGGTCAACCTATATTTTTTCCCAGCCAGAGGGATCAGGCAAGGGCTGATTTCAACCATCATAGCTGCCGCTTAAAACTGAGTCGCTCCTGTGAAGAAAAATGACGTTTTCTTAAGGCACATTTAGCACATATCTCTATGGGACTCTGATTTGGTGGTGTGAGATCTGAATGGAGCTGTGTTTGTGAGTCTCAACCTTTGATTGAGCAAGTTAGCCCTGTTCCAAATTTGCGTTTGCATCCACCGAAGAAGTGCATTGACTGAATTGATGTTAATTAAAGGCTAAAATTGAAGAGAACTGCAACATTTGCTACAAATATACCAGTGCTAAGGTGAGTTATGACCCGAAATGTGTGTTTGAGTGAAAGATTCCATTTCAGAGAGTGACTTTGGCCATGCAATGTTTACAATCATAATATTTTGTAAGCTTACATCATCAATGGCATGCAATGACTCAGTGCCAGATAGAGAAGACATCAGTATGGTGCTAGGGTACTGGTCGGAACTCATGAAATAGGCGCCTGGATCAGGTAAGCTTACGGTTTGTGTGTGTGCGTGTTGGGGGGGGGGTAGGCTAAGCTTATGATTCCACTACTGGTAACCCATGTAATGTTTACAATCATGATGGTATGCAGTGACTCATTGCCAGATGGAGAAGACATCAGTATATGGTGGCACGTGGGCTAGGGCACTGGTTGGAGCTCATAAAATGTGCCCACGGATCAGGTAAGCTTACATTGGGGGGGGGGGGGGGGAGACTTCACTAATATGCCATATAATTCAACACTTATAATTCAGGCATTGTGGACATGCTCTTCTTTGTTTCTGTGTGTCTGCCTGGCTTCTTGTCCCTCTTGACTGTAAATTGCTGAAAGCCTAAGTCTTGGTGAACTTTAACATGGTAATCACAATGCTATCTTCAGTAGATAGCAGATGTCAGAGACACAATGATCCTGCTTGAAATTTTTTTTTAAACCAGCTTCTTGCTCAAATTATGCTAAAAATAAGTTAATTAGATTAAAATAGTCTGAAATTAAGGACAATCAGAAACATGTTGGATCATTCAGATTTCACACCACCAAATAGAATTATATCGTTATGCCCTTAATTTCACTTCTTAGAAAAACCCATGCATTCTCAATTTAAGCATTAAAATGAACAGAAATTTGCATAATTTTAGCCAAATTTGGATTGGTCATGATTAGTAATATTATTTCCTGCATGTGTACCACAGATGGGCAAGATCAAATAACTTTTAATGATTTTAAGCAGCCTTTTCTTTACAGAAACACTGGCATGGTTTTGCCTGTAAAATAGGCAATTCCTAGACATCGTGAGACTTGAGGGTCAGTCGTAAAAAATAATGACGGTCAACCTATATTTTTCCCAGCCAGAGGGATCAGGCAAGGGCTGATTTCAACCATCATAGCTGCCGCTTAAAACTGAGTCGCTCCTGTGAAGAAAAAATGACGTTTTCTTAAGGCACATTTAGCACATATCTCTATGGGACTCTGATTTGGTGGTGTGAGATCTTCAAGCTCAAATACTGGCTGCCAATGTGTGAGCCATGACAACTGATGCAATATGTGTAACCAAGCAAGTTGATAACACAGTAAAGCAGGAGCTGGGGTAAGCACTATTTGTAGCACTGAGAAAGCAACAGAAGGAAGACATAACTGTGTGTAATTAATCTATACCATATTATATTGTAGGAATTTGTGGTACTTTTCATGATTAATTTCAGGACGGTGAATTTAAAAGCATGCAGAAATATAGTAACCACAAAACAAGCTCAGGACTAACATTAGACCTGGTTTAACCATGGAGATTAGTTCTACAAAGGAACTTTTTGGTATATATAACCTTATTCTATATTGTAGATATTGTTAAGGGCAAATACATGTGGCTTAATGTTAGATGGCTACAGTTTAACTTTTGCACTTGGATAGGAGTAAAGGAGGAAAAAAAGTAGTGACCGGGTTACCCTTAGCCTAACCTCCGCTAACTTGTTTGTGCATACAGCCCACAGGCATTACTGCATAACTGTTTGAAAACCATGAATAAAAGAAACAACTAACTGTTTAGAACAGTTAAAATCCTAACGGGATCATGGGGGAAAATGCCAGATGCCGCAGTAAAAATCCAAAATTGCGAATAAATTTTTGTGGCAATTTTCACTTTTCTAAAATGCACTCTCCTCTCCCCCACCCCATAAAATCTTTCTGATGCCGCAACTGATGAACACTGCGAAATTACCCATTTCGCAGAGAATGGGATACAAATAGGAGAAAGCAAAAATATATAAAAAGGATAAGGTCATAGAACTAAAAACTCACAATACACAAACATTTAAGTATACCTGTATTGAGGTAGCCTACAAGAAAGAAAATGGGGGAAAAGAGGGATTTTATGCCTCAAAACATGCACTACTTGTATACAAAAGGATAACAAAAGAAATCAAAGTGAAACTTGCCTATCACTAGAAACCATCCTCTTCCATGTAAAATAAGCATTATGTTACATTGAGAAAGCTTAAAGGAAAAATGCTGGAAAACTCCCTTAGAGTATATTATCTTCTACTTCTATACATTGGGCAATTACAGTTCAAATACATACACCCCCAGGAAGCCACAACTTAATCTCCCACACAGGGGCCATATATTTTAAATAGACTCCTCCATTCATATTCCCCCTGTGTGGGAGATTAAGCTCATGTTTTCCATAGGGGTGTGAATTTCAAATGGAACAGCCCAATGGTTAGAAGATAAGGAGAAGACAAGTAATGGAAGGGGAAAAAAGAAGATGAAACCCCATACAGTAATCAAACAATGCCAGATACAAGCTACCAGCGGCTTGTTTCTTCAGCAGCCAAGTACTATGACTGTACGATTACAAACAAGTTGAACACAGTCAATTTCAAATTCCATACTACAAAATTGTTAATAATTCCAGCAACTTTATATTGAATTATGCTTTTTTGCAGTTTTGTATTCACTTTAAAAAAAATTTCCATGTCTCATGAAACATGCTGAATTTAAAAGCTACATATGATTAAAAAATCCAATTCAATGCAAGATTTTCAATACCACATATATGAATTCCAATTCTGGTGTGACACAAAAGAAAAGCTATTCCAGTTGAAATCCATTCCGGTAACCCCATTTAATAAAATAATAATAATAAATTTTGGATTTATAAAGCGCCTTTCTCCAGATCTTAGAGGACTCAAAGCGCTGTAATTTCGCTGCAATGGTGAATCATCACAATCAGATCGCATCAACTAGGTTGCTGCCGAGCGGCGCACACCTATCCGCATTTAGATTGTAACATCCACCAATTATCTGTGCAGCTCCCCAAATTCCATTGGGTGAAGGAAGTTTTGATAACCAAACAACTAATCACCGATTTTTGCGATACAGGAGGAAACCGGAGATCCCGGAGAAAACCTGCGAGAGCGAGCATGGAATCGGGATAAACCAAGTGCACATGAGTCCTTGGGCGCGCCCGGCTTGAACCCGGGACCTCAGTGGTGCAAAGCGAGGGAATTACCGCTGCGCTAACTCGCCATAGGCTTCAACATGAAAAGTTTTGAACTATTTTCTCAAAATAGTTTCAAGAACTACTGAACCAATACTAGGCTTGTTAGTACTCATTTTAATGTATTTTTCATGCCGATTCCAAATATGGTCATGAAAATGTATAATTCTGAAATTTTTGAATTTTTAAAGAAAATTTGACACTTGTCGTCTGCAGTCAACACCTGAGTTAAAATCCACACTACCAATGGAAGATTAAGGTTATGTCTTCCATAGGGGGTGTATGAATTTCAAACGGAACAGCCCCCATTGCAGTATACTTCAAAGAATCAAATTCTGCAGACAGCAAACATTTTAGCAATCACATATTTTTTGCCTGTCATTCACTGCGTAAATTTCAAGCAGTGGTAGCGGGGGGGGTCATGGGAAATATGCCCCCCACAGTCAGAACTCTTGCCCCACCCCCTAGTAAAAACCCAAAAATATTTTCTACTTTTTGGAGCAATTTTGAACAAAATTTGTTGATTTTCTTAGTGTTGATTTTTCTTAGTTTGTTGATTTTCTTAGTGTCCTCCTGCTAAGGACTTAGCAGGAGTCCTCCCCAAAAAAAAAAAAGCACCCCCAAAAAAAAAAAATAAAAATTCCTGGCACCGCCACTGATTTCAAGCAATGCTGCAAAGCACTCCTTAAGTCACATAAAATCAATTTATCAAATTTCATCATTCTATCCATTTCAATGTTACCATGGTTACAAATATACTCCATACAAATTAGGCATATGGTAGGATTGCTTTCAAAAAAATATACAAACCATCGAGAATGAAATATTTGTCGTTGGTCATTACCACAAAAATCAATATGACCTATGAGCGACTTATATATTTGTTGAGTTGATGGTATTTTGAGCCTGCCAAACTTCCTGCAATTCTATAAATAGTCATTTGCCAACCCCATCAAGTAAATTGCTTTTCCCTGTACGCACCAAATTTGGGTCAATTTAGGCAATCGGGAATGGCGAAGAGTTTGGTAATAATACTCAATCATAAACAACCTGTGATGCAGTTGAATAAACAAACAGCGATCAAACTCCATCAGATCTCAGGAATGCTTATATCTATGATTCTGGGCAGGCCTGCTGGCCTATTTTGCGGGTGTGTGCAAAATTTCTTTTAAAAAATGTGGAACATCGCTTATATGCAAAAAGAGGACTTAAACCCCGTAAAAACTTAACAGGCTACCGTATTTTGAGGAGTTTAACATGAAAAGGTGGTTCTTTTTCAAATTTTTAATATCTCATTTGTCTGATTCTGGGATTTTATTGCAAAAATTATATTCTATTCTTTTTTTAAATTTTGTTACAGGTGTGCAACAATAGTTAAAATATAAAATGGGTTATTCCAGTTGAAATCCATTCACCCCTATGGAAGACATGACCTTAATCGCCCACACAAGGGGTGTAGATTTCAAATGGAATTGCCCATTCAGGTAACTCCATGTGAAATTCACCCTCCCTGTGTGGAAGATTAAGATCAGGTAGGGGTGTATGGATTTCAAATAGAAAAGCTAAATATCAGGTAACAACAAACATTAGGAATAGAAATAGGCTATTCCAGTTGAAATCCATACACCCCTTATGAAAGACATTACCTAAATCTCCCACACAGGGAGTATGAATGTTAATTGGATTACCAGAATGGGTGACTGCATTTGAAATCTACACCCCTGTGTGGGAGATTAAGGTTATGTCTTCAATTGTGGGTGTATGGATTTCAACTGGAATATCCCAATCACAGTGTTAAGGTCTTGTCTTCCATAGGGGGTGTAGATTTTAACTGGAACAGCCCAATGCATCAAGAGAAACCAATTTGGAGTTGACGAGCATTGACGCTCTTTGGAACTAAATATTGAGCTAACAATTCTACAAAATATGGCTTGTAACTACCTGACACTTTCAGGTTCATTCACCCCTTAGTACTCAACATTTCCCCTCACCCAGTTCCATCATCTCCCTTTTGTTACCCAATACCACTATACTAACACAATGCAAGTGTTTCGCTGAAAATTTCATTACTTGCATGAGCACACAGATAAAATAAAATCAATTAACCATTGTATCTTTAAGATTCCATCATCATGTTACAAAATCCCCTCGTGATGTACGATAATTGCTAAGCAAAAAAAATTAAGAAAAAACTCCAAAAACAACATCTTTGAACTATCACGACAGCATTTTATGCATTCATACTCAATACAGAGATAAACAATTAGGCTGTTTGTTTTGTCAGTACCCAACACTTGCCTACGGACACTCGCCTACACAAAACCTAACCCTCAGTGTCTTGTGCATTTCCCCATGAACCAACTGCCCTGAAGTAACCTACCAACCTAAGCAATTCTCCATGAAAATGGTACATCACAGGTTATTGGTATTCGATATAGACTGGTTCTATTTTGGAATTATGTGCTTATTTAAGCGTCAAGGTTGTGTAGACGTTGGCAACCAAGTTATTTTTGTTCATTCGGGTATGCTGAACTTGAAAATTGTTATCTGCCAAGCTGTACTTGAACCCCATCACCCTAAATAAGGACATCCAAAATGCTCTTATAAGATCATACATGCACAAAAATTAAACATGATAGGAATGTTCTCTGTATTCCTAAAGCATGGGTGATTTGAAGTGACCTCCACTTGAGATGAGTCTGGTTTTCATTTTTTAGCTGCTATGTAAAAAGAGACATGTAGCAGCAGACAAGTGCATCTTTATATGGATGAACACATGCTAAATACCTATGTATATAGAATCTCCACAACTTCACAACTATCCAACATTAACCCTAACTCTATAAAATCTTACAAGCTCTTACAAAGATCACCCCAACTCAAATACACACAGATTACTTGGCCGGACCAGTGAAACACCTGTGGCTACTAGTCACCGATGACGTGCTTGGCACACGAGTGGTCAAGGGAGGGGGGGGGGGACAAAACATGGGAGAAAACTTGCAACTTCTTTGTTAATCTTCTCTCCTTTTTCATTCTTTGTTTCCTTTCCGATAGCCAAAAACCACTTTTAGCATCACTGTCAAAGATATTTCATCAGGTACACATTAAAGTATCTTACCCAAAGAAAAGGGAAGTTTGCTGTGTACATAATTCAAACGGCTAGCAAGTAGGAGACCTAATTAAGTACATTTGCTGTAGGCTAACCCTAGTTCCATATCTAGTACATGAGTAGTACCTATTAATAGAAAAGACGAGAAGTACATCACTTGTACAAGTGAATAGCCCAGAACTGTTTTGACAGAATTCCAGCAGTAATTTCAAACTTGGTGTAAAGCCTCATGGGTAAGCATGATTAATCCACTATGCATGCTGATTGTAAATGGCGTGCAAAATCCTTCCGCAAACAATTGAACAAAATTGTTGGAATCACATTTGATATCATCATGACAAATCGGTGATATGATTACAAAAAATCTTAGCTATGATTTTAAATTTACTGCATTTTGTATTTGAAACACTTGTTCATATAAAAATTAATGGAATGCTTTCTCGCTACTATTAAATCCTATAATATGTATATTCTAGTTGCAACTTAAATGTTTCATTGGGTTGAAGGTGTGTGTTTTTCACTGCATGAACAGTAGATATTATTATATAAAGCATGCTTAGACCTATTGGAAAGCACATAATCAATTTGACATGACAGGTGTGTCATGTAACTTGATATGCACATGTTTGCCTAAAAGCCCCACCTGCCCACCTGTACCTAAAATGACTTCATCCTTTAATCTACCAATAATTAATTAATTAATTGATACTACCAACGTAAGTGAATCTAAGGGAGCTCTATCTATGTAAAGAAGACTTCATTCATATGATCTTCCTAAGATGACATCACTAATGAGTGTTATATACCTAAGATGAATCCATCAAATGCTATCTAAGATGAATCCATCAAATGCTATCTACCTAAGATGAATCCATCAAATGCTATCTACCTAAGATGACTTCATCAATGAATGCTATCTACCTAAGATGACTTCATCAATGAATGCTATCTACCTAAGATGACTTCATCAACAGGTGCTATCTACCTAAGATGACTTCATCAATGAGTGCTATCTACCTAAGATGACTTCATCAATGAGTGCTATCTACCTAAGATGACTTCATCAATGAATGCTATCTACCTAAAGATGTCTTCGTCAATAAGTGCTATCTACCTAAGACGACTTCATCAATAAGTGCTATCTACCTAAGATGACTTCATCAATGAGTGTTATCTACCTAAGATGTCTTCATCAATGAATGTTATCTGCCTAAGATGACTTCATCAATGACTGCTATCTACCTAAGATGACTTCATCAATGAGTGCTATTTATCTAAGATGTCTTCATCAATGAGTGTTATCTACCGAAGATAACTTCATCAATGAGTGCTATCTACCTAAGATGATGTCATCAATGAATGCTATCTGCTGAAGATGACTTCATCAATGCATGCTATCTGCTGAAGATGACCTTCATCAATGCATGCTATCTACCTAAGATGACGTCATCAATGCATGCTATCTACTGAAGATGACTTCATTGATGAGTGCCTTCTACTTAAGATGACTTCATCATTGAGTGTTATCTACCTAAGATGACTTAATCAATGGGTGCTATCTACCTAAGATGATGTCATCAATGAATGCTATCTGCTGAAGATGACTTCATCAATGCATGCTATCTGCTGAAGATGACCTTCATCAATGCATGCTATCTACCTAAGATGACGTCATCAATGCATGCTATCTGCTGAAGATGACTTCATCAATGCATGCTATCTACTTAAGATGACTTCATCATTAAGTGTTATCTACCTAAGATGACTTCATCAACGGGTGCTATCTACCTAAGATGACTTCATCAACAGGTGCTATCTACCTAAGATGACTTCATCAACAGGTGCTATCCACCTAAGATGACTTCATCAACAGGTGCTATCTACTGAAGATAACTTTGTCAACGGGTGCTATCTACCTAAAATGACTTCATCGACGGGTGCTATCTACCTAAGATGACTTCATCAATGAATGCTATCTACCTAAGATGACTTCATCAACAGGTGCTATCTACCTAAGATGACTTCATCAATGAGTACTATCTACCTAAGATGACTTCATCAATGAGCGCTATCTACCTAAGATGACTTCATCAATGAATGCTATCTACCTAAGATGTCTTCATCAAATAAGTGCCATCTACCTAAGATGACTTCATCAATAAGTGCTATCTACCTAAAATGACTTCATCAATGAGTGTTATCAACCTAAGATGTCTTCATCAATGAATGTTATCTGCCTAAGATGACTTCATCAATGACTGCTATCTACCTAAGATGACTTCATCAATGAGTGCTATTTACCTAAGATGTCTTCATCAATGAGTGTTATCTACCGAAGATAACTTCATCAATGAGTGCTATCTACCTAAGATGATGTCATCAATGAATGCTATCTGCTGAAGATGACTTCATCAATGCATGCTATCTGCTTAAGATGACCTTCATCAATGCATGCTATCTACCTAAGATGATGTCATCAATGCATGCTATCTGCTGAAGATGACTTCATCAATGCATGCTATCTACTGACGATGACTTCATTAATGAGTGCCTTCTACTTAAGATGACTTCATCATTGAGTGTTATCTACCTAAGATGACTTAATCAATGGGTGTTATCTACCTACGATGACTTCATCAATGGTGCTATCTACCTAAGATGACTTCATCAACGGGTGCTATCTACCTAAGATGACTTCATCAACAGGTGCTATCTACCTAAGATGACTTCATCAACAGGTGCTATCCACCTAAGATGACTTCATCAACAGGTGCTATCTACTGAAGATAACTTCGTCAACGGGTGCTATCTACCTAAG
The DNA here is from genome assembly GCF_039555335.1 of Amphiura filiformis. Classification (NCBI taxonomy): domain Eukaryota; kingdom Metazoa; phylum Echinodermata; class Ophiuroidea; order Amphilepidida; family Amphiuridae; genus Amphiura; species Amphiura filiformis. The sequence goes on from NC_092628.1 coordinate 17,824,494, forward strand.
ATGACTTCATCGACGGGTGCTATCTACCTAAGATGACTTCGTCAATAAGTGCTATCTACTTAAGATAACTTCATCAATGAGTGTTATCTACCTAAGATGACTTCATCAATAAGTGCTATCTACTTAATATAACTTAAGATATACCTAAGATGACTTCATCAACAGGTGCTATCCACCTAAGATGACTTCATCAACAGGTGCTATCTACTGAAGATGACTTCATCGACGGGTGCTATCTACCTAAGATGACTTCGTCAATAAGTGCTATCTACTTAAGATAACTTCATCAATCAGTGCTAACTACCTAAAATGACTTCATCAATGAGTGCTATAGATGTATAAATATCTGCTTAAAATGACTTCATCAATGAGTGCTACTAAAAAGAGATGACATCAACAATGAGTGCTATCTAATGGGTAACTTCATTATTATTCATGGGTGCAATCTACCTAAGATGACTAAAGCATTGAGTGTTTGTTTTATACCCACCATGGTGACTTTACACATGTGTCACCATCTATTAAAGATGACTTTTACATAAAATTAAGATTACTTTAATAATCCACTGATGCTATCTTCCTAACATGACCCAAGATTATATTGTTTAATAGTATACAAATATTGACTGCTATGAGGGGCACAGTTAAAATTATAGGCCCGAGGTGATGTCAAAACCCTGACTATGCCCGAAGCGAAGCTGAGGGCATAGTCATGGTTTTGACATCACCGAGGGCCTATAATTTTAACTGTGCCCCGAATATTAAGCAGTCAATATTTGTTTTATATACCGAATAATATAGATTCTGCTCATTTGATTGGTTAAAAGATTTCCTGACTGACAAGGCCTACAAGCTTTGTAACTGCATAGGCCTTAGGCTTAAATGCACACAGTGCATGTAAGAGCAAGGGTGCAGAATTTGGACCGATATCTACCGATTTCATATCTAAAACAACCCTACCGTTTCTGTGCTAACATCACACACTGCCGAGTCTCCAGGTCGTAGTAATTTGTCTAAAAGTGACATTTGGCAGGTATAAATCCTTGACATGTAACAGAATGTAAACAATCACTGCACTCACGGCGGCGGTGAAAGATCGTCGTCAAGGAGAGGTCAAATTCATTGCGAACTGTGACCGCGATAGTCTCAACACTTTCGTAATCAACGCCGGCCGTATAGTGGAGTGCGCAATGTATACTGACGATCTGTGTATTCGGGGTTCAATTATTTTCCGGGCATAGAATCAACTGTGCCCGGGGCACCGTTGTTGTATGACGTCATCTTGATAGAAAAAGGGGGCACAGCTATTTTAATGACTCCACTTTTAACCAATCAGATGAGAGGAATCTATATATGAGGTATATAATACTCTATATACAAAATATTTTTATTCATTAATACTATTTCCAGCTCTGAGGATTTTATGTCACAGGAACACTTGCAAAAAGCTGGCTACTGCTAGCATAATCTCACATTCTTTTATTCTACATACCACCATTGAACTCAAGCATCATACATGCCACATACACTCATACTCAACATTCCTGTCAATTAAATAATTTGTAATGAAAGGAATCAAGCTGTATGCTCTAACATCCCAAACATCCAACTAGTATCCAAGCATCAATCTCCCCCATTCATTATACAATATGTAAACAGTCTATGCATGCGTAATACCAGAAAGCCCAACATCCAATTTAAAGTATCTCTGTGAATCGGAGAGAAAACACCTTGCCATCTGCTCCATTGTGAAGAGATGTATTCAAATCTTGATTTCACTTCACCAATACTGATTTCCAACAAATCAACCTACTGATGATCATGTTACTTTCGCTTTACTCTTTACCCTCACTTTATTCCAAGAAAAACAAGTTGTTTGTTTGTCCGCACTACCTCTCCAAGATGTAGGGTCAATCTGGTGTGAACAAACAACATCTTTGGGAGCTTATACTATAGATTGGATATTATGCGATTACCTCTTTCCAGGTAAATAAACCGTGCTTGCCTCCCAAAAAAATATAGTCTTTTTCAGGTTTTACTTGATTATAATGTGATGCATTTTGTAAGCTATCACAAAAGCATGTGGTGAAGAATACTATCTGGACCATACATTTTAGGATAAGGAATAAGGTTTGGGATATGGGTTTTTACACTTAGGGTTAGGGTTTAGAAGTATGGTTAGGGATTCTTTTTTGGACAGACCTATAAACTATATGCAAAAGGATTACATCAAAACATCATAAATATAAGTCAAAACTAGAATGGCATTTTTGACAACACAAAGAAAACTGTTTTACAGGCCTGACTGACAGAAATGTTACAATAAGGGATTTTTATAAGATTTTTGTAAAATTTGTCGTATGCATGTAAAATCAGCCGGTTTTTTGCTAAAGGCTGATTGAAATTGCTGTATGCATGTAAAATTAGCTGTTTGGGGCAAAAAGTAATTTGTTTTACTTGAAACAAGCGTGAATGAGCGAGCGAAAAAAAATTGCAATTTCTTATAATATAATACAATATAATTTCTTGACAGAATTAATACAAATCTAAGAGCTTTGTAGTTTAATGTCCCTTTCAATATTCTTGTAGTCGCTTCAATTTTGTTGTTGTTTGTTTTGCTTTGACTCTTGTCTGGTCCAAATTGTGTCAACAACAAGGTATAAGGCAAGAAATAGCCAAAAAGGTTTATTTAATCACAACCTGGTGCACTTTTAATAAAAAACACCTGCTTTTGGTGAAAATAGAATTCTACACCCGATGCCTATCTTATACAATAGGACTGCCTAAGTCGATAGATAGTTGGTGTCAAATTTGTGGACTGGCTGTATTTTCTTGACCTGAATTTCAATGAAAACAAAAACAAGGCACAAATCACTACTAAACAACATTACACAATATGGAAGTCTTATCAAATGAATGAGGAAAGGCTCTGATGAGTTATGGCTACTTAGTATCAGTGTTGTAGTCAAGACCTCTATGTCCGAGACCGAGACCGAGACCAAGACCTGCCCGTCCGAGATCGAGACCGAGACCGAGACCGAGACCAAACCTTCCGAGACCAAGACCACCCCTTCCGAGACCGAGACCTCTAAGTTCCGAGACCAAGACCGAGACCGAGACCTTGGTTTAATCCGGGGATACTCAAGTTTGGTTTGGGTAGGGGTGTGCAGCTGGGAATTTGAAAGGAGACCCATCAATGTACCAATTTTTCAAGAAAATGGACCCAAATTTAACAAAATGTGTCTTAATTTTTGCAACTTTTCCTCCAAATTTTGTGAAAATTTCAAAAATGTTGGCTATAGTGGAGGCAAAATTGAGCTATTTTCCGTGCAAATTTTGAGAAAAAGGACCCATCCAAATACCAAATTTGGTCTAGAAAAAAGGAGGTCAATGATATACCGAAAGGCTGAAATTGCTACCCATGTTTGCAGCACGTCCCCCATATGGCCATTTGTACTGAGTACCCCATCCCAGCTTTGTAAAATCAGAGTGGCGGCGGAAGCATTAGCATTTTTGATTATGAAATAAAATTTAAAGCTCACATCCGAACATGCTCACTTTTGAGTCATTTATAACTCCACATTATTATTGTTAAATCCCTAACCTCATACATGTCAGTATCATAAAAATTATTTCTGTATCTTAATAAGGGATCTAAAATGAGCGTTTATTGCGTTTCGACAGTATTTTTTGTGGGACATGAGAGCATCTCAGACCTATCGATTGCATTCTGAATACTGAAGCATGTCTTTCTGATATCAAATAATTTTCATTTTTGAAAATCACAATATAATACAAATTTTATGACAAATTATAAAAATTTGATATTTTTCAAATTTTGATATATAACAGTCTCGGTAAATTATATAAATCTAATGATATATTCTTAAAGTGTATGTAGGTGGGATGAAAAGCCGACGATCAATTGAAAATTTTGACCTTTCATATTGAAGATATGGATTTTTTCCCAAAAAGACCTAATTTTTGTTGGTGTTTTGGGGAAAAAAATCCATATCTTCAATACGAAAGGACAAAATTTTCAATTGATCGTCGGCTTTTCATCCCAGCTACATACACTTTAAGCATAAATCATCAGATTTATAAAATTTACTTCAAGTACTGTTAAGTATCAAAAATATCAATTTTTAATGATTTGCCATAAAATGTGTATTAAATTGCGAATTTCAAAAAATCTAAATTATTTGATATCAGAATGACATTCTTCGTATTCAGAATGCAATTCGATATGTCTGATGTGCTCTAATGTCCCAAAATAAATACTGTCCAAACGCTCATACCCCACCCTTAACAAGTTCTTCAACATTCATTGAAATTTAGGGTAAGGAAAAAGTAATGATCAACAACAGAAAGTCAAATCTTTTTCTTCAGGTCTCGACAGGTCTCGAACTAAAAAACGTCCGAGACCGAGACTTTTGAGGTCCGAGACCAAGACTTTTGAGGTCCGAGACCGAGACCTTGACATCCGAGACCCAAGACCTGCAAAACCAGGTCTCGAGATGGTCTCGAGACCGAGACCTGGTCTCGAGACCTACAACACTGCTTAGTATATACCATTGGGCTGTCCCATTTGAAATCCACACACCCCCCTATGGAAGACATGGTCTTAATCTTGCACACAGGGAGTGTAAATTTTATATGGAGTTACCTGAATATGTGGCTCCATTTGAAATTCACACCTCATGTGTGTGAGATTATGATCAGGTCTTCCATATGGGTGTATGGATTTCAACTGGAATAGCCCATTTATCATTCAGTCACTAGACCCCTGGTTTTCCATAATCATAAAGTACAGCTAAAAGAAGGAAACTGAGCATCTTAAAATGAGGATTAATGGGAGGAACCATCACTTCACATCAAAATGACCCATCACTTAAATGAATATGACTGACCTAGCCCATACATAACCCTCTCTCTGGGTGTACACTAAAGACTACGCCTCCAAATTTCTTTTTAAAAATTTACAAAATTCAGAATTGTACATTGCCATGACCATATTTGGAATCAGCATGAAAAATGCATTAAAATAAGTACAAACAAGTCCAGTATTGGTTCGGTGGTTCTTGAGATAGTTGTTATATTTTGAGAAAATATTTTGAATCTTGCAACTTTTATTTTGAAGCCAGCAGGCAAAACATTGGATTACACAACAGTACTTCAAATGTTGCAACAGCCCATAAAAGCAATTCAACCATTATTCTTAGTAAATTACAAATCTTAGTAAAGCAGCCTATAACATCAATCTTTTTCCATGCAATGTCTTTAATCAGAAATGGACTGTTCCTATTAATATACACATTACACACATACCCCCTATGGAAGACATGACCTTAATCTTCAACACAAGGAGTGTGAATTTCAAACATGGTTACCTGCGACTCCCATTTAAAATCAACACCCCCTGTGTGATAGAATAAGGGCATGTCTTCCATAGGGGTGATGTATTTCAACTGGAACAGCCAAATCCTATCAACAACAAACAAGCACTCAGCGACTGATAGAGAGCGACGCACGTAGCCTACGACAATAGACTCTCTAACGCATCACCTGTCTCGATGTCCGTCCTGTGCCCCGTAATTCGCAAGGCCAGTTTGAATTTCCGCTTCGTCAGACTAAACGAAATTGAAACCAACACCTGCACGGATGCAGATTGTCTTGCACCAGCGTCTATAAATAGTTGGTAATTTCAAAATGGCCTTACATGATTCAAAATCATTTTTATATTACAGTATTAAAGAAGGTTCAACTCAAGCACTGATGCTGGACACACAAAAAAGGCATCTTACTCTTAATCCATCGACTCTTGCTGTCAGGCATCAATGTCCTGCAAGGCTCCATGCTGGTCTCAATTTTTTTTTCTCGAAAAGATATATTTATATAAAATGTGACACAATCTGGTCCATCGGGGGCCAAAAGCAGAATATTTAAAATTGAGATAAAGGTAAAATGTGACACGATCTGGTCCATGGGGGCCAAGGCGGCAAATTTGAAATTGAGATAAAGGTAAAAATATGGAGTAAAAAACAATAAAATACATAAGAAAATAGGCATCAAGTACCAAGTATGCTAGACCTTTGGTGTTTTCAGTAAATGATAGCCAATTGTATGTATAATGTAAAATTGCAGTAACTCAATTTTCAAAAATGCCTCCTTTGGCCCCCATGGGCCAGATCGTGTCACAAATAAAGAGTAAAAAAGCAATAAAATACATAAGAAAATGGACATCACCAAACTTCAGAACTTGAGACCCATGGATGCTGGACCTTTGGTTTTCAGTATATGATAGCCTAATGTTTAGCTAATAATAAAATTATTTTCGTAACTCAATTTTCAAAAATGTATCCATATTCATAAACCAATAATCTTAATTCAATATATTTTTAAGCATATTAGAGCCTGTTACATAGACGTGAATATTAAAAGACGAAACGACTCATTTTTCGAACATTCAACTTGTTAAATTGCACTCACCATACGGTGTCTGCATAAATAAAATAAAATGATCATGTAATTCATTACATGATTACGTGTGAAAGTGGAATATTACAAGATGTCTGCATGATATTTGCTGTTAGCTTGTTACCATCACCTGGGATATCTATCCAATGAATATTCATTAATATGTAAGACTCTGTCAACTTGTCTGAGCTGTGTTTAGTGCAGTCAATAAATGACATTTTGAAAAATTTATAAACAAAACAAAATTATCACATTTTGCATGGCAAAAGTGGCTATCTTATTTTAAAATTTTATCTCCAGAACAACTGAACCAATTCAAATCATGTTTAAATTTTTACTTGTTTTAGATGCATTTCTCCGTGCAGATTTTGGATATGCTAATGAAGATCACCGGTGAAGATCAAAATAATTTCAAATCTTTGAAGATGAAAATAATTTCAAATCTTTGAAAATTGTGCATAATAGCTAAATCATTAGATACAACACTATAGGTACAAGCATAGATCATGATCTATGGTATAATCATGGCATAATTTACCAGTGAAGGTCACGCTTACTTGTGAGTTGGCTTACAAGTAAGTCCTGTGTGGACACACACTCGCTTGTAGTGTAATTTAACTGCTGGCTTGCATGTAAGTTACATTCAAAAGTAGGCTACCGTCTAAACACACCTATAGTGTGGGAAAATGTGGGTTAAACACAAACCTTTTTTGCAAGATACTAGATTAAAAAAATATACATATCCGCAGAAGAAAGGAGCTCATGGCTGTGAATTGAACAATACATAGCAACACCTGTCAATGTTATGGGAAAATATTCTCCCTCCTTTCACTTCTCAGGAAATGTCATCATAGTATTCTCTTGTACTGCATCACTTTGTTGCCATGACGATGAAACAGATGCGATAAGTAGTTGAATAAAAGAAAGAGACCACATTAAAATAACTGGTACAAATATCCTTGAAGATAATGGACTGCTGTCACATTTTCGTTACATAATATGGATCTAAAAGAGAAGAAAATCATTATTTTACAAAAATGTAGTTTGGTCGTGAATACCGAAGCTATAAAAAATATACCGATAAAAAACTGTTCGTTTTATTTTAAAGCCACAATGTATGATTTCGGTCAAATTGTATTTTTGTTACTAGTATTCTGTGCCAAAAATTAGTACATACCGTATTGTCTCTAATAAACCCCCCTGGGGCGTTGCATTTTTCCAAAAGGGGGCATCTATTAGAAGCAAATTTTCAACTATAAAACATAGGCAAACTCTATAAGAATGCTTATAAATATACCTGGAATTGATGAAATATCGCCAGGTGACCTCTGGTTGTACTTCCTGTACTTAAACTTCAGGGTTGCAATGCTATTCTTAGCTATCCGATCGCGATCGGTAAGCTTATATACTCGAGGAAGTATGAACATTTCTGCATTTTTACAGCATTTTGGTCGAAAAATACGATGGGGGCGTTTATTAGAGGGGTGGCTATTATTGGTCAGCTTGGAGATTTTTCACAACAGAAAAGAAGAGATTTGTCAATTTTACATCGGATCCCATTGTCTTCTATTGTAATATAAATTAGCAAAATCGGGTGGAGTGTAAACCTACCCAAGAAAGAGGAGTAGCCCCCTCCCTGGAGTTCAAGAAGGATTATTTTATCTATTTTATGTTAAAACACCATTATTACCATCAAATAGAGAACTGTTTAAATGCTATTTGATCAACAGAGAGCAATATTTGTTTAAAAATATCTCCAATTGTGACTTTAATCTTGGCTGCGAATTATAGGTCACACCAATGACCTGCACTCAATACATAATTTTTTTTATATAATAATATAAATTACCTAATTTAATTTGATCAATTACTGCTTCATTGCAGGAAAAAGATAAATGGTTGCTATGGTTACAAGTTTGAAATTCTGTTATTAATGCTATCAAAAATATTATTGTAAACGTTAGAAAGCAATAATTTGGCATTGAATTCCATATATAGCTTTCTATTAGTCTTTTATGGGTCAGGTGGGTTGCTAGCTTTAGTTAATGGTAATAGAAATTGAGAAGCAAATAACGCATGAAAAATGATCGGAAAGCTTGGACAAAATAAGAATAAAAACAGAAAAATCAGTGAATCCACACCTCCTTCACGTTTCAGACTGGCCTTAATTCATATTTTACTGGCTTGTTTTACCCAGCTATACATCTTACATGACTTCTATTCATCAATAATAATGTGATATACAGTACCACTGACAAAGGCGAGTAATGGGGACACCGGACCTCAGGGGCGGACCATGGTCAAGAGACACAAGGGCTAAATTGACCGAATTGACCAATTCAGCATCGATTCTGCACCCCCTCCAAGCGATGAAAGTCAAACTTTTCCTCCGCTTCTCATGCACACATCATGAGAAATACTCATTTGACTGAAATTCATTGAACTTCATTATTTATAACCAAAATAACTTAGTGGTATTTGTGCAAATTTTCTCCCGCTGCACATGTAATAATGTTTCAAGAATGGGGGGGGCATTATGTATATATTTGGCCCCAGGCGCCACAACCCCTAGCTATGCCACTGAGTGGTTGGTTCAGGGGTTCTGAAAATGGTTCTCAAATTTTAGTTTAAATTTAAAAAAAAACAATATTCCGAAATCTACAATTACAAAATATATTCACAACCCAAAATCTTAAAAGAGATAAAATCCATCAGGGATGGCATATAGGCCTACTACTGAGCATAGCCACTGAAATATGGCAAAAATGTGAGACATACAAGCCCCAGATCTTGACGATAGGGTCACTACCAGGTCAGTACATTAATGGCTGCATTTTTCCATGCTACTGAGTCTGTGATCATAAGCAAAGATATGATGCGTTATGACATTAATGGCTAATAAGCATTCTTCATCTTTATTTAGGTTCAAGTTGGCGACGGCCGACATGGACCACAAGAGCCTCACCCCAATGGCATAGTCCAATAACCTCAATTACATAATCATAGTGCAAAATTTGACCTCAAGTTGCAGAGTATGAGTTTTTGTACCCAAATCTTCAAAGGTCATTCAATGAATGTACAAATATATTGGGGTTTAAGAACTGTTCCCCTGATAGATGAGCATGTTGTGGATCCTAGTGTGAGATGCTGATCCTCTTCCCGATTTGGAACCTGGATTTGCCTGGCACTAACATGGTCATAAATCTAGGGGAATACTAAAACCGGAGTGGCCTGGTTGACTGTCCTAATAAAGCAATAACTGTGCATCAAGGAAAGGACTATTACAGCAAACTCACACAAGTTTCAGTATATGCCCTAAGAAGGTACAGAAAACTTATACCGTCATTTACCCAAAGCAAAAATTAGCCTACATTGTAATTGTACACACATTCCAAGAAGTTTGACAAAATGTTACCCTAAGTAACATGATCAGGAAACACTAGCTTTTTTTCCTGTTCGGCATTTTTTAATCTGAAAACAAAAAACACCCCCTCTCTTGTTTTTGCTTTTGGTCACACATGTGTGCAGTATATTTGGTGATTGACCACATGCCCCTCTAAGCAAAACTATTGCATTTGCAAACGTTCCAACAATGGAGCACTTCATACGGGGCATTACGGGCAGTTCAGCATTGATGTGCATGTGTACTTTAATGGCCTGCATTATGTACTATTAAATGGGCATAACATGATACTGCCTGCGTCATGAAAGCGTTAAATCTATGCTCTCTCAGCTCTGACTTTTGTTATTGCGTCTTGTCATGCAATGCTCAATGTATGATCCGTTTAAATGCATTGCATGATTACATGCAATTACACAATATGTTTGTTTTCAATTTCTTAAAACACTCACCCACATTGATCTGAATTTCAAAAGTCCACTTTGAAGCGGATTTCATATCCACATGTGGAGTGCCCCAAAATTTAACTTCTAAGGCCAAAAAAAAAAAGTTCGTCTCAAAGCTTGCGCGCGCGTTTGTAAAATTCCACGATTTGATAAAAAACAAATGCGGAAATTTTTCAAAAAAAAATTTATTTTTTTATAGTTTTTCCAGAAAAAATCGGTGAAAATCAGACTTTTTTCTCAAAATACCATGAAAAAAAGTCGGGAATAAAAAAATAAAAAAAAAAATCGCATTTCGCATTTGTTTTTAAATTTCTCGTGAGCTTTGAGACAAACCTTTTTTCTTTTTTGGCCTAAGCATCTTTTCATGCTGTGTATACACCTGATGCAACACACATAAACAGCCTTTGCACAGTAAGACCATAATACCTATGTGACAAAATTGACTAGTCTTCGAACCACACTGGGGTCAGACTAGGACATATACTTGTCAAACAAACAAGAAGAGGAGGAAAAAAAGGAGCTTCATTATGCACAAAGCGCTACAGCAAAACATTGCGCACAGGGAGAGTTAATTAGCTTTGAACAGCAAATGTAAACACCCAGGTACTTAACTCTCTCCAGGCGGGTGTTGGCTGCAGACGACAAGTTTCTAAAAAATTAAAACTTCAAAAACTTCAGAATTGTAAATTTTCATGACCATATTTGGAATCAGTATGAAAAATGCATTAAAATGAGTACAAACAAGACTAGTATTGGTTCAGCGGTTTTTAAGATAGCTCTTGATATTTTCAGAAAATATCTCAAAACTTGGATTTCTTATGTTGAAGCCTATGGCTAGCACCCAAAGCATTAAGTTGGCTTGTCTCGTATGTAAATCATATTCTGTTTTAAAGTAGCTTGTTTATTACCTTGTACAGTTGTCTTCGAAAGGTTAAGAATGAAAGATCAAGGATACTTTTGAGCAAATTCTTCTTTGCAACAGGATTATCCTTTATTCACCTTGTTGAGACTGTGACGTCAGTGCGCGGATCATTGAGAGCAGCTTTAAATTGCGATCGTTCACTGAAATCACTGGCATGCAACATGCACGCATTTGAAGATGCCAGTGGCGTAGCCAGGACTTTTTCAGAAGGGAGCAAGGGGGCTCAAGACAAATTTTAAGGGGGGCAAACTTTGATGAAAATGGTCAAAAATGGGCTAAAAATTACAAAAAGGGCCTCTCACCAGGGGAAAGAGGGGGCAAGACTTCTTACAGGAGGGGAGGGGCAGCTTAAGATACCACATAGATATGTGTGTGAAACAGTTGCCTCAACACTTTGAGATCACTGCCTCACCAAGATGAAACATGGTATAATCCTAGCAGTTCCTGACTATGGGGAAATTCCCTAAAAAAGGCATAATATTGCAAGGATTTGTATGTGCTACTTTAATTCTGTGTGCAGTAGGATAATTCTGACTAGTCTAACACATTAATAAACCAGAAGCTATCTGACTATGGGAAATTCCCAACAGGGTATCAGATGCTATGACACTTTATGCAATTTATCTTTCTTTAATAAGAGGCATTTTAAAATACCGAATTACAACCAATAGAAGTTGTTGAATTCAATTGTCTTTCATTGTTTTAAATTCAGCAACGAGAAAATAATAGTAAGTCATTTGTAATTCAAATTGTCGTTGAATTTCCAGCAGGATTTCGTGACCCTAGCATTCTCTTTTTATGGTATTTTCCAGTAGATTTCCACAAAAAAAGCTTATTCCCAAAATTTCAGTTGATTCCGATTTTGCATTTGCGAGTTATGCATGATTTAGTGTATTACACTGCTCCATATAGGCCACTGTTGTAATTTTTGCTAAACGAATTAATCTGCAAGAAATTTTTGGTACATAAACATTATGTAGCCAGAGGTATCTAAATTTCAACTTTTTTTGAGAAAAGTGGGGGGATGAGGCTGTGGATCACAGAATGCCCTTTTAAATGAAAAACTTTGATATAAATTGATTTTTATAATGTCAGGAGCAGCTAGATGAGCAGTGTTCCCAATTTCTATAGAATATTCATGGAATAAATTGTACCATACTGCTCATTTATGGAGTTGCAATTTGTAAACGAAGACAACATTAGCTGGTATAGCATGCAGACATATTCTATCTGGGGTGTAATTGTAAATAAATCCACTGGCTCCAATATAGCAGCTGTATAACTTGGAACATATCCCACCACATTATGCATTTATCAGGTGTGTTTCCTGATCCCCGGTTATTTGGAATAATTTGAATAAAACAAGGGCTTGGTGGTTTGAAAAGCATTTTCTTGAAATTATAAGATGCGCTAAGCATGCTTAAATTCAGTTATCTTGTCAGAACATTATCAGCACACTATGCATTTATCATTTATTGGCCCCATTTATCTAGAAGAATTTGAATAAGACAATGGCTTGAAGGTTTAAACTAAAGTCACAATTTCTCGGTGAAATGGACAAATTCATGGAATTTGGGGTTTGCTCACAGAAATTGCCAAAAAATGCCAAAAAATGGTGAAAAACTGTGTAAAATGTCTAACTTTTGTGTTGATTTGCAAAATAAAACAAAGAAACGTGATTATTTAGCAGAAATCAACCTTTGATGATGCTCAATTTTACAATGTAAAAGCAATGTTGATGGGGGACTACAGTATTAAGGTATGACAAAGTACACTTTTAAAACATTTTAGTTTTTGCTTTTCAATGCTTTATAGTGGAAAACAGAAAATCACAGAAATCATACAATTTGTAACATCATACATGGATTTTAACTTTTGTAACATGGAGAAATCGTGGCTTTAGTTTAAACACTTTCATGAAATTATGAGATACTCTGAGCAGGGAATCTTCATGCATGTTTAAATTAGATTCATTATGTGCATATTTGCATAATCAATTACCAAACATTTTAAAAATCTACTTACTTATAAATGCAGATATGCAATTTTAATTGCATATCTGCATAAGTAAGTAGAACACTCTTTCTCCAAAACAAAGATACATTGGCACACCATTGTGCATTTGATGTTTAAAAAATATTGGCAAAAATACATATTAAGCTTTCAGGCAACAAAAAAAACCCTGTTCTGCGGCCGGACGGACCTTTCAAGTTGGTTGGGCATTTTTTTTTTTTAGCAAATCACTCTAAAAATCACCAAAATCTGTAAATAAATTGCAACTTTTGGTAATATATTTCTCTTGCTTCGCTTGCATTTTTCATTCGAGATAAATGAACTTTTTTGCCCAAAACAGTAGATTTTACATGCATACAGTGATTTCTGTTAAACTCATCCACTTTTGACCAAAAAATGGCTGATTTTGTAAGCATAAAGTAAGTTCTCAAAAATTATCAAAAATGGGGTCGCGCCCGTAGAACAGGGTTTTTCTTCGTCACCTTAGCATAATTATGTTTCCAGTCAATTTAGCTCATAAAGAACACAGATTATTAGCAAAAACAACCAAAAAAGAGATTCAAAATCAAGGTTTTATAAAAATGATTCAGATTACTTCTCCAATTTTCCTGAACTCATACAACATTTATTACCAGCTCACCCTGCGGTCGGTCATCAAATCAATCCTTAGACCTTATTTGCTATATATACCTAATGTCTGTGGTGAAAGATCTTATATATTTATGCTTTGTCAACTTTACGGAATAATTTGCCTCTCAACATCCGACAAATGGGCTCCTTAGTTTTAAACTTATCTATTCACTGCATCATCTTCACATGTGTAAACCGATCTGTATTTGTATGCTTTACTATCTGGGTTGTTTTGCTTTTGTTTTCCCTATCTTTCATGCACTGAGGCATTTTCCTCTTACTAAATATTGTGTATTATTATTAGCAAGAGAATTGGTGATAAATTTGCTTTGTTTTCGTGTATTTTATGCGCCGAGGCATTTTGCGCTTACTAAACATCGTGTATTATTATTATTAGCAAGAGAATTAGTGATAAATGCGCTTTATTTTTTGTTTTTTGTGTATTTTATGTGCTAAGGCAATTTCTGCTTACTAAATATTGTGTTTTATTATTACAAACAGGGGAATTGATGATATATAGTTTCAATCATGTTTTACACCCAAAACTTATAGTGGCAGATATATGTAAATGAATACATGCAAGAACTATATAGAAAAAATACTCAGTAATATAATTATGCCATTAGCTGTAATTGTGATTGAAATGTTTTCCACTCATACTTTCATGTCTATTAAAACTGTTATTAATCTTATTTTTCATCTTCTTCTTCATCGTCAGAGAGAAAAGGTGTCAAGCAACTTCTTGCTGTCATCCAAGTATGCTATTTACACAGTCAGGTAACTCGATATGGCTTTGATGGGTAAATTATCGCTTAACGCAGTATGCAGAAGGAAAAGAGGAAGAGCGGTAATATGAGGCGATGGAGTCGTTTGGCACCACGGGGAAAAATACCATATCATAGTTAAATCATTACTCATATAGTGTTATGTGAGAAAAATAAAGGCATAGTCATGATAGCTGCCTTCCCATTCATATCAGTGTGTTACAGTGCAATTAATTAATTGCCTTCACCTTAAGGAGAACAAGTACGAAGTTCACCCCTAAGTTATTGGTAGCTAACTTTGTTTTACACACTGGTCCAATTTACGATGTCAAACATATATATCCTTTCATTTCATGTAAAAATCTAAAAATCACTATCCCAAAAAATGAGAAGAGTGAAAATCACTCCAAAGGGAGTGAAAATCATTCCAAACAGTGAAAAGCAATCTTTCAAGGTAGATGAAAGTCAAGTCCCAGTTTCTTGTTACCCGACCCGGTCTCGTAAAATTGCTGGTAAAATAATTCATTATTTAAAAATATTTCATTATTTGATATTTTGTCAAGTTTTAGAGAAAAAAAGAACTATTTTGAAACTATTTGTTCATCAAGAAAAACAAATTTTAAGCATCTTTTAATGGATATATAGGGGGTATAAATGCACTCAACAGTTGTTCGCGTCACATTCGTAATTTAACAGGTCTGCATTGTAGTCACATGTTGGTTCAGATACAACATTTACTGTGTTACATTGATAATGAATACCGGTAATGAAAAAGTCTCTACTCAATCTTGAAAAAAAAATTATCAAGTTTTAGGGAAACAAAAACTATTTGAAACTATTTGCTTATCAAGAAAAACATATTTTAAGCATCTTTTTATGGATATATAGGGGTATAAATGCACTCAACAGACATCATGACATTGTTCACGTCGCAGTCAAGTTAAAACAGGTCTGCATTGTAATCACAGATATGCCATTTACTGTGTCACATTGATAATGAATAATGAAAAAGTCCCTACTCAATCTTTTAAAAAAATGTAACAAGAAACTGGGACTCAACTTTCATAAGCCTAATGTGCACAAGGCAGCTATTTAGTATCTTCAAATTCCAAACAATCAGCTGACAATTTTCTCCAATGAAAAAAACATGCGAGGTTCAATGTGCTTTCGCATATCACTATTAACAACTTGGTATGCTTGACATAGGAATCAATGAGGAACTAGAAATGCATTTGATATTAAAATGAGATTTCTTGACATATCCATTACAAACAAGGTTTCAAATTGTCGAGTTCTGTTGTTTTATGGATACGGTAAGATTGGGGGTAAATAGAAATGGTACAATTCGATATCAAACTTGGTTTCGGATTATTTACAACCCTGGTTTACAACTATGACAATTTCCAATGCATCACAACAGTGAATTGCTGGATGTGAAGTATCAAGCAACTTCTGGAGAATATAACATATGTTTTGGGATATTTAGGTCGACTCCACATAGCTATTATAGAAAGATTTAAATCTTTCTGGACTTTTTAAGCCTTTCTCAGTTTCACTTACCTGTATATTGAAAAAGTGGACTTTTTTCAAAATTTAGACCTTTTTTGACCAAAACGGTAAAAAAACCTCTACTTTTTCGCACACTACGCTCGCAAATGGGACTTTTTGTGTCAGAAAAGATTACTTTTTTGGCCTTTGGCAATTTGGCGATGTGGGGGGGGGGGGTGTCTGCACCCTTGCCAGCTAGTTATGGGCCTGTATGTGACACATAAATTAGTCCTTTATCTTATAGAGCCACTTACCTGTATATTTAGGATGAAGGAGAATGATTAACCACAAGGTAGATGGTAGATTCATCAAATATGAAAAGGAAAATAGACAAATAAAACATTCATTACAAAACTATCAAATTTCATTATGATGCAAGAGAAAGTTGGCTGAGATTTAAGATTTCTGAGTAAACACCTGCCGTGTCTGCAGTACCATAAAGGCACTACATTGTACCTGCAGTGATCCTAGCAAAAGAATAAAGAAATTGTACATTTGTAGGAATTGCATAATAAAAGTGATGGCTAAGTCAAATATACAAATTGTTATTAGGAGTTTTTAATATAAAAAATTGGCAAAAATGAAGAAAACAGCAGTGTTGATCAATATAAGATGCCATTCCAATGTATGTAGCTACAAGTGTCCATACTTATGATTAATATTTTCATTTGAATTGAAGTGTTTAAGAATGAGACTAAAGCTATTGTTTTTAGCCGCTGTCGTGCATCTATCGTCTCATATAACACTCAGCATCATTATTTTCTGCGTAAAACAACTTGGCTTCACCTCTTTGTTGTCGCCCGTATTATATGAGACGATAGCTAATAACAATAAGTGGAAGCTGGTAAAATGGATAAAACACCTGACTAGTAAATAGAGGGGTTTGTGGGTTTTGAATCCCATGCCAGCACATTTCCTTGTGCTTTTTTTCAGTTGGGTTGTTCATCGGCCGGGATTTCGTTTATATGTTGTCTAGTTTAATTGAAACACTTTGGGTTGGTTATCACACTCTATGATATCACTGTTGTATGTCTGACTAAATTTCCACTCTGTTTTCACTCTATAAAGACAATTTTGTTCATTTATTTTTTCCCAATATCTTCCAATGTAAACAAACATTCATCTCCATCTCAGCACAGTATGTCCTTGACCCAATGGGCAATATTATCACTTCGAAAATTGTCATAATGCGCCTAGTGTTTACTTGCCCAATCGATCAATAATATATCATTAGCGGACACTAATCAATAAATACCATACAATGAGTAAAACAATGCAGGAAGCGATACAAGCAATTCATTTTCACAAGGTTCAGCCAATTTAACTTTTTCCACGCGGTTGTCGACTGCAGACGACGAGTTTCAACTTTTTTCAAATATTTCAGAATTGTAAATTCTCATGACCATATTTGGAGTCAGCATGAAAAATGCATCAAAATGAATACAATCAAGCCTAGTATTGGATCAGTGATTCTTAAAATAGCTCTTGATATTTTGAGAAAATTACTTAAAACTTAGACTTTTTATGTTGAAGCCTATGGCTAGCAGGCAGAGTGTTGGGTGAGATTTCTGAAACAGGGATGGATGCCAATGGCCTGAAGTGACTTTGCAGGAAAAGCTTGAAAAACAGGATTTTTTTTTTTTGGGGGTAATTGCCCTTGGATTTTCACCCCCCCCCTTGCATAACCAAGACAAAATAATAAATCAGTGAAATTTCAACTTTTTCCCTCTTCTCCTGAAATTCAACCCCCCCAAAAAAATTCCAGTACTACCAACAAGCATGTCTGTATACTTGGTCAATTGAATTTAAAACAAATGTACCCGCCCTTTTTACCACACCCTAATGAAAAATTCATTTGAATTGAACGAGTGTCATTTGATCTGCAAATTGAAGCATAAATTATAGATTTGTGCATGAATTCTTAAAGAAAGGTTACTACTCGGTTGGTTATAATTGTTTTTTCCCAATAACGTAGTTTAACAAGCAAAAATGTATATCTCTAATCAAATTTGCTTGGCCAAAATGAAATGGCTGAAACATGAATGGCATTTGCATTCATTATACAGTGGCGTACCGTGGCCGCTCCTATCCCGGAGGGCTGAAGAAAATTCAATTTTGCCACCCCTTCCCCAACAGCCTGAAAAGGTTGACCCAATTTTTTTTCGGTGGTTTGAAAAAGTGAAGAGCAAAAAAAAAAAAAAGCAACACATTTTGATGTATAGTACCATTTTTTCAATTTTTGCCGCCCTTTTTCTTTGCTAATTCGCTTTGCCGCCCCCCTTCGTTTTGGTCGCTCCTGTTTTGGCTGCCCCTTCTTCCGCCGCCCCTTCGTTTTGGCCGCCCCCTGCTTTGACCAAAAAATACGCGCATGTTATACCACCCTGATAATACAATACTATGCGATAAATCCATTTCATTTCTATTAGATATTATATTTAAGATAAAATAAGATATTACAGCAGTTCAGGGGAGCATATTGTGGTGTTTGCACTCAAATATTGAGACAAAGCAAGCTGACATACAAGAGGACTGGTATAGGTTCTATAGAGGAGATCCCAGGCGGAGGCACCATAATTAATGTTAGCTGTGAATATTTAATTATTTTTCTTTATTTCTCACCCGGTTAAGTCGGGTGGAAAGTAAAGAAAATAATTAAATGCCCAAAGCTGATGCTAAATACAGCGTCTCTGCCTAATGTCCTACAAAATACAAAGTGTCACAACTGTCCGTGTGTTTTGAAGGCAGTTTAATAAAATTCCCTTTAACAGGGAATGGTGGAGTACAAGAAGATTCCCTTTGCCCGATATCATGCATGATACACAGGGAATTATGCAAAGAGGACTCTTCCTCTCTGGCCTGGGGCCCATGTCACAAAGATTTACCATCAATCTTACATTTGATTTACTTGGATTTTATGTGTGATAAATTAAAAAATATTTGATCAATCAATCATAATAAATCTTTGCGCTGCTGCTTTTGTTTGTATATATTCCAAATTTCTGAACAGTAATAATCTGTACGGAAATAGTACCATATAATCCGAAGAAAATGAACCGATTATGATATCATAAAAAACAGCAACCTTCATAAGTTTAAGGATGAAAGTGCTATCGAAATACCAAGAAATTTAACAAAAGAAATCAAATCAAGGCATCCCAGCGGCATTGTAAACCTAGGAATTAATTTTGCCCTAACAATCAACTCATTTTACACCATCTCCGATTCAATCATTGCAACAAAGAATTGACAGTTACATGCTATGGAATTGAGTATGTGCAG
This sequence comes from Amphiura filiformis, assembly GCF_039555335.1. NCBI lineage: Eukaryota > Metazoa > Echinodermata > Ophiuroidea > Amphilepidida > Amphiuridae > Amphiura > Amphiura filiformis. Next base: position 17,843,973 of record NC_092628.1, read on the forward strand.
ATCCAGTGCCATGGGAGTATGTATTAAATTCTTAGAGAAATTTGTATCATTCTGAATGATTTTCTTCAACACATCATAAGCTAAAATGGCTTCATTTTTGATGGCATAGTTCAATAACCATATAGCTTACAAGATGACAAGAAGTTGCAGAGGATGAGATTTTGTACCCAACTCATTCAAAGGTCATTCTATGAGTTCACAAACATACTGAGGTCAACAAACTTTGCAGCCTCAAAGATGTGTATGTTTAAAATGTTTAAGAACTGAGTGAATTTTCACCATCACCATCAATTGTTTCTCTTTTGAAAGTCTTTCTTTTAGGTGTGTGACTTCCCACAATCAATGGGCTATTCCAGTGGGCTACCTGCCGTGTCTGCAGTACCATAAAGGCACTACCGGTAATATTAGCAAAAGAGTTAAGAAATTTTACACAGTGGTGGCACCAGGAATATTTGGGGGGTTTTTGGGAGGGCAAAGTGAATTTTCTGGTGGGGGGCAAACATTAAAATTTGGACAAAATTGCCGCAAAAAGTGGAAATTTTCGTAATTTTGGGTTTTTACTGGGGGAACTGTGGGAGGCAATAGTTTTGACTGGGGGCATTCCCCCCCCCCATGCCCCCTGGTGCTGCCAAGAATTGTACATTTGTAGGAATTGCATAATAAAAGGGATGGCTAAGTCAATAAAATGTCCTGGATTTCGTTTATATGTTATCTAGTTTAATTTGCAATACTTTGGGCTGGTTGGTTATCACTCTTAGTTGCAGTAGAAGTAGTGATGTATGTAACAGGATTACCATAGATATACAATAGTTGAATGTTTTGCCCTGTAGACTGCACTAATCACCTGTCATGTCTGCAGTGGCATGGCCAGGGGGGGGTAAGGGGGCAGCTTCCCCCTTTTAGCCCATTTTTGACCATTTTCATCCAATTTTCCCCCTTGAAAGTTGCCTTTGCCCACCCTCTAAAAAAGTGCTTGCTGCACCACTGCATGTCTGTGTATGTGTGGAATCATAGGTTAAATACAATACAGCTCTTTTCAAAGACACTAATCATACAGGTGTGAATGATGTCAGCATAATTTGACATTTCTATAGAATTACGATCCAGGTCTTTATGACTATTCTTTGATAATCAATGGTGCGATGCAGAGTTACAGTGTACATCAGCTAACATCCAGTGCGGAGCATAACATTCAAAAATTGTATTCATCTATTGCTATTGTAATTAATCCTGTTACACCACTACTTCTACAGCAAATATCACTGTTGTACGTCTGAAGTCGTGTTCACATGGTCAGATATAAGTGAGTTATTACCGGTAACAGGCGACTAGACTGCGGAACTCAGTCCTCAATGATAGTCAGTCATTTATCTTTTGGTCGTTATATGACTATCATTTGAGGACTGAGTTGTTATAATATATTTTCCGAGGTGCAATTTCACACAATAGCTGGGGATTAGTGGGGCAGAGGTTATCTATTGAATCCTTTCATGACCACTGAAGCATAGTCAAGTCTGCCAAGGACACTCGGCACAAATTGAAAGACCATGTCAACTCTCGACAAAAGAATGCATGCATGTCAGGTCATACGACACCAATTTGGTGTTTGTTATGACACCTATTTGGTGTTTGTTATGCTCCTCGAAATTAGTACCTTACAGTCTATGTCTGACAGGCGACTTATAACCGGTAATAGGCGACTTATAACTGGTATTAAGTGACTTAAGTCCGACCGTGTAAACACTACTTGACTAAATTTCTTGCTGTTCTCAATTTGTTCATTTAATTTTTCCCCAATATCTTCCAATGTAAACAAACATTCATCTCCATCTCAGCACAGTATGTCCTTGACCCAATGGGAAATATTATCACTTCCGAAAATTGTCATAATGCGTCTAGTTGCCCAATCGATCAATAATATATCATTAGCGGACACTAATCAATAAATACCATACAATGAGTAAAACAATGCAGGAAGCGATACAAGCAATTCATTTTCACAAGGTTCAGCCAATTTAACTCTTTCCACACGGTTGTCGACTGCAGACGACGAGTTTCAATTTTTTTCAAATATTTCAGAATTGTAAATTCTCATGACCATATTTGGAGTCAGCATGAAAAATGCATCAAAATGAATACAATCAAGCCTAGTATTGGATCAGTGATTCTTAAAATAGCTCTTGATATTTTGAGAAAATTTTGTAAAACTTAAAGACTTTTTATGTTGAAGCCTATGGCTAGTAGGCAGAGTGTTGAGTGAGATTTCTGAAACAGGGATGCCAATGGCCTGAAGTGACTTTGCAGGCAAAGCGTGAAAAACAGGATTTTGGGGGGGGGGGTGGTAATTGCCCTTGGATTTTTCACCCTCCCCCCCCCCCCACTTGCATAACCCACCCAAGACAAAATAATAAATCAGTGAAATTTCAACTTTTTTCCCTCTTCTCCGGAAATTCAACCCCCCCCTCAAAAAAAAAATTCCAGTACTACCAACAAGCATGTCTGTATATACTTGGTCAATTGAATTTAAAACAAATGTACCCGCCCTTTTTACCACACCCTAATGAAAAATTCATTTGAATTGAACGAGTGTCATTTGATCTGTAAATTGAAGCATAAATTATAGATTTGTGCATGAATTCTTAAAGAAAGGTTACTACTCGGTTATAATTGTTTTTTTCCCAATGACGTAGTTTAACAAGTAAAAATGTATATCTCTAATCAAATTTGCTTGGCCAAAATGAAATGGCTGAAACATGAACGGTATTTGCATTCATTATACCACCCTGATAATACAATACTATGTGATAATTTCATTTCATTTCTATTTGATTTTTATATTTAAGATAAAATAAGATATTACAGCAGTTCAGGGGGCATATAGGTTCTATAGAGGAGATCCCAGGCGGAGGCACCATATTTAATGTTAGCTGTGGATATTTAAAAAAAAAAAATTATTTTCTTTATTTGTGAAAAATAAAGAAAATTATTAAATGTCCAAAGCTAATGCTAAATACAGCGTCTCTGCCTAATGTCCTACAAAATACAAAGTGTCACATCTGTCCCTGTGATTTAAAAGGAGTTTAAATAAAATTCCCTTAAACAGGGATGGTGGAGTACAAGAAGATTCCCTTTAGAGGATGTATATCATGCCCAATATCATGCATGATACACAGGGAATTATGCAAAGTGAAGGACTCCTCCTCTCTGGCCTGGGGCCCATGTCACAAAGATTTACCATCCATCTTACATTTGATTTACTTGGGTTTTATGTGTGATAAATTAAAAAATATTTGATCAATCAATCATAATAAATCTTTGGCAAATGCGCTGTTTTTGTTTGTATATATTTCAAATTTCAGAACAGTAATAATCTGTGCGGAAATACTACCATATAATCCGAAGAAAATGAACCGATTATGATATCAACGATCACAAGCGCAACCTTCATAAGTTAAAGGATGAAAGTGCTATCGAAATACCAAGAAATTTAACAAAAGAAATCAAATTAAGGCATCCCAGCAGCATTGTAAACCTAGGAATTAATTTTGCCCTAACAATCAACTCATTCTACACCATCTCCGATTCAAGCATTGCAGCAAAGAATTAACAGTTACATGCTACGGAATTGAGTATGTGCAGATCCAGTGCCATGGGAGTATGTATTAACATATTAAAGAAATCTGTATCATTCTGAACGATTTACTTCAACACATGTAATCAGTATAAGCTAAAATGGCCTCATCTCCGATGGCATAGTTCAATAACCTTATATAGCTTACAAGATGAGCTGAAGTCGTGGAGGATGAGATTTTGTACCCAGCACATTCAAAGGTCATTCTATGAATTTACAAGCATACTGAGGTCAGCAAACTTAATTGCAGCCTTAAAGATGTGTTTAAGAACTTAGTGAATTTTCAGCATTACCATCAGTTCTTCATCTTTTGAAATTCTTCCTTTTAGGCATGTGACTTTGCACACACAATGGGCTATTCCGATTGAAAAACATACACCCCCATATTGAAGACATGCCCTTAACCTTCCACACAGGGAGTGTGAATATCAAAATGGATTTTCCTGAATGGGTGACTCCATTTGAAGTCTATACACCCTGGGTGAATCCATTTGAAGTCTATACATTCTTGGTGAGAGATTAGGTCATGTTTTCCATATGGGATGAGGGATTTTAACTGGAATAGCTTAAATTATCAATACACATAGGAAATCAAATATTCTTTTCCATTAAACTTGTATTTTATTCCATTAAAGAAGGATTCATGTGGTATACTGGCGAATTCATTAAAACTAAAACCTCTTCTTTAGTAAACATCTAAAACATTTCTTATTGGTTTATGTTAAGATATCAGTATCCAATGCAAAATGCAGATTCTGATATCAACATCAAAGATGCCGAATTCTGCATACTGATCATGAATATGACTAAAGAAACCAAAAGTGTCCAGACTGAAGTGTTTAAACACGGTTCTCCTCGATTATATTTATGTTATGTATGCAAAGCTTTCAAGTGTTTTGCAGACAAGGAAGATACAAAAACAAAAAGGTGATATTTTTCCAGGATTTTGCTCAAAATAAACTTGTGTAAGAGGCGAGAGGTGAATGATATAAGAGAACTTGTATAATCAATTTTGAATGAACTAGCCTTGCAAAATTTCAAATGATGTAACGATACAAGAGCAGAACAGACAGAATTTCTGTTAAAAGCAATGAATCAATGTTTCTTTTAAAATTGATTGATAAAATATTGACAATTGTAGGAGTATCAGAATATTGCCTTGGTACACAGAACATATGACCTCAGTTGCAAACTTTATTTAAAGGTACATTTGTCATTCTAGCATCCTTATATGGTTTACAGGAGTATTTTGTGATCATAGCATTCTCTTTTTATGACATTTTTCAGTAGATATCCACAAAAAAGCTTATTCCCAAAATTTCAATTGATTCTGATTTTACGTTTGCAAGTTATGCATGATTATGTGTATTACACTGACAATGTGTTGTAATTTCGTTCTGGTATTCCAGAACGAAATTCAAATTTCACAATATCTTTGCTAAACGAATTAATCTGCAAGAAATATTTTGTACATAAACATTACGTACCGAGAGGTTTCCAATGATATAAATAAAAATCTCTACTTTTTTTGAGAAAAGTGGGGAAATGACGCTGTGGATCACAAAGTGCCCTTTTAATAGACAGATATCCAATCAAAGAATCAATGTTTCTTTTAAAATAAAATATTAGCAATTGTAGAAGTATCGGAATATTGCCTTCAGTACACAGAACATGTGACCTCAGTTGTATAACCAAACTTTATTTAAAGGTACATTTGTCATTCTAGCATCCTTAGAAAATTTCTTAATTCGATAAGTTAATCTTGCTTAACTATTTAAGCATGCGTACACATTACGCTGAACAAAGATCGAACGAAGACATTGCACTATACACATTTCATGAAAGTTAACGAGTCTATTAACGCCTAGCTATTATTAAAGCCAGCGAGGGTCACTAATGTCACATGATCACTTTCTTGCGTCGAACGAAGAAAGCGTACAAATTACAAAATTAGCTTCGTCGAACGAAGTATTCCTTCGTCGAAACAACCTTTTTAGGTTCATTGAACGAAGCAATTTTAATCTTCGAAGGAAGAAAAGTGCGTACACATTAGGAAAAACGATTTTTAATCTTCGTTCGAGGTTCATCAAAAGAAGAACATTGTCTAATGTGAACAGGGTCAATGTTTGTCAAATGACAAAACCTGCATGCAATAAAGCCTATGCACAAAAAATGACTTATTCCCAGGTCTAATGGTATAAAAATCACAACTTTTTTTAGAGTAGTGGTGGGATGAGGCTGTTGATCTTGAAGTGCTCCTTTAAATCAATCAATTTAGTGGTTCAACATTTTAAATCAGTTTGCAGGACAGACTGAAAATATTTACTTCAGATTGATAGAGGATTCCGATTAGACTATAAATTAAATCTGAAACTAAAACTAATATTGAAGGTCCCTTGAAATATTGAGAATCCAGAGAGCATATCATTTATTGTCATCTTGTAGTAAGTGTGCCGAGGCTTGTAAATCACTGCGCTTTTTTCCCCTTTTTTTTGAGTCCAAGTCATCTATCCATGTCATAATTTTCATCTTTTAATATAAAACTTAATGCCGGTAGCTGGTTTTCTGCATATGTCTTAATGATTATTTTCTAATACATTTGTTGCATACAAAAATAAATGTGCATCTGCATTATCTCCAGCGCTAGTATGAGAAATTTCATGTAAAACAGATCGATAAAATGTTTGCTGCCTAGCTACATATGCCTTCGGGCTAAATTGTGATTATTCCGTAAGCCACAGTAAGAGAACATAGTGCTATTCCAGTTGAAATCCACCCTCCCCCTTATTTAAGACATGACCTTAATCTTCCACACAAAGTGTGTGAATTTCAAATGGGGTTATATCCGAATGGGTGATTCTATATGAAATTAACACCCCTTGTGTGGGAGATTAGTAATGTCTTTCATAAGGGGTGTATGAATTTTAACTGGAAGAGTCCATATTGGCAATGATAGCAAGCCATCAGATCATCTCCCTTACAACTACCTGTACATCGCTGACCCAATCTTGTCCCATGCATCCTTTTGCAACATTAGTTGTCTTATAATCTGCGCTGTAGGTTGATCAGATTTCTTCCCGGGATTTCTTCATTTTAATTCCAGGCATGCTCGGATTTATTAACAAAATGTTTTTCATTGTTTTAAGCCCTGCCAAGGTGCATTATAGGCAAATCTCTAATTATTTTTTTCTCATTTCCGATCCTTTTTGAGTGATTCTTTTCAAACAAGTATATTTTTTATATGCCTGTTTTATAGTTCTGACTCTAATACAAGTACTTTCAAGTTTTTGAGCTGCAAAAATAAACTTTGTGGGTTTTGATTGGGGAACATTCACAAATTAATAATTTTCCAATGTTTCATTAAATTCAGAGTGAATCTATTCCAGTTACTGAGATCTTTTAACCCTAACCGCCTAGGGGCTTTTTGGCAACGGGAAGGGAAAGAAGGAAAGAATAAAGAGAGAAAAGAAGGAAAGAAGTTGTTTGCTCTGGGTGGGATTCGAGACCCTCGCATGCCAAGCACTCGGTCGGCGACACTTTGCCACGGTCTTGGGCTTCGCTGGCCAGCTTAAACCGTGCCTATATATCACTTAGGGCGATTGCGTCATCACACCACGTGGGATGCATGCACGAACAGCGCATATACCAAGTAGTATTTTGTAGTATTCAGGGTTAGGGTTAATGGAAGCCTATACTGAGTTTCGATAGTGGTAACCTAACCCTAACCGCCACTGGGCTTTTTGGCGACAGGAAGAATAAAGAGGAAAGAAGGAAGGAATCCCGAGACCCTTCGCATGCCAAGCACTCGATCGGCGACACTTTGCCACGGTCTTGGGCTTCGCTGGCCAGCGAAACTGTGCCTATATATCACTTAGGGCGATTGCGTCATCACACCACGTGGGATGCATGCACGAACAGCGCATATACCAAGTAGTATTTTGTAGTATTCAGGAGGGTTAGGGTTAAGCCACAAGATTTACACTGGAATAAATGTTTTGTCTGCAAAAAAAAGCTACCTCTGGTGAAAGAAACCACTTTTAGGTCCTTTTGGAAGCTAACAAAAATTAACTTGTTGGCCTGTTGCATAAAAAAGTCTGATCAGCTCAAATGTTCCCCTCCCCCAACTCCTGGTTATACACCCACTGCTAAAAAACTGCTTCTACATATTTGTGACACGGTCAAGGGAAATGAGTCGGATGTCGCTAATATTGATTTTTAGATATTGGCAAAGAAAGCTTTGAAATTCTTTTGTTTTATATTGTTTTCAACGAATGATAAATTGATGTAAATTTGCAAAGAAAAATTGTATCAACATGGGATTTTCAGTTTCTGGAAGCTCTATATCTTCTTTAGAAACGTATGTAAAACTCATTTTCGACCAGGGCCGACATGCGACTCATTCCCCTTGATCATGTCACATTTGTGTCTTTCAATGATCTGTAGGCTTCAATAAAAAATGTCCTAATTTTGAGAACCAATACCAGGCTTGTTTGTACTCATTTTAATTCATTTGTCATGCTGATTCCAAATTTGGTCATGAAAATGTACAATTCTGAAATTTTAATTAAAATAAATTTTAAACTTGCCGTCTGCAGGTGACACCCGCATGGAGAGGCTTTAAAGAGATATAAGAGATGAGGATTTAAGATTGCAATATAACTCCAAGGAAGCTTAACTCATTTGCAAAAATACCTGTAGCATTCTCAGACGTTCCGATATTTGCACACCCAGCCAGCCCAGTTTGCTCAATGACAAACTCGCCATTGGGCTATTCCATTTAAAATCCACACTACCCCTGTGGAAGATTTTGAAAATATCTTTCACAGGGGGAGTATGAATTTCAAATGGAATGAACACATAGGCAGCTCCATTTGAAACTCACCCTCCCTCTGTGAAAGATTCAAGATGAATTTTTCTCAAAGGGGGTATGAAATTCAAATGGAGCTGTATAATGTGCTCATTCCATTTGAAATTCATACTCCCCCTGTGGCAGATATTTCAAAAATCTTCCACAGGGGGAATGTGGATTTTGAATGGAATAGCCCATCGCCAATACTTCCAGCGCAATCCTGTCAGACCGAATTATTGTGAAATTTGCTATAGCCAACTCGTCTGGGTTTTGTTACTATAAATATAATATTGCTGAGTGCTACTGTATATTGACATCGTTTATTACGGACGGCTCGCGGACGGCTCGCGGACATAGCGATTCCGTTCGTACCAGGTCCCTCCTCGCATCTCTTAATCCTTTGCACACCTTTTAAAATGAAAAAAAAAGTCAGATTTCCTCAAAATTGTGATGCAATCTCACTCAGAATTACTAAACCAACACTATACATGCGTATTCATTTGAACATTTTTGTAACAATTTTCAAATATTGACTCACAAATTTAAATTGCTACAATTTTTGAAAAAAATATATATACGGCCTGTCAATTTCCTTTAAAAGCATTTTAATATTGAGTGCAATTACAAGGTATTTATTGTTATTCCATTCAAGCTCCATATTTGTTCAAACGTTATATAAAACCCTTCGGCTATGACTTGCCAGTGTTCAAAATTAAATGATACAAAGCTAAACAAGTAAAATGAGGTCGGCCCATAATGACGCACACCCATGGGCAAACCAGGGTGACAGAATTTTTCAGGGCAAAGGTGTGGAAATGCCACAGCCTTGAGTTACTTCCAGTTGGAAGAAGACTGTCAAACACTGGAGGTTTTGCAAACGGACCCTTGTATAAAGCAGTGCTGGTCCACTGATCTTGGCTACCCTCTTTAAATATGTCTGAAAAATGTATTTTTTTTAAATGTATGTGTACTGTATTTTAGCAGTAAAGTTCCTAATTGTGTGAACGAAAAATGATGATTCACTTCTGCATTAAGCATAGTTTAAAACACTGGAAACATATTTCAAGAAATTAAAACTGTGCCTTTCTTCTGAAGATGTCTTTCCCATATAATATTAATTGAGTTCCAATGTATATTACATTTTCAACATTAAATCTTAAAAAATACATAAATAAATAAAGACCTATGGTATAATTTGTATCCAATCACAGCAACAACATTCAACAGTCCCATTTCTGCCAAAATAATTGGGCTTTCCCCCTGTGGAAGAATTTGGAAATATCTTCCACGTGGGGATATGAATTTTGAATGAAATGAAATACAGGCAATTCCATTTCAATTTCATATACCCTCTGAGAAAGATTCAACCTGAATTTTCCACAAAGGGAGGGTAAGTTTCAAATGGAGTTGGTTAATGTGTTATAAATTCCATACTCCCCTGTGGAAGATATTTCAATTTTTTTCCAAAACGGGAATATAGACATTTAATGAATTAGCCCATTCCATTCCTTAAATTCAGAACATTTTTAAAAATGAGGAACATAGTGTCAACCATTACAACTACTCTGATAAAACACAATTATTACCAAATGTATGCAAGGCCCCTTCCCAACCGAGTCCAACTTGCCATTCCTTTTAAAGTGATATTTGTCCTTTTTGTCCTTTTTCTGAAACAGCATCAGGTCATTCAAGCCATGTAAGTGCCACTGGCCAACGTGGAACAGGCCTCAAGTGCAACCACTTAAGAGCTATGAAATACCCATCTAGAATTCTGGCAAATATGTAACCTATATTCTGTAACATTTCATGTCATTGAAGGAAAAAACACACAAAAAAACAACTTGTTATTATCAACTTTACTTTATTAACTAAATTCTAAGTCAATGAGGATTTGGGGAAGGATTTATGTAAGCAATTGCAATGATGCATGTTGTGATAAGCATGTCTATGGAGAACATGCAAGTCAATTTCTTCATGCATATTCCAAAAGTATTGAAGTCCAGTCACCTCAAACACAAGTGCATCCTGGTTTTTCTTTAAAGCATTATGCCTAACTCTCTTCACGCGGGTGTCGACTGCAGACGACATGTTTAAAAAAAATTCAAAAATTTCAGACATGTAAATTTTCATGACCATATTTGGAATCAGCATGAAAAATGCATTAAAATGAGTACAAACAAGCCTAGTATTGGTTCAGTAGTTCTTAAGATAGCTCTTGATATTTTGAGAAAATATTTCAAAACTTGACATTTTACCGTTGAAGTGCATGGCTAGCATGCAGAGCACTAAGCATGTTTTGTTTACTGTGTATAGTTTGACCTATCAAAATGAGGACATAATCAAGAAAACAACTTGATCATATATTTACATAATGATGAAAAACTTTTAGCTTTAATTTGACGTAAATATCACCAGAATGTGATGACGTAAGAAAGCGGAGGTATAGCTGAAAGCGTTGGATATGTCTAGTCATTCCTTCATGTAATTTTATACAAAATTAGGGTTAGAGTTAGGATTAGGCTTAGGGTTAGGATTAGGGTTAAGCTTATGTCAGGATTAGCTTACAAAATAATTACATGAAGGATTAGAAATTAGGAGTAGGATTAGAGTTAGGATCAGGATTTGGCTTTGGTTATAATTAGCTTACACAAAATAATGACATGAAGGATTAGAAATTAGGAGTAGGATTAGAGTTAGGATCAGGATTTGGCTTTGGTTATAATTAGCTTACACAAAATAATTACATGAAGGATCGCCCCAATAAAGAACATAAGGGTTTGAGGATTAGGGTTAGGATTAGCTTACACAAAATAATTACATGAAGGATTACAGTTAGGTTTAGGATTAGGGTTAGGGTAAGAATTAGCTTACGCAAAATAATTACATGAAGTATTAGGGTTAGGACTAAGATTAGGGTTTGGATTAGGCTTAGGTTAGGGTTAGGATTAGCTTACACAAAATAATTACATGAAGGATTTGGGTTAGGACTAGGATTAGGGTTAGGATTAGGCTTAGAGTTAGGGTTATCTGATCTCACACAAAATAATTACCCCAATAAACAACATAAGGGATTTAACGGTAAATCAGCTCATAATATAACTCAAAAACATCTTTGACGACATTGTCCTCATTTGGTCTGACCGAGTCTCATACGGTAAAATATTCTGATACGCGATGCATGGCTCCTTCATCTCCTTGCCATGCAACTGACCCAATTCCATCCATCTTTCAAACTTCACTACTCGCAAAATGGCATCCTCAAAATCAAAAACATTGTGATGGTGACATTGTTTTCATTTTCATCGTTTATAAATAAATTAAAAAAACATCTTTCACGGAATGTACAAGTGGGTTACAGATCCATTTCCTGAAAATTGACCAGACCCTTGGACACCAGAGAAGGTATCCTACACTTCCCACAATTCATTTCTTCAATTTTCTGTACTGATTTGCTAGATCTAGTGCAACATGGGTTGATAGTGATGAAATATACCTCAATGAACAGAGCATATCCATATCTTGCAAAATATATTCATTTCTTGACTATCAACCCATGTTTAGCCAATCTATTCTCAACATGAAAACAAAGGAAACCTGTACAAAGTAATAGGAGTATCATTTGCTGTAATGAGGTGATGCATCATGTTGCAAAGGATTCTAGGAAGGGTAAAATCATGGACGAAAGAGATAACAGACCATGTCCAAGCAGTCAAAGTCTCAGCATCACCTGATAATGAGGGCCAATTATTCCATGAAATGTGACAGGCAAAACTGCTATGCAGTACGCATGCACCGCGTATTTTTACGGTCTTTTGCACAAATGTGAAGACATGCAATGCTGGCGTGATTGTTAGACACAGCACATCGAACAATCGGCCCTCATGAATATGCACAAATTATGCACAGGGGACTTTGACTGTTGATACATAGTCTGTGGGTAAAATATCTTCTCTGCTTGCTTAGTGCTTGGACATATCATGTTTGGGCCAATTGGGGGCTTACATGCAGCATTCAGTATTTAGGAAACAGGCTATGGCAGCGTTAAAAAGGGATATGTATCACCCAGCGAACACAAAACGTTTTACAAAAAATGTAAACGTTATATTAAGGGCATAAAACGTTTTAATAACATTCCAAAAACATTTTTGAAAACTACATGCAAAACATGTTTTCATAAAGTTACTAAAGAGATGACAAAAATTTATATTGTTCAAAAATGTTTGCCAAAATTATTTTGGAATAACATTTTGAAAACATTTTAAAATGTTCTTGTAGTATTCTTTCATATAAAACTTTTTAAGCAGACATTTAAATGTTATTAATATGTTTTGAATAAAACCAAAATGTGTTTACAACTTGTTTTTAGTCTTTTAAGAACATGTTTTTGTTTGTGGACACTCACTTTAAAAATTCTGCTTTTTTGCTGAAAATTCATTTTTGGATTTTTTTTAATGGCCTCATTTTAAGAAATTGACATCTCTGCTTTTCTAGTAATAATTGGTTCCCCAGCAAGAACATTTGTACATGTAGATTACCATAACTGTCAACAAAAACTCGCTAAAAAAATCAATTCATCAATTTAGTCCATTAAATGTCTGCAAGAAAACGTTTTTTCGCTCTGACGTTAAACTATTTTTAAGTGACAACCGTGATTGGAATATAAAAAATAAAACTTGATGACTTCATGAATTCCATCACAAGATGACAATTCTGTAAGATAAACATCAGCATAGAGTAATGACCCCTGCGAATATTGGACGATTGACCGTCGCAAACATCAAGGAATCTTTCAAGATGAGGGCTTAATAATGTTTGACGTGTCCCTCGCTCTTTACCCGCATAAATTGACAATATCATTAACCCCTTGTGTGCTGAAGGGGTTGTTCAAGACAGCTGTAAAGATTCTGGCAACTTTATTGGTTGTTAGCTTGTGTTATTTGAGATCACAAGATAACTTGAGTTGTCCATTCAAAGACCTTTCGATTGCGGTGAAAAGATTGCATCTGACGACTTGATCTGTTGCCCCGGCCGTTGTCAGTCATAGTCAGCTTTTTAGGATATTCAATGTATATTCAATGTGTGTAAATTAGGTAGACTACTATATGAAACATTAACAATAAGGCGATAAAAAAAGGATTAACTTTGTTGTGGCTATATTCATGTATTTAAAATCTGACATATTTTTGGACCAAAGTGGACAGATTTTGACTTAAAAAAATGTGAGTGAAGCGAGTGAAAAAAAACAAAAAACTTTTCGTGGATTTTGGTGATTTTTAGGGTTATTTCAGAATTGGAAACCCGCCCGAATATCTGACCCTATTTGAAAGGTCTGTCCGCCCATAGAACAGGGTCCTTTTCATCGCCAAAAGCTTTATGGGTTAATATAGTCACTACAAATAGAAACTAGTGACCAACTATGATCAACATGGCTGAAAGCACGTGGCTACGATGGCTGATTATGATGTTGACAGAAGAAAGAAGAAGAAAGAAAGAACGCGGTAAAAACAAAGCATTCGACAGAAAATAATGGGAAAGACATTCAAAGATCAAACATGTTTTGGTGCCTTTTTTCTTCAGGTAACGGAAGTTGGGCCCCTACCCCTCAATACCCTGGACTTGTTCCCTGACAAAAAATGCCGCTAGCGGGTAACTTGCAATACAACAAAAGCAATAAACGTGTATGTCAAATTTTCACCAATACTTATTAAATAAATGTCAAGTAGTTCAAATATCTGGTAGGCTTGCAAAGTGTTCTATGGTTACCAGTGCCTTCCTGACTCAATACATGGAAAACACGATAATCAGATTGAATAAAGAAGTCCCGGAAAGAAGGACCAGCTCTGATCATGTCAGTGACGAAACTAGCACATATAACGCCACAAGAATCAGAATTCATCACTTATTTCAGTTTTACTCCTTCAAGTAACACATAGTGTTTATGTTTCATGGACGTGCTACTGCATACTGGACACTTGTCATCTTGTTTTTGCTCAGCGAGTCGCACACAAATACTTCAATGCTCTTGTTTACAATACCAATCAACTTTGCTCCACTTTATGAACAGAATTCAAAATTCAATCTTAGAATGCTTTTGTAAAAGTCATGTACACTCTGCCCATTACCCGTATGTTATTCATTTAATTTGATAGGTCATTATTTCATTTTTTTATAAATTATGGAATGGTCACATAAGAATTAAAAACAAGCTTCTCTTCTTTGCTCATCATATATGTTTTTTAAGTATAGCCAATCCATATCAATTAGTAAATGCTTGGTGATGGACAAAGTCAGCTTTGGACAAGCTTTCTTAATAATTATAATCAACATACGATTTGGAAAAGATGATTTATGTTTGCATGTGATACTATACGCACCACCTTTTCTATTTTTCAGTATTTTCTACAATAAAGGTAACCCTTCTTATTCTAAAACTGGAAAGTGTATATGAAATTATCTTGATGACAATAAAATTACTCATTCACTTATTTTGTTACATTCATAATTTTTGTTTGTTTGCTTGCTTGTTTTGTTTATTGAATTACATAATTAACAGTAGCCTTAGATTGGGCTATTCCAATTGAAATCCATACACCCCATGTGGATTACATGGGGTTACCTGAATGGGTGAATCCATTTAAATCTATAAACCCGGCCTAAGTGGGAGATTAATTCATGTCTTCGATAGGGTGTTGTATGGATTTCAAATCAATTAGTCCATTATATACTAGCACCGATTCAGTGCCAAATAGTGCATCACGCGCGCCGTTACTACGTGAACAAGCATGGACCGCTTATAATAGCGGGCATCACAGTCAGCAAACTGAGATAGTTATATCGAAGGCCTATGGTTCTATACTTGCACTTGAATCAAACCAGAGAGCAGGACAAAATGCAATTGAATTGACAATGGGCTAATCCTGTAGAAATCCATATGGAAAAGGGGGTGTATATTTCAAATGGAGTCACCCATTCAGGCAGCTCCATTTGAAATTCACACTCCCTTTGTGGAAGATTAAAGTCATGTCTTCCATAGGGGGTGTATAATTTTCAAATAGAATAGCCCAATAATAACAGTTTTTACAAAGTAATAATTCCTAGTAATTCCTGACCCTCATGTGTAAGCTACTTTTTCTCTAAAATGAAAATAAAACTTCAAATTCTGACATTTGTTATAAATCCTCTTTTATCCTCACATCATAAATTGCTTAATCAAAATAATAGAAGTGAAAATTTAACTTAGCTTTAGTTTCCACCTGCTATGGATCTATCTTAAGATGAAGCAGGTGTAAAAATAATATTAATATAAAAGCAATTATTAAATTGTGTAATATCGAAGATTATTCAACTCAAGATAAAATGAATTGTGTGTCTCGTAGCTTGTGAGACGAGACACGGTGTAGTTTTGCCTCTTAAATTGATTCACAGGAATTACACTATTCAAATCGTTGCAAGTTAATTTTAGGCTTTCTGAGCTCAACTCAAAATACTACCAGTTTAAGGTTATACTAAACAGGGTTTAGCTTATATGACTGACAATAAATCTGTAGTAAACAAGGTTATGCTTAGTATGATTAACCTGAAATCTCTACTAAACAGGGTTAAGCTCATAATATGATTGACCTGAAATCTCTAGTAAACAGGGTTAAGCTTAGTATGAAATCTCTACTAAACAGGGTTAAGCTCATAATATAATTAACTTGAAATCTCTAGTAAATAGGGTTAAGCTTAGTATGATTAACCTGAAATCTCTACTAATCAGGATTAAGCTCATAATGATTGACCGGAAATCTCTACTAAACAGGCATAAGCTCACATGATTGACCTGAAATTTTCTAACATGCATATAAAGCATGAAATTAAATGATTCTTTTTATAAGCCTAGAAGCAAATTTAAAAATTATTATTTTTACAAGCATATTCAATCTGAAACTACTTATCCATATCCCGAAGCTTAATCAGAAATTATTGAAAGCTTGAAATCCTATGATTACAGAAAAACTAGCATCTTGGTTCAACCACAGGGTAAGCACTCATAGTAAAGTGACAAGGGGGAAAGGTGAGAAAAATGTGGGTCTTTATGGAGCAAATGCTTTAATAAGATTAGGGTCTTTCATGGGCAAAAGCCAAACATTAGAGTTCTACATTAGTGGCAAAAGGTGATAATTAGTATGATTTGTAGTTGTAGTTAGAATTTTGGAAAACAGACTGAGATCAGTGAAAACTTTCAAAAAGGGGTCTTTTGGTGAGAATTTTGTTGCAAAAAAAAGGGCATCTTATCTTTGAGGTGCAAAAAGGAAAACTATGGGGGTCTTTAGGGGCAGAGGACAAAAATACAGGCGATCCAAAGAGGGGAGTATAATGCAAAACTAAATATCGAGTGCCCCGAGGTTCAAAGAAGGGTTCTCTAATCAATCTTGATATCTATTGCTCAAGTCGGTAGCGCATAATTTCAAAGCTTGATATGTACTACGCCATTCTCCCTAAGGGCAGGGGATAAGTTTGTTTGCTAAATTGGTTATCCTTATCAATATACATGCTTCAAATTTGGATGCATACATGTATATCGTGTTGTAGTGTTCATCAATAATATCACAGTATTGTTTATCAATCATCCCATATAAAGTCTCTTGCTCTGCAAGTGATGTCACAAGTACCAGACAGAGGCATCCATTAACTATAAAATTACAAAAAACTCCTAAATGTTTCATCACTAATGTTAGTAAGTGTTATTATTTTATTTACTTATTTCATTCATCTTGTGGGTAAGTGGGTATATTAAACCTTCTAATGCATAGCAGGCACGTATAAAGAACTTCAGCAACCAGGGGGCATGAATTTCTTGGTGAGCTAAGAAATGATCATGAAACATGTAAATATAACATATTGAAGCTTGAATGGTCAAATATGATTTAAATTGGAACAAATTCGTGCAGAGTGTGCCTAAATTTGCTTTTTTTTAAGCTGAAATGGTCAAATATGAGATTAATTTTGTCAAGAGAACATCTTTCTCTTCTAAGTTTCTCTTCTTCTTTTCTCCAATTACTCATATCTCTCTCTTAATTAGTGGATAATTAAATCTGGTCAACCAGAAAAACTCACATTTTGGTCAGATGGAATCACCGACGTTTCGGCCAAAACCTTTGGCCTTCAGCTGGGTGGATGATTTAGGGTCATCCGAGGTCAATCGATGAGGAAGTTGCTTGATGACCCGATCCCAACCATGTGACAGATTCACTCTAACGCCCCGCTCCTGTTGAGTGACGGTTGTTCGCCTCGTACTCCACACTGCTTCTTTGACTCCCGTTCGAACCAACGGGGTTCACGATCCAAAATGACAACGTCGTCAGTGTCATATCTCTCTCTCTTTTTTTTTTATACCCGGGAGCGTGCACCCATTTATAAAGGGCTGTATATGCTACTGCATACAGTTCTATGATTAGCAATATTCTGACTGTCCTCACAAGGAGTTATGGTGGTAATGGCTTCAATTAGGCTTTCATTCGGCCATTTTCAGCTTTTGCAAACTAAAATTTCAAACAATAATAGTGCAAAATGCTCCAGCATATGGCTTCAATTGAGGCCTTCATTTTGCAACTTTCTAACTTCTTGGGGGCACACCCTAAGATATCCTCCTGCGTCGCACAAGCGTGAAGTGATGGGCGGCGATTTTTTACATTTTCCACATTTTTCTCAAGTTGAGCCCCCTCCGACTGCTCAAGATCCGGCAGAGTTTTTGACCGCCCATGAGACCAGAGACAAACCTTTGTTTGCCTCATGGTTGTTTGATGTGATCATTTATTAGTTTTTCAAACAAAACATAATGTACAACCCACTTTTAGGCTTAAACAGCTTAAAGCGGTATCATGCTAATGTATACAGAGACTTTTGAGTCATTTTCATTTAATTTCCCCTTATTTACAACATTATTCACTTTCACAGCATTTTTTAAAGCTTTTTCGGATATAAAATGTAGGCCTATCTATTTATGACAAGATTGGTGACGCTATTTAGATACTGTAAATTACTCTTTCAGGCTTTTAATACAAATAATTCCTGTTATTTTTTGAAGAAATATGTTTATAAAATTTCTTTGTTGCTGGTTTCACGTATTCCACCTGTTTTAATGGCAGTATTGATTACCTACCCTTTGCAAATTAAGAAGAATGATTTACGATGAATAGCGCCACCTATAGTTTGCAATTACTTAATAATGAAGCCAATTCTGTATACCTCAAACAACTGTGGCCTAATCACAATGACAAATTGAGACATGACGATGAATATGAAGTCAGAGTAATCTATCAAAGTAGCTACAAAAAACCCAATCACTTTTAGACACAACCTGACTTTGCATGTAAGACAAAGTATACTTGCATCACTTGCCAAGCGTGGTTATTTTAATATCATTTTTTTTATTGACTGCGAAGACTGTCAGAATAGAAAATGTCTGGTCATTAGTTACTTGCCAATATGACCACTTGTTCAGTGCCTATATGGGAGGACGAGTTAGCGCAGCGGTAATTCCCTCACTTTGCACCACTGAGGTCCCGGGTTCAAGCCCCGGCGCGGCCCAAAGACTCATGTGCACTTGGTTTATCCCAATTCCATGCACGCTTTCGCAGTTTTTCTCCGGGATCTCCAGTTTCCTCATGTATCGCAAAAATCGGTGATTAGTTGTTTGGTTATCAAAAACTTCCTTCACCCAATGGAATTTGAGGAGCTGCACAGATAATTGGTGGATGTTGGAAATGCGGATAGGTGTACGCCGTTCGGCAGCAACCTAGTTGATGTGATCTGATTGTGATGATTCACCATTGCAGCGAAATTACAGTCCTCTAAGATCTGGTGAAAGGCGCTTTATAAATCCAAAATTTATTTATTTATTTTTATATGGGACAATAACAACCCCTCTCTGACATACAAATTTGCACCCCCCAGGAACTAGAACTAGTTCTAGCCAATATCAGCAATTTGCTCAATCGGAGGATAGTTAAAATCATCAGAAGTCAGGTTTTTGCACCTTTGTTATCACATAGATGTGTTTTATCATAGCCTGCTAGTAGTTAAGCCAAAAGCTGTGTATTAAACACAAAATAAGATTGAATCTGCAATATTTCTACTTAAATATAATTTTTACTTCCGCCGCAGTTCCGCGATCGGCTCGAGTGTGGCTATCAAATTCCCAAACCATGGCTAGTGTATGCATGTACTAAACAAAGCAGATCATGGGTGTTAAATTTTATTGGGGGTAATGAAAAAGCTATCTTCTGATACCAAAATCTCATTTTGATGAGGACAAAATAATGGGGGATGCCACTGTTCATCTGGTCACACACACTTATGTATAAACTATTTATTTTTAATTTGGAAAATTTGTTATTTATAATATTTTTTCAATATTAGTGAACACAACGTAAAGCAGTAATGGTGTATGTCGCATTTTGTATCTCAGCTCTTCATATCTACTTGGCTTACAAGATAAGATATCTTGCACTTCCCACAATGCATTGCTTCCATTTCAATATTCTGTACTGGTTTGATATCTAGTGCAACATGGGTCGATAGTGACAAAAGATACCTCAATGTACAGAGCACATACAGATCATGCAAAATATGTTTATTTCTTGACTATCAGCTCATGTTTAGCCAATCGATTCTCAACATGAAAACAAAGGAAACCTATACAAAGTACCGGTAATAGGAGTGTAATTTGCAATGGCCAATTCCAAGCATCATTCCGCAACGCGAAGTTTGCATATGCAAATTAGGGTCTTTTGGAAAAGTTTCTCCCACCTTAATCTTTCACTTACCAAAAATAGTTTCCATTATACTGTTCACCTCATTTGCTGCTGCATTAAAAAGAATTCATGTGCAAACTTCGCGTTGCGGAATGATGGTGCTTGGAATTGCCCAAATAATGAGGTGATGCGTCATGTTGTAAAGGATTCTGGGATGGGTAAGTTAGTAAGCTGTCTTCTCCACTCACAATCTGGGTGGGTAGGGTGCTTATCGCAAGTATCGACAAAAAGATACTATCAACACAAGGAAATAAGACAAGTGATGGCTAATACCTTCATTTCATGTATTTAGATCTTGGTGAGATGGCAAGAAAACTACCTGACATGGCTGGCCTACTTCCAAACTCTTGTTTGTTCTATTATTCTCTTTCTGATTTTGTGTGTCTGTCTGTTTCTCTCTACATCCTTTCTTTTCTGCTTCTTTCCTCCCATCTCCCTCTTTCTTTCCCTTTCACCCTCTGGCCCGTTCCCTCCCTTTGCCTCAATGCATTTCTGAAACTTGACAGCCCAGCAGTGTTGCACTTGATCGCAATCAACTCCTGTCAAACTAAAAACTTTGAAAAGTTATCAAAAATACAATATCTGTATCATCTCTGTATGATCCAAGTTGCAACTTGACTATAGTGTATCTTGCTTTAGGTTGAGAGTAACGCCATGTTGGATATTGCAGTAGCATATTTGAGTCAGTGCGTTCACAAGATTGCATTGCCAGTATATGGACAAATCACCCTTCTACGCATGTGTATACGCCCCACAGGATTAGGTTAGCACCCGTGATTTGAATCTACCAGTGCGAAATCCATCATGGCGTTATTCTCAATTTGAGACAAGACAGACTGTAGAGTCCGCCAGGAAAAACATGTCAGACTATGTTTTACAGTTCAATGTCAACATAATTCAAGGAGTGGCATGAGACATTTTTGTGTACATCAAACTAGCCTGTTCCTGTCAAACCGCAGACCTTGTGTCAAACATAATCTTTTGTAAGACGGACAAACTCCATTGTTTTTATCACAAATCTGACATCTTGCCGGATTAGCTTCAACAGTGTCTACTGCATTCACTGCTCAAATTATTGGCAGACAACAGGCCATAGAAAAAAATTATTCCTTAGAGCAGAAAGTGCTGCAATGATAATAAATCGGACTGCACAAAAAGTAACGCAGCTGTTATAAATACGTCTATAGCCGCAGAACTAATAATTGTGTTCACAATATTTCAACATAGAAAGACGGATGATTTATTTACGCATTTTGATACCCCATGTGTCCAATTTCGTTCAATATTAACAACACATCAGTGTTTTTTAAAGAAAAATACCAGAATTTAAAAGTTGCAGCTATTTATATTGATTTGAAGTCAGCGCAAAGATAATTGGAGGATTTTATGTGCCACAAAGCTTGCGTAATAACCATTGATCGCTGTAAACTGCAACTTTTGAATTCAGGTATTTTCTTTAAAGGCACTACTGTGTTGTAAATATTGAATGACATGTGACAAATGGGGTATCAAAATGTGTGTAAATAAATCATCCTTCTTTCTATGTAGAAATATTGTGAAAACAATTATTAGTTCAGAAGCTATAGGCGTATTTATAACAGCTGCGTTACTTTTTGTGCATGTACTTTAGTTTAACTTATCTACAAGCCAACAACACAAAAACCATTGATAGTGTTAGGATTAGAGTCGGGTTATGGTTAGGTTTAGGGATTAGGGCTTATGTTATAGGTTAGGGTTAGTGTGAAGTTTAGGGTTAGCGAAAGGATAAGGGATTACAGCTAAGTTATTAGGGTTTCAAACTACTGACAGTTTGGACTATCGCCCTGTAACTGAGCGCTTTTATATTTTCAAAAAACATTTTTATCACATAATTCCCTAAATATGTCTAACCCACGCAACTAAAAGTTATTCTTAAACACTTGAGAATGTTCTTGCAATCTTATTGGTTGTTAGCCCTGTGATATGACACAATATCACACACTTTCGCGTGTGTGTCGGCGCGATACTCAATACTCACTATTAGAACCAATTGGAGGTGCATAGCAACAATGGGACTAATTTGATTAAAACTTGGTATACTTAGGATTAATATATCTATTTGAATTGAAGTGTTTAAGAATGAGAATAAAGGTATTGTTTTTAGCCGCTGTCATGCATCTATCATCTCATACAACACACGACATCGTTATTTTTGGTGTAAAACAGCTCAGCGGATTGTTTCACTTAAAATAATGATGTCGCCCATGTTATATGAGACGATAGATGCATGACAGCGGCTAAAAACAATACCTTTATTCTCTAAATATCTATCACACACATCCCTTTTAAAGGGATTTTTATTTAATTAAGTATAAGGAGAGGGAGACCAAGACATTGCTGTACTACATATTAATTAAGCTCCCCTTTCTGATCAAAGTAGGGCCTGGTTTCCATGACCCCAAGATGCGTTTTACTCTTAATTCTTGCAATATATCTTAAATTAATTCTTGCAATTATTTCTGCATTACAAAATAAAATGCAATAATGGAAATTCATCTCAAGTTATAGCTAAATCAAGACCATTAATAATGGTCACAAAACAGATAAATTGCATTCTTCCCCTTAGATAAAAGGATGTTATTTTCATCTTTACTTCCATGTTAAATGTAACCTTCAGTGGATTGGTTTTGCTTTTGAAATCTTTCTCCATTATCACAACGACAAAAGAAACTTGCTTCTTAATTTGTTTCTATTTATAGCATTTCATTCAAAATCAAATCAAATTGTGATCCTTTTCCTCTTTTCCTTAAGTGCACCTTAAAGGTCCATTCAGTGATCTCAGCGTAAGTGTAAAAAAATTTAAAATGAAGTATAAATTGCCTAAAAGTGAAGAATAAGTAATTAAAAATTTACATTAGGTATTTTAGAAATGCAAAATTTGGCATAAAAAGAGGAAAACAGTAGTTGACACAAGTTGAAGCACATTCAAATACATGTAGCTAATTTCTCTTCTAAGTGGAGAAATTACATATTCCTGTCAAATGTCTCACTTTGTCTTTAATACACAACTTTCAGGCTGTTGACACATACAGTAAGCCAAAAAATTAAGGTACCAGTCATGTTCACCACTCGCATATCCTAAACAAAGACAGATATGTCATAATTGGAACCAGCAGCCAATAGCTGCATCTTTTAGCTCGAATTTAAGACCTCGTTTGTTGAAATTGTTCAAGAAATAAAGATATGACGATCCAAAAACCCAAGGAAGATGCCAATGTAAAAGTTCCAGTTTGCTACATTGCGTGCCCTATTGATTTCCACACAATGCGTTCACGAACAAGAGAACCAGCGCCGTGCTTCCATTGATTAACACGTTAAAATTAGCGTCATGCTTTCATTGATTAGAACACGAAAGTGCAACTTTTGATTTCGTCTCTTTATTAGGTTTTAGACCACTGTTTCTTTAATTTCCAACCAATTTCAACAAATGAGGTCTTAAATCAGAGCTAAAGAGTACAGGTATTGGCTATGTGTTTTAATTTTTTGGTGACAAAATCTAAATTTGGATAATTTTTACTGCAAATCACTGAATAGACCTTTAATAATAGAGTGCTATTCCTGAGTGTAATGTAATAAATTTATCATTACTATGGTTATGCAGTGACTTCAACCACCTTTCATGAAATTTAAAAATAAATAATGTGAAAAGTCTGACACATTTGGTGTGTGTTTGTGGGGTTCACTATAAATCAGAATTGTTTCTAACATTTGCAAAATCATGCAAACAGTTCTAAAGAAGCACATGCAATATATAGGCCTATTATAGTAAAGACTTGGATGCATAGACAAGCTTGTCTGTAGTCACAGTGGTGCAAGGAAAGCAGATGAAGAAATACAAACAATTCTAAGATCTTGCAATTTTTTTATTGGCAAAGTCCTGGATGCAGAAAGAGATGTACATGTATCTGTAGTCATGGTAGTACCAGGAAGTTGAGGAAGAGAAAAAAGATGCTTACCTGCCGCCTTTGACTGCAGCAAGTTTTTTAGTTTTAAATTTTCTGTTTTTCCCACAAAATGTTAGTTTCACTATTGATTAGCAAGTATGCATACCACTTTTTGGTATTCAGATTTTAGATTTCAGTATCAAACCAAATCAAAATTTAGTATTGAAACCAGGAGAATACATTCAACCATAAAATAGCACAAAACAAGTATTCAGAATACAACATGAATATATTCAGAATACTACTGTAGAATATATATTCAGAATACTAATTATTGTACTCCAATCTATGTAAAAAAAAAAAAAGTGCAGTGATTTATAGTGCGCTACGCACAGGCACAACACCTAGACGTTGATCCACAAGCCTCAGCACACTTTACAGGTTATGTACCCATAGACTCTGAGTCTATGATGTACTCTACCCTTTTAAATTGTGAGCATGTGTTGAGAACATTGAAAGAAAATCGCTATTTCATCCGAGCACTTCGTCAATGCACGTATCAGTCAATATAGTTTTATGAGGTCGATCAGTTCAATGTGTTATCAACATCCCATGGATTCACACACAAGTCATTTCTGCTAGAAAGTCGACTAATATTTCCAACTGTTGGACCCCATCTTTCAAGCTCAGGATCCCACAATGTTATTTAAAATATCAGCTTGTATCAATTGATTTTCACAGGGTATATTTTTGTTCATTGAAGTACATTATAAAATTTTGAAAAATTGAGGACATCTTCCTTAGCAAATATTACAATATTGCTTTAGATATTGTTTCATTACTAAAGTGTAGGTCTTAAAGTATAAGAGATGATATTTTGTTATTAATTGGCTCAAAACATTGTCTAAACTTTGCTTGCAGACTCTGTTAATTACCATTCTGTGTGCATTGTTAGAAGCATGTTCAATATCAAAGGGGCATTTTGTGATCCACAGCCTCACCCCCCCCCCCCCACTTTCTCAAGAAAAGTTTTTAAAAAATTGGGAATAAGCTTTTTTCATGGATATACTACTGACAACTGACATAAAAAGAGGATGCTAGGGTCTCAAAATACTCCTTTAATCCATGACAAAAACATTAGACTTTTTTTAAGGACGGATGCATAATATTTTTCAATTTGTTTGATTGCATCACCCACAATAAGCAGAATGTAGAATAAATTGGATAACATAAAATAACAGCAATTTGTAAACAATTCTTCCATTTCCTTAAAAAAAATCTGATCTCACAAATTGAATCTCAAAAAAATCCTTTTACATTCTTTCAAATCTCTGCAAATAACATTGTTACAAAGAAGGCAAATACTGTATGCGACAATGAAATACACACCCATTTACAGCATTCTTGCAGAGCTTTGCTGTCTGTCAACAAAACATTTTATAGTGCAGTAAAAAAATCAATTTAAACACTAAAGCAATACAAAACATGTATATCAAATTTCAGTAAAACACCTACCAGAAATCAACGTTGGCCAGAGTGACCCTCCTCGGCCGACGCGTTCTACTACGCGTCCCTGACATCCCCGGCAGTCCTCTAGAAAACATAGTGATGGTCGTCGATGACCCAAGGTATTAATTCCACTAGTAGTTTTCAAAAAACAACACGATATGTAAACAAATCCGTTATATCAGGCGTAAACTGACAGTAAAGTAATGTTTGACTGCTAACTGTCGAACAACCAGCGCATCAGGTGTCAACGCTTTAATGTAATCGAGCACACGCTCCGTTTCCACAACAACGGTGATGTTGCTGCGCAATTTTGTGACTTAATAAGTATACCAATTTCCAAGATGCTTTTTAACAGTGTCAAACCACTTTCAAGTAGGATCAACGCCTCCGTGATATTATTATCGTCAATATTTCAATTTCCACAACATTATGTTGATCCATGAAGTTCACCGATATGGGTGTTGACAGTGATGTAGCGGTCACCTGATCTGGCCACTTTCGCATGCTGAATCTACCAATTCATCTTTGTTACACGCGCGTAAAACTTGACTCGTCACTCATAAAACACTCAAGTCGCAATTCAAGAACTATTCATTGAGTGTTCTTCGAACAACAGTATAAAAACAAGTATCAATGAGCGGTTTTATTTTTCACCTTTACATCAAACTAGGTGAACCATTTGACGCTTATGCCTCAGGTTTTTTCAAACCATATGTCGCATATAACTGCTTTAAGTGATGATTCTCAATGCACTTCACTTGAGCCACATAAGCACTAAATGCGGCGACAGGAGACAACTGTATACAAAACTACAGTTATTTAAGGGTCGTTGATAAACATGCGCTCCGCTTGTCAAATCAACAAACGAAAAGGTTCTTCTAAACTCAATCCTGTTTAAAGCTACATCCAGACATTTAGGCAGTAGTCAGTTTGCTAAACAAACTTGTGAAACAGGTCGGGATTCTATATCGAAGACTTAATCAGTTTGGGCATTTATCGTCCAATTTACATGTAAATTCAATTCCACCTCCAAACTGTATCCATGCAGGCAAATAATAGTCATGAATATTCATCTAAATCAGGTAATAATTCTGTTTTGATTATTTCTATAATATAAAGACTAATCAATTCCACCTTCGTAGTCTAGCTGGCGGCTTTATACATGGGTGAAGTTGTCGTACATTTGGTGTTAATGAATTTTATTTCACTTCACCCGGGAGCATTCATACACAGGTAATAACAATTTGTACCGTGTATACTTGTCTTGTGTCAGATTATTTCTGAATTGATTTTGTTTCAACTCCAATGTGGTATGCGTGCATGTAACCAAGCTCTCCCTTATTGATGTCTCTCACACATGGCAATTACACTACAACACCTACAGCACCAGTAATTGGCAATCACCACAGGCTGTCAAATTAAGGGAATTCCCCATTTCCGTCTTAAAAATAGCAATTAGTCTCCAGCTCATTTATCAGTTTATTAGCACACGATCCGCAGGCCCTCACTGCATCAGTCTGTTGCAATCCACATAAACGTTAAATGCTATCAACGGCAAATTAAGCTTAGTGCACACAACTATTAGTAGCACAGTCTCGCTACATATATTCCATCCATATACCCAAGTAAGCAATTTCAATAGTCAATATTGCTGCTGGTGCTGGTCATCGATCAAAATTTAGCAAATTTTCACTGAATAGAATCGAAATATTTCATTCATTGCATTGTTTACCTTATATGCCACCAGGTATGGCTTGCAAACACACAAGGTCACGGTACACCTGAAACAGTGGCTCGATTTATTGCACCTATACAAGTCAATGAATATTATCTATGTCAGATAGAAATAGAATCATATTCAGGAAATTATACACCACTGTTGCTAAAAATAAGTCCTCACAATGCCGGCAGACACCCTGTGGTAGCAGTTTATAACCTTCCACGTAGAACAAAACCCGGTTGTTGTAATTTGATCCTTGTCAACAATAGGAAACAATACCGATCCCTGATAAACCACAGGACACTGTGCATCTATTGTGCCATATGGGGTAATTCCCAAATTTGCAGCCCTTTGCAGCTTAACAGCAATACCGAATGTGTGCCACAAATAAGTCCCTGCAACCTCCAGTATAGCCTAGAGAACAGGTACCGGTATCACCTAATGCTTGATGACGTCTCTTCTCCTCTGCAAAAATATTTTCTTTTCCTCGGTGTCTTCCTTCGCTCGATAGGTTTTCCACAATTATATGTAATTAAAGAATATAACAAAAATCACTTTTGGTATTTTCCAACTCTCCTTTTTGCGCTATATGTGTTGATTCCTCACTGATTGAACATCACCCGTAAACAAAATTCCTTCATGTCAAACGACGATGAGCACGTGAAATATTTGAAACGTCACGACAACCGCAATGAATATACCATCACTAGGGGGTGACTAGACTACCGTCCTACCCATCAGGAGCATCATCTTCATAATGTGACGACCTCACCAGCACCTCCTTTGACAGACTGGTATGTGTCCCACTTGCTCAACTAGGTGCTAACAACAACACTGCCGAATCACCGAACTTGTTTTGTCAGTATACAAATAGTACTCAAATTTACTCCAAACTTGTCTAGCACTACACAAGTCGATCATCAGTATTTATAGCTATACAGCAGTATTATCGTCTCGTCGCAGAGTGAGCTAGTCTGTACGTATAAAGTGAACTTCCAGTCGATTCTACTGCCAGCCCACAGCACACTAAACAGACACACTGCGGCGCAGCAGACATACCATGCAGTCACACGCACGTGTGCATTTATATACAGACGTACATCAATGGGATGGGAGTTAGAGAAATGATCTATGATTCTCTTCCTTAGTTTAGATGCAGGTCATGGTGAGTTGGTATACACCAATCACAATAATAAGCGGTTGATTTTGTGGGTTTACCATGCTGGTGAGAACTCGATAGTTTATTTTAATTATTTCAGTTATGTCAGTCTGTATGTTGGGTGGTATATCACGAGTCTTGTTAATCAATCAATCAATCAAATTTCAGTTATTCTCATTGTTTGTTTAAATATTCTGTTAATTTGTTATGGAAAAACAGTGACATGATCGACAGGAATTACATACTAAACATAATTTTTCATAACCATAACTTTTTACCCAAATTTGGGGATAAATTTCTAAAATTGTGGCTAGTGAGGTAAATTTGGCTATTTTCAAAAACAAACAAAAAATGAGAAAATGTTAAAAAAAGGATCCATACATGTACATATATGTTTAAATATTCTTCTTTTATGGAAAAAGTGACAAGATCGACAGGAATTTTACATAATAAACATAATTTTTCACCAGGTTCGCCATCGCAAATATAATATGATTTCATCACATCATTTTTATTACAAAAAAGCAATGAATTCCTATAACTATACATTTTATATGTTCAGAAAGTTCTTCTCCTTACAATGTATTGCTTTTATTTGTTTGTTTATCAATATTTTGTCTTGTTTCATAACCAAGATTGGTTTTTACACTATTCTCTAAATAATAAATATTTATATACAAAAGCCTTCAATATTGTTTGACATCAGGCTTTCCTTTTTTAATATCAAACTGTCTTTGTATATTATTGTTTTCCTTGCACATATTTCAATCAAATGAAGAAATTAATAAATACAATAATCCCAATGTTATAGCGTAATGGAAATGTTGCAATTGCAATATCACCTGGAATCAACCAGAACCAGACGAGTTTGAAATGACAGAGGTGAGAATGAAAGTCAAATTGAAATTAAATTTGATTTCACACATATGAAATGATTGATATTCTCTGCCTGTGTGAAAATGTCAAATTCATTAGTGCTGAAGACTGTGATCTTTTAATCACTTAATGGTTGTCAGATAGGGATGGTAGTATTTATAAAAATCAAAATCTTGAAATCTCAAAATGATGGAAGGGACCAGAGGCTGGGGCGGGGTACTCAAGTTTGGTTTGGGTAGGGCGTGCCACTAATAATTTGAAAGTGCATCCATCAATATTCCTATTTTCCAATAAATTTGGACCCATTTAAATACCAAAATTCAAAATTGTTCACCAAATTCCGGGACCAAATTTAACACAAATTGCCTTAGTTTTTACAACTTTTTGGAGGGAAATTTCAAACATTGTGGCTACATTGAGGCAAATTAATTTGGGCTATTTTCTGAACAAAATTGAGAACAAAGTTAAGGCAAGTTGGAAGGGAGCATGACCTGGATTCAAAGCAGTGTTTAGAATCAAATAATGTGACAAATAAAGTTGACACACAAGAAGTATGGTATACTAGTTCTATAATGATCTCCAAAGGCTTGATATAAGGGATGTCATATTCACCCCATGTGCATGGTATTTCTTGGACAAAAAAACTTCTTTGTTTTGATATATTATTCATTGGCTTGAACTCTAGAACCGCTAGACCTATGGAAATATAAATGTGATTCCTAACTCATTTTTAATAAGATCCGAAATTCAGAAGAACACTGGAGTTTTGTAATTCAACAGATAAAGCTGGGAAACTATGGCTCCTACTACCCCACTCACCTTAAGCTTAAAGGGGCCAACAACTGGTGTAAACCATATGGAAGGGAAGGGGACCCAAGTCTCCTCAGTGAGGGTGTTAGTCCTCCTGCTGTCCCACCTCATGAACTCTCATTTTATAGCAATGACTTTATACAAAGGGTCCCGCAAACACTACATTTGATCTCCCTGATGCACCCTCATTTTATGAAAGTTTTGTTGGGCCACTAAGGATGAGTAATTGAGATGAAAAAGTAGAAACTGATTGCACTCCTCAACCTGTGACTTGATTTGCCTGATTGCATTCACATCAGATGAAAGGCCTATCCCATTATGCTTTGAGGTACTATCGAAATGCACGAAGTGCCATATAGAAAATTGTACACAAAATCCCTCACTTCAACTTTCAATTACTCACTTAAATCAAGGGTGCTTAGACTATAAATATGACCCTAGTAAAGTATTGTGAATCTATCTATATAGCTGTCAATAATAGCTAAATATTTTAAAAGAGCATTTCGTGATCCACAGCCTCATCTCCCAACTTTTCTCAAAAAAAGTTGAGATTTTTACACCACATGTGCAAAAAAATTCTTGCAGATCAATTTGTTTAGCAAAAATATCGTCAAATTTGAATTATGTTCAGGTATACCAGAACGATATTATTACAACAGTAGCCTATGGAACAGTGTAATACACATAATCAAGCATAACTCGCAAACGCAAAATCAGAATCAACTGAAATTTTGGGAATAAGCTTTTTTGTTGATATCTACCTAAAAATGTCATAAAAAGAGGATGCTAGGATCAGAAAATACTCCTTTAAGTGGCTCTTACTTATTTTTTTGTATACATTTGCTATGGAGCAAGTAGATACACTGCAATGCATGATGGGATACTCCATTCAACTACTGTGGATTGCATCGCCACACATGTAACATAAACCAATTAGTTAATGGCCAAGATGGTATAATAGAGGTGCCATAGATAAGTATTACTAAAATGTATCAATTGTCATTACTTTTTGCAGATGCAGATCTTAAAATAATAACTTAATGGCTACTCTAGTCTACAGGTGACGTATAAACACTTAACCCCATTGTGATGAGGTTTATACGGGGGTTTGTAAGATCTTTCCATATCTTGGATAATTCCATATTAGGCCTATTTGGAATCCAAAGTTACCTGAGAGTTGTATTAAGGGATGGGGTATGAACGTTTCGACAGTATTTATTGTGGGACATTAGAACACATCAGACATATCGAATTGCATTCTGAATACTGAAGAATGTCCTTCTGATATCAAATAATTTTGATTTTTGAAATTAGCAATGTAATACACATTTTATGGCAAATGATTAAAAATTGATATTTTGATATTTAACAGTACTCAAGTAAACTTTATAAATCTGATGATTTATACTTAAAGTATATGTAGGTGGATGAAAAGTCGACGATCAATTGAAAATTTTGACCTTTTCAGATTGAAGATATGGATTTTTTCCCAAAACACAAAAAAAATTAGGTCTTTTGGGGAAAAAATCCATATCTTCAATATGAAAGGTCACAATTTTCAATTGATCGTCGTATTTTCCTCCCAGCTCCATACATAGCATGGATACATCTTGGATTAAAATAGACACTAATCAAAGACTAATATTTAAGATTAAAAATAAAATCTACTGGATTTTAATTTAAATCTTTTAGATTAAAAACTGGTAACCTAATTCAGATTAGATTAAGAATTTTTAATCTAAGCTTGGAATTGTCCCTCCATGCAATCAAATAGATTAACTTTTTAATCTTAGAAATTCAGAAAGTACATGTAACTTGCAAGGTTATAGTGCCTTTTGATAAGGCCAAAACAAATGCGAAATGCGTTTTTTGTTGTTGTTTTTTTATTCCCGACTTTTTTCATGGTATTTGGAGAAAACAATCTGATTTTTGCCGAAATTTTCTGGAAAAACTATAAAAAAATTTGAAAAAAAAAAAAAAATTCCGCATTTCTTTTTTTTTCAAATCTCACGATTTTACAAATGCGCGCGCGAGCTTTGAGACAAACCTTTTTTTTTTTTTTTTAACACAAAACAACTAATACAACCAAAAAAAAAGCAACAAAAAGACGACACTGGTATCAGGCGGCGGATGATATGATCGAGCCGGCAACTCGTGAAACCGCCCGGCCGTATGGCATTTTCCATGTACTCTGTTAGTTTTGTGGGGTTCATTATCGAACCCCAACGGTTTTAGCTTGTATTTATATTATTTATCAACATAGGCCTATTTGTTTGTGATATTTCAAGCGTTTTAAAATTTCAAAATAATCCCATTCAATTACACGGTTGACGATGAAAATTTACTGAATTTAGGGACTGCACGTCATACACCACCTGACTGGTATGAGCACATCTTCACAACAAGTAGATCTTTGACCATACATAAGATACATGTATCCTACGTTTAAACTAAACAGATCCTCCATATATCCTTAAAGGGAATTGGAATGGAATCATATTTCTAGATACAACTCTGAGGTAAAGATTACTGATAATTATATCTAAAAGGTTTTATAATAGTAGAAGATTGAAGCCTTTTAGGTACTGATTTGGTCACCTGTAACTTCCTTTTATAATTACTTCCATTAGTTGAATATAATGGAGAAATATGATTACCTGACATTTAACCAGGCTTTAAGGGATGTGAGATGGTTCCCATATTATACTGTATCTACGCTCTTATTTTATGAGGGTTTAATTTTTGCGAATTTCATGAGTGGATGTGCAGGCGCAAAAATAACAACACAAATTTTTATTATGTGAAGTTACAATACACTTGACACAAATTTTGCAACTAAACAAAATTTCAAAAAACTTCAAAATAGCGAAAAATTATGCATGCAAAAATAACAGCGTATATAGTAATGGAGGGAATATAGTAAGGGCAAGGAACAAATTACGGGCAAGGAGAATCTTAAGCCTTTCAAGAATCTGATTACTTTGTAATTGTTGTATTACAGATCTGGGTCACTGTGAATTGAACTCTGATCTATAATTATAATTACAGGTAAGTTATACTGAATTAACAGATTCCATCTACAGTTTTTATACCAAAATACTTCCATTTTCCTGAAATTCACTTTGTTCCCCCCCCCCCATGCTCCCCAAAAAAATATTCCTGGCGCCGCCACTGGGGATGTGGACTTTTAGTATGTGGATGACGGTGATCCTATCTTGTCTGTCCATAGATAATCATGAAACAGACATCTTAACTCCTTAAATGACATGAACTCATGTTATTCCATATTCCAGGGGCGTCGTTGTTCACAAACAGGTAAGTTCTAATCAAGATAAAAACTAGACCAAAAATGAATTGCAAATTTACTTTGCAATTCATTTTTGGTCTAGTTTTTAATCTAGTTCATTTATCTTTACCTCGTTCATTGCATTGGTTTTTCTATTCAATCATGAGTATGTTATCATATTTTATATTTTGCATATTGAATGGCTGCTGTTGTATTTCAATGCTCTGTGTGCTGTCTGCGTGCTGGCCATAGGCTTCATCCTACAAAGTCCAAGTTTTGAGATATTTTCTCAAAATTTCAAGCGCTATTTCAAAAACCACTGAACCAATACTAGGCTTGTTTGTACTGATTTTAATGCATTTGTCATGCTGATTAAAGATATGGTCATGAAAAGTTACAATTTTGACATTTTTGAATAATTTGTAAAAAAATTGTGAAACTTGTCGTCTGCAGTCAAAACCACATGGAGAGAGTTATCCTTTAACATTAAATGAGTCTTAACTTGCAAAATTTGTCTCATTTTAGTCAAATTTTCAGACTTTTGCCCTCATCTAAAACTCACTTTAATTTTCTATCAAACTGAAATACAAAGTGTTCAAAAATAATGTTTGAAAAAAATGTAAAAAACAAATCTGAATCAATTACTGCTCATATATCAGCTATGTGCTTCTAATCATTTTAACAGACCTGCTCATCATCCACGAATGCATAGCTTCTATATGATTATTGCAGGTTTCAAGCTGATACTAAAACATGCCCAATACTCTCACAAAGCTCATTATTTAAATGTCTGTTCTTACTTTCTTTTTTATCAAATCTTTGCTACAACATCATTGCTACACACAATTTAAAATGTTTTGTACATTAATCCAGTTTTTGATATTGACTTATAAACACTGATGGCCTGTTAAATAATGAACGCTGTCAAATAATAAATAATGTAAGAATCATCACCCATCAAGTTTCAGTGCATGTCTTTAAACATTAAATGAATGTACCCAGTGGACTGCTTAGATCTAAATCTTGCTCTCAACATCACTTAAAGGTGGACATATAACATATGACATGTAAAATCAGACCAATCTGGATTAAGACCAGCATATTGGCACTTTTTGCATGGATACGCCATTTTGCTACCAAAAAAGGTTCTCCATGCAAACATAATGTGCAAAAGTGCATTTTTCAGGCTCATAGAACAGAGTGATTATATATTTTCCGAAAACATGGACCTTCATGCATGTTGGTATTTTTGCAAAATTTATGCCTATTAACTTTCTCCACACAGGTATTGACTGCAGACTATATACAAGATTCTAATTCTAATCAGTAATGAACATTTTTATGAGCATATTATTTTGGAATCAGCATGAAAAATGCTTTTAAATTAAGTACAAACAGGCCCAGTATTGGTTTAGTGGTTTTGAGATAGCTCTTGATTTTCTTTGATATTTTCAGGAAATATCTCAAATTTGGACTTTTTATGGTGAAGCTTATATGGACAGTATGCAAAACATTCACAATGCTATCTACTGAAGATAGCATA
Organism: Amphiura filiformis; assembly: GCF_039555335.1. Classification (NCBI taxonomy): domain Eukaryota; kingdom Metazoa; phylum Echinodermata; class Ophiuroidea; order Amphilepidida; family Amphiuridae; genus Amphiura; species Amphiura filiformis. The sequence continues at coordinate 17,879,077 of NC_092628.1, forward strand.
AGAAATAAGAGGAACTTTCATCATAAAAGTTCATCTGCACTGAGACTGGTACAACTGTATACTAGTCTCAGCATCTGCATGTATAAATTGTTAAATTCATGACCTTCAATAACCTATATTCACGAAAGAAAAAAAATTGAAAACAAAAACTACTGAAAAAGTAGATCATCATGCAGCAAAAACCAAATGTAACACAAACAGACTTTTCTGTATTATGTACAAAACTAAGCACATGAGTACAAAATCGAAAAAACGTTTGTGTTTGAAATCCTAAAAAAAAGCATAAAAATACAGCTGCAAAAAAACTAAAGAGCAACTGTAGCATGGGTTGATGTAAAAAGGTCATGATAAAATCAATACCTTCAAAGACCCATCCCATCCTCCCATCTAGTAGCAACGTAAATTGGGCTCTTACCGTAATTGGCTGGCTTGGAAAATACAAACGAATTAAGAATGACGAGGAAACAAGCTGCTCCATGCAGCTTGCAGGTGTCTTTAGTCTATAACCAATAATGTAAGCAATTGCTGTTCCCAAGTGTTTAATATATTTTTCTGCCCTTTTTTATTTGAAGTTGTGTGTTTATGCTCTGATTCCTAAAAAGGCTAATGGTGGGAGTTGTGAGTGGAAAAATAGCTCTAGATATTTAGGTTAAGGCGACACTAAACAGCGGCTTGTCAGATTTTTGACGGGTTCTTTTTTTAAAAATTGTTTTTCACTTAAATAGTAATTTCAGATAGTAATAGATGTTGGATTGAAGTTTGATCGTTTAGTTTAACAAGTAGAGAGGCTTTCTTGATGGGAATTTATAATAAGTTCAAGCATTTCTACGAGTACGCCATTGGTTACAGTTGCGTAGCCACAAATTTAGTGTAAGGGGGCAAAGCCAAATTTTCCAATTTTTAGTTATTTTAAGGACACTTTACTCTTTGTCGTCCCTTTTTATCCCTGAAAAAATTTTCAGAGGGAATTGCTTCCCCGGCTTCCCTATGGCTACGCCCCTGGTTGATGATCACAGTTCTTGTGCAGCTGGTCCCTGTGTTATTGGTCTAGTTTTAAAAACAGTAGAAGTTTAGTTTAGAAAACCATACAAGTGTTCATATTACTCAATAAAAGGAGAAAAAAATCAACTTAAACATAAGAGAAAAAATTAAAGGACTACCATAAATTTTAAGGGAATCATTTTGCCATTTTACATTAATGGGACTTACTTTTGTGAGTAATTTAAGGAAAATTCTAAGAAATGATGCACCTTTATCCCATGCATGGGCAGTACCGGCCGAATTATCTGCCTCTTAGAACAATTTTGATTGGTTACAAAGAGGGCTATATCCTGTATTGAGCCATGGTAAGAGAAGTCAGTAGGGCTGTAGGGGATTAAGCTTAAAATTGCTCAGCGATCTAAAAGCACTATTTTGATTGGTTACTCAGATGATTATATCATGTAATTAACCAATCAGGGGCAATGTTAGAAAGGCAGTACTAGTGTTCATCAGTCAGGATCAAAACAATGAGATAATATGTCCATCTTCCTTTAAAACAGGACTCTATGGGGAAGCAACTGAACTAAAAGTATTAAAAATAGATCTGTTTTGATGAAAGTACTTTATCAACCCTGAGGGTGTACTATGTGGGTGTACACTGAGACTATCAATGCACTTTTAAACCCGACCAAGTTCAACTTAAACTGGATCACTTTATCTATTTTAGGCTGATATTATTAAGTGCTTAAAGTTTGACCTGTCTGTTAAGTCCTACATTTGATTTTCTACAGTCTATGATGTAAAAGTGGTAATTTTTGCAAGTGTAAATTTTTGCACTTTGCAGATTTTGGACTACTTCGCTTGTTTTTAAATTCACAATTTTAAGGTTTATATTCATAGACCTATACATAAAAGAACATATTTGATATTCGCGCATTTTATTTTCACAGTAGCTGCATTGAGGGCTTTGGGGTAAACTATCGAATAAGATGGCCTAACAGACATCTGAACTATTAAGAATTAAGAAAAAAGTTAGAGGCAGCTGTTCAGAATTTTTTCATATTCTGTTTTCTATTTTACATAGGCCTATATTGAGAAGCAAAAATGTATAATGACCACGTTTTTATCCACAACTTCTAAACGAAATGAAATAAATTTCAAGCATTAAATTTTACTGGGGTAAAAAGATAAAATTTTCTTGAATCTGCTGATACCAAAATCTCAAGTTTTGATGAGGAAATGTGGGGGATGAGGCTGTCAATGAGATCATACACCTTTAACAAGATTAAATCAAAGCCATTTGAGACGGTTTAGGGACCAAAGGCCCTGTCTGCAATAGCTGCCTGGTGTCATATTATGAGATGTAGGCTATATGAAACAATATAATATAGAATGCATAAATTGTCAAATGTCTATAGGGCAGCTTTTGCCTTCTTGCACTAAGCCCTCCATTTGCGAGGACAAGAAGGCCCTATATATCTGCAATAGCTGCCAGGTGTAATATTATGAGATGTATATGTGACAATATAATGATAGATAGCAGAAATTGTCAAATGTCTACAGGGCTGCTTTTGCCTTCTTGCACTAAGTCCTCCATTTGAAAGTTCTCAAAGAAAAACAATTCAAAAATTCTAACGAACATTCGGTGTTAGAAAGCCATACATCTTCTTGTTTACATTCAATATATCTCCCACCTGTAGCAGACTACATATTGACAGTCGTCCTTTCTTACCTATTTACACAACTTAGAATCCAATTATGATTTAATAGTACCATAATATCTCCAAGCAGTTTCAAACCTTCCATGTAGATTGATCGTGCCAATGTAACTTTATCACACCTTTTCTTTTGAGATGAGTTGTGTGAGAAGTATACACTATGGACCACAATGGCCTCATCCCAATTGCATAGTTCAATAACCTCAATTAAACAATCACAGAACAAAATTTCACCTCAAGTTGCAGAGTATGAGTTTTTGCACCCAAATTTTCAAAGGTCATTCAATGAATGTACAAATGTATTAGGGTTAAAGAACTGTGCCCTGATAGATGAGCATGTTGTGGATCCTAGTGATAGTACCTAAAGCTATTTCAAGACACTCTTTACTGAAACAAGAGATGCGACTTCTTTTCTTTAGCATTTTGGTTGATTGTGGATTGTCAATTTGTAAATTAGTACGCTTTAGAGTAGAAAGAAGTTGGAATTTTTTGGTGTTTTTTGCCCTTTAAGCAATTAATTTCCAGACTGTTCTTTAATGTGCACTCTATTTCAACGTATCTGTGGGAGAAATTAAGAATTCCATAGCTGTACGTGTGAACATACCTAGTAATGTAGTATGTATCAGGAATGTTTTATGAATATATTATATTGTTCGCATTTTCGAAGGCACTCATTTGGAAGGCCAGTGAGCAAACTCGGGCATAAGGTCACTCCGCACTTTAAACTGAGGAATGCTTTGAAATTGAGTCGTGAGGCAAACATGAATTGTGAAGTCTATTTTTATGTTTAAAAATAGCCTGCAAAATATTGTTGACCTATAGGTTTCAAGTTAGTCTTTGAAACCGCACATAAAACAAACTTCAAAAATTTGTAAAAAATTAATACCCCATAAATACCTCGCTACAGTATATAAATTCTAACATAAGTTTGATATCCCCATACTGAACCTCATTCCCTCACACTGTGTCACAAATGTGTGAAATGCACGTGTCAGCTCCTAACATCTCCTGTAGGTATTGCAAAGGGGAATGATCACTGTCAAATTGATTGCCACCTGATCCAATGATACTCTGTTACTTGTTCTATATCAAAACCATAATATACACTGTACAATTGTTTAAAAATAAATTGATATTTTCATTAATTTTTTTTTCAAACCTGCTTTTTTGGGCAAACTCATAATGTTTACACATGTTCTGACTTGCAGCTAATCGGAATCAGCCACATTTAATATTTTAATAAATGTTTTCAATATAATAAATGTCCCATCTAGAGCTTCATGGTTAAATGGTCACAATAGTAAGTGGTTTTTCTTTCATTTTAACTTGTTATTTCAGCTTAAAATAGATGGAGAACCCTTCCTGATAGAGTTGTTATTTTTGTGAAAGAAAAACAAATGGAAATTTCACAGAAATTGTATCATTAATATGGATTTAATATAGAAATTTTTAAAATGCTTACAAAATGAACCAAATGTATATGT